>NW_020838072.1:221507-452910 GCF_003676395.1 Aethalodelphis obliquidens | reverse complement strand
CGCGGAGCAGCTGGGCCTGTGAGCCATGGCTGCTGAGCCTGCGCGTCAGGAGCCTGCGCTAAAGAAAAGAGACAAAAAAAAGGAGGGCCCCGCCCACGCCCAAAAAAAAAAAAAAAAAAAAAAGGGTAGTTACCAAATAACCAGAATTGTTGCATGGTTTGCATAGGGAGGTATAAGCAGTCCAGTATTAGTGAAGGGTATATTTCAGTTGGACAGATAGGTAGGGGTTAGATCATATGAAAGCACTTGGATTTTTACCTGTAGGTGATGACTCTGAAGGATTTTAAGTAAGCAAATAAATGGACAAATTTTCGTTTCAGATGGCTCTGATAGCAGTGTGGAAAACTGAGGGTAAGAGGAGGATACTAAAGCTTTAATTAATTAAGTTAGGTATTAAGCCCCAGTTTGGTGGTGTGGCCTGGCATAAGTGACCCCATTTGGGGCCTGTGGTTTTCTTTTTAATAATAGGAGTCGGAGCTTCCCTGGTGGCACAGTGGTTGAGAGTCTGCCTGCCGATGCAGGGGACACGGGTTCGTGCCCCGGTCCGGGAGGATCCCACATGCCGCGGAGCAGCTGGGCCCGTGAGCCATGGCCGCTGGGCCTGTGCGTCCGTAGCCTGTGCTCTGCAACGGGAGAGGCCACAACAGTGAGAGTCCGCGTACCGCAAAAAGAAGGAGTCAGGCTTCCCTGGTGGCGCAGTGGTTGAGAGTCCGCCTGCCGATGCGGGGGACATGGGTTCGTGCCCCGGTCTGGGAGGATCCCGCGTTCCGCGGAGCAGCTGGCCCCGTGAGCCATGGCCGCTGGGCCTGCGCATCCAGAGCCAGTGCTCCGCGGCGGGAGAGGCCACGGCAGTGAGAGGCCCGTGTACTGCAAAAAAAAAAATAATAATAAAAATAATAGGAGTCATTCAACTAATACTAGAATGAATGAGCATACTTTTAGCTGATCACTTTGAACAACAAATGTAGGTTCATCTGATATCAGGTGGCCTTGGCCTGCAGCGGCTTGAAGCAAGATTTCGGTTCCCTGGCCAGAGATTGAAGTCAGGCCATGGCAGTGAATCCTAGCCACTAGACCACCAGAGACAGTGGCCAGTGACAAGGCCCTGGCCTGTCGGTTTTTAGAAATGAATTTCCACAAGGAGATGGAAAGTAGTGAAACAAATGAAGTGTTTATTAGGAGGAAAAAGAGTATGTGTGAATAGACACACACAGGCGGACTCAAGAGTCGTGCCCTCGTGGTAGTTTGAATCACTTAATATGGGGCATTTCTTCCGGGTTTCTTCTGGCCAATCATCTAGCATTGCCTGGCTCTGAGTCCGTATTTGGTTTATCGCAGGGTCCTCCCTGTGTGCGTGCATCTCTTAGCCAAGATGGCTTCTAGTGAAGAGGCCTATGGGTAGGTTGACATCATCTACTATGTGTAGTCAGGAAGGTCTCCTTGACGTCAAGGATGAGAAATATGTGGTCTCTTTGTCTCTTATGTGGTCAGGGCTCAGCTCCTCTCTGCCCCTGCCATTACTGTTATCTTAAAGTGTCCACTGGAGGCAAAGTCTAGCTATTTACCCTGTTCCTTTTGTTACTTCTATCTGGAAGTGTAAACAGAAGGCTGTCTGTAAATGTCTCCTGTCTCACGTCCAACTGTTACCCCACACCTGGGTTTGCCTCTTGGTGGGTGTCAAGCCAAATGACACAACCAAGTCAAAGAGGAGGAGAAGGGAGGATTTATTGCAGCAAGTAATAACACTGGGGATCTTTCCCAAAGCAGTATCTCCCCAAGAGCAAAACTGGAGAAGTTTTAAGCTAAGGGTACATGCATATTCATGAAGGGGCTTGAGCAGAGGAGAATTCAGTCTAGAATTGGGGCACAGGTGGACAGAGTCAAAGTTTTAGTTGAAGTCACAAGGGTCAGGAAAGATCAACATAATTTCTTAGCTTCCAGTTGATCTGGTGGCTGAGCTCTCAGGGCGGGTGGGGATGGTGTTTGAATTCTGCAGAACAACTCGAGTGTGTGCCAGGCTAATCTTTACCGTTGAAACAGAACTGGGAGTCTTTATAAGTGATTTATTATCTTTGCGATTGTTACTACTCTTCCTGGGTTACAGTCGTTTGTTCCTGCATTCTTTTATTTCCTTAAGATCATTAATTACTGAGACCTATTCAAGGGCAAGTGTTGTGGCCAGGCTTAGATCACAAAATGACTTAGGCCAGAAATGGCTCATGTCAAGAAAGCCATGCCTGATTCTCTTTCTCCGGGGACCTCCTACCCTATCTGCTTGCACAACCCATCCAAGTGCAACACCGAACATGTTGATTGTATAAGCCAGAATGCAATACGAAAAAGCTGGTACATCCTTCAGTGTATACCAGACCACATGCTGCAAATATCCTACTAGAGAAAGGGCTTGGCTGAATTTTGGCTTTGATATCTATCTGAAGCATTCCAGCAGTGGGGCAGATTTGCTGATAATCATACTGAAACCACAGAAATGTGTCTCGGGGCTCCAAGGAGCTCTGGTTCTTTATGGCTCAGCGCAGAAAGAATGCAGCAAGAGGCAAAGTGATAGATAAGTGATTTATTAGAATAGGATGCTTGTGAGGTTACAAGCAACCGGCAAGAAGGGTGCTGCCTCGAGAGCTTAGTGGGCTACAGTTCTGTGATCAAAGGAGAAGTGGGGAGGGGGAGAAGACCACCACCTTCCTCATTCTTCAGTAGACGTCAAGCTTCTGTCATCAGTTCCTCCTCCATGTCAGGCGGGGGAGTTTTCTTGTCCCTACATGGTCAAACTGGGACTGCCGTGGCACAATGGAAATGAGCAAAAAGGCAGTAACAGGGCTTCCCTGGTGGCGCAGTGGTTGAGAGTCCACCTGCCGATGCAGGGGACACGGGTTCGTGCCCCGGTCCAGGAAGATCCCACATGCCGGGGAGCAGCTGGGCCTGTGAGCCATGGCCACTGAGCCTGCGCATCCGGAGCCTGTGCTCCGCAACGGGAGAGGCCACGACAGTGAGAGGCCCGCGTACCGCAAAAAAAAAAAGGCAGTAACATATACTAAAATGTGATAAATCATCTCAGCTTTCAGTATAATGTCACCTTTTCCTTATATTACTGTTTTCAGTGCGTGAAGAGAAGTATGTCTTAGGCATCATCAACTTCCTGAACTTACTGGGTAGGATGTGGGTCTCATTACACCATTGTTTTATTGTTTTGGGGCATGTCTCATGCTTCTGTTGCATGGTTTTGTTGCTAGGCAAGCCTGCTTGGATTTGTGATTAAGCAAACCTACTTTCTTGGGTGATCGTTAACTTACAGGGGTCTTCTATACTTTTTTATTTACTTATGATTCCTCAGTGGGATTAACTATTTAATCACCTACTTTGTTCCTTTACTCAGTCCCTATCAATACCGGTCCCCGATGGTGTCAGTTTCCACTGCATTGTGAAGAATCCAAGGTCTGTGTTTCCAGCAGCATCTCTGCTGGGCCGTGTCCTGCAGGCACCTTAGACTCAGACGAATCCAAAACTGAGTTAGTCGACCCCCTTCACCCCAAACCTAGTTCTCCTCTACTCATTTCATTGTCCAAGCCAGAACCCTGAGGGTCCTCCCTGCTACCTTCATCCCCTCATCCACCAATCGGGTCACTCCAGTCCATTCACCTCCCAGGTGTCTCAGTCCACTCCTCCCATCCCTGCTGCTGCTGCTGCTGCTGTAGTTCGGGCCTCAAGTCTCACTTGGACCATTGCAATAGCCTTGGGACTTCTGTCCTCGTCTCCAATTTCAGCCTCCTTCTGTCCCCGCTCCTTGCAGGAGCGAGTGATCTTTCTAAAACGCGAATCTGAAAACGACTCCCCTGCTTAAAATCCTCTCCTGGTTCCCTCCTGGAGGGAGAAACCCAAGCTCCTCAGTTTAGCAGCAAGTTTTCGGGTGGGGAGTTGGAATGGAGGCGTTCCACCTAGGGCCCCAGGGTCCTTGGGACGAGGGAAAGTCCTGCAGGACCGAGCACCTAGCACCGTCTTCTAGGCAGAGGAGGAAGGACCCGCTGGGGGAGAGCCTTGGGAGGCAGGGGAAGCCGGTGCCAGAGCCAGGGCAGAAGACAGGGCCCTGGGCGGGGGGGGGGGGGGGGGGGGGGGGGGGGGGGGCGGGGCGCGCGGGGGCGGCTCGCGGCCTCCGGACGGCAGGGGGCGGCCTAGCCCGTGGCGGCGGCGGCCCTGGACCCAGGCTCCGCGTCTTTTGGGCGACAAGGCGACCTCAGACGGCGGGCCGCGTCGGCCGGGCATGGCGGCGTGGAGCCCGGCCGCGGCAGCGCCTCTGCTCCGCGGAACCCGTCGGGTGAGCGCGGGCGGGGACCGGGCTGCTCTCCCCTGGGCGGGAGCTGCGCTGGGACCGCGGGGCCGGCCGCGGCCGCGGAAGTGGTCCACCGAGGGAGGCGCGCTGGGCCCAGGGCCTGCCCTTCATTTCTCTTATTCACTCCCTCGTTGGTTCTTCATTTAGTGGGCCCGGCTACGGGCACTGGGAGAAGTGTCAGGCCCGGCGCGTGCTGGGGGAGCTCCCGAACGGAGTGGGGGTTGAGGCCGAGGGGAATAGGTAGTCATAATACAGCGGGCACGGAAAAAGCAATGTTGATTTACTGAGCCGAAGACATGGGACTCATAGCCCGGAGTCGCGGCGTGCGTGCCGGGGACTGTTGGCTGGGTCAGGGCTCCGGAAAGTCCGCCTGGCTTCTGTGACCTTGACCCTCCCCAAATCCCATACTCCCGGGGTAGGAAGCCAGCAGAGGGCACTCACCACGCGCCCTGCTAATTTTCTCTCCGCCGTTTCTGATTCATTCTTTCCTCACTTCATCCACTTCTTCCGCTTTCCTCTCACATTTCCTCCTTCTCTTGGACCTGCCTCCCCCAGGCATGAAGGACACTTCTGCTGGTGACTCTCAGAGTGGACAGTCGGCTTTCCGGGGATTTTGTCAGTAGATTACTGGTTTAAAGGCCGCTGCCTGCAGATCAGCTGAGATGAGGAAAAGGCTTCTCCCAAGGAGTCAGCAGTGCTAACCACCCTCACTCCTTAGTGATTGCCGCTTCTGCGTGCCACCTGGCTACCCTCTGCCTTTGCCCCCCAGGGCACTGTCTTCAGAGGAGGTCCCATTCCCCCCTGCCCCCCCAGTCTTACCCAGGCCCACAACTTAAGATTCTGTCCCTGTATACATCACTCAGACAGCCTCCCTCCAGATCTTTCTCCTGACCTGCATTTCAGTTGCCTGCTAGAATCAGGACTTCTTTGCAGGTGCCCAGTACATATGCCTTGAATCGTGTGGTTCTTCCCCTGCTCATTCATTCATTCACTCATTCATCCATAACCCAAGTCCTCCTGAGGGCCTGCCCTGGGTCAGCTCTAGAAGACTGCAGTAACAAGACAGACCTAGTCTTGGCCTCTAAGACCAGTTGGTGAAAGAGTCAATGCACAGGGCATTTTAAAGGAGGCGCTCTGAGGTTCTATAACCCAGGACCCTGCTCTGGGCCGTCAGAAAAGGCCTGAGGTTGGGCAGGACTGAGGAGGAGAAGGGATGTTACCTTCAGCACCAGCACTTGATGAACAGCGCTCCCTCCACCTGCCTTCCTCCTCCAGTCAGGGATGCCTGGTACTACTCCCTTTGTAATGATACCATTATCTGGGAATCTTTCCTGACTTACTTCAAAAGGCACTGGTACTTTGGCACCAAGAAGCCTGTCTAACAAAGTCCAAAATCTTTGGCCTGACACTGAAGGCCTGCCATGCTCTATTTTCAGTCTCCCCTTTCAGCATGTGCTCAGCCCAGCCAAGGGGCTGCTGACATGGTTTTGTGCTCTTTCATCCATAAGTGTTGAGACACATTCCCATCAGGAGCACTGGGTCCTTAGGGTAGCCATTGGGGGAGGGGGGAGTGTTACTGTCAGTGGTAAATAATCTAAAAATGTTCTGACTTCAGGTCCTTTAATAGAATTCTGTTTCTTCTCCCAGTAAGAATTGCAAAGGGTAGCTGGCTTATTGAGCAGTAGGTCACAGGGTTACACCCCACTGGAGAGAATGTAGAATGTTAATCAGGCTTAAAGGGTGGGTGGCATTTGGCCCCATCAGTACATGGTCAGTGGCATGCTGGCCTAAGCAGGGCATGCCTGAGCCAGGCTGCTGCCCGGCCTCTCCTGACTCTGCATCTTATTAAGGGATCCAACCTTGGCATATTACTTAGTGCTTCAGGTGCCTCACTTATTAAACCGTCATCATGTTAGTGTCTCACTGTCATGAGGAGTTAAACACTTGTTGATTTAAGTTGGGGCCCTTGTTATCTCTAGAGTCAAAGTGAGTTATTTACAACTCCACTCCCCCCTCAAAAGAAGTTTATTCTGCATCCTGGAGAGCTTAAATGGACATCAGACACCATGCAGTCCCCCTGACTTAGCTCAGGGCCCTGCCTTGCAGGGGAGGGCAGGGGGGGCCTGCACAGTGACTCTCCTCTGTTCTGTGGCAGCTTCCTCTTCTCCACTGTGCCCAGCGCATGTTTGCCTCGCAGACTGAGGGGGAGCTCAAAGTGACCCAAATTCTCAAAGAAAAATTTCCTCAAGCTACAGCTATCAAAGTCACTGACATTTCAGGTAAGGTTTTCTCTCATCTTTCCCACAGAGTTTGGTAAGATTTTACCTGCTGGAGGGGTAGAGGGCAGGAGGCTTGAATGGAACTCGCCATCAGTGGCTTCTCAATACATGTGGCTTTTAGACACATAGACCTTGGCCTCTCCCGCTGCAAGGGTGGAGGTGGGGATGCAGAAACATTGGTGGGGAGCTGCGAGGACTTGTGGTTGCAGGCTTGGCGCAGCTCAGATTTAGGTCTCTCTCAGTCACCCTGGGGCTCCGGTCCACAGCCTTTAATTTGACTTTGAGATGAGCCAGACTTTAATTTCCCCACATTCTTCTGACACCCTAGAATGCCAGAGCTAGAACAGACTCCAGGAAGACGAGCCCAGAGAGGTCTAAGAACCTGCCTAGCCCTTCACAGGGCATAGGTGGCAGAGCCAGAACCCAGGGCAGACTCTGTCCTGAGCCCAGTGACCAGCCCCAGACAGGCCCTGCCTTTCTCAGATGGCCGCTGGCACCTCAAAGTTCAGGCTGACTGTGAGTTAGGAGCAGGCTGGGATATCAACTTCTGCCCACACCAGACGGGGAAGATAAGGCCTTTATCTAGACACACATGTGGAAGAGCTGGCCAAGGGTGGCATCTCCCACACCCAGACCCAGTCTTTGTCACTCTGCATTGCTCGAGGGCTCACTGGCTTCTCTGGGAACATAACATTTACAAGGATAGGGAGAAAGTTTAGAAAGTAGTTTTACTCTGGACACTATAGGAAATTAACCCATCTAAAGATCTGTTGGAATGGTAGGTTGGGTGAGCCCTCTGCAGGGGTCCCAGGGCAATGCTGAGGTCTTTTTTTTAAAAAAATTTATTTATTTAATTTAATTTATTTTTGGCCGCGTTGGGTCTTCATTGCTGTGCGCGGGCTTTCTTTAGTTGCAGCGAGTGCAGGCTACTGTTCGTTGCAGTGGGCGGGCTTCTCATTGTGGTGGCTTCTCCTGTTGCGGAGCATGGGCTCTAGGCGCGTGGGCTTCAGTAGTTGTGGCTTGTGGGCTCTAGAGCGCAGGCTCAGTAGTTGTGGAGCACAGGCTTAGTTGCTCTGCGGTATGTGGGACCTTCCCGGACCAGGGCTCGAACCCGTGTCCCCTGCATTGGCAGGCGGATTCTTAACCACTGTGCCACCAGGGAAGTCCCAGTGCTGAGGTCTTGATGTCACCAGTCTTGTACCTGCCTCAGGCCCAGTTAGGGGAGAGCTGGAACTTGACCTCCAGTCTCACTCTGCCCAGCCCTGGGTAGAGTGCAGAAAGGGGACCAAGGCTAGGAACCTTGGTTTAGCCAAAGCTTAGGCTCCTAGAACCCATGAAAAAAGCTTAACAAAGCCTATTGAGTTCTTTCTTGCCGCTTTGTGTCATGCTGGAGCAGCACATTTTATTATCATCAGTCATCAGCACTAGCTTTCCAGCCATGTGGAGACAAAGCTCGGGTTGGGGGTGGATGGGTCCACACAAGCGCTGCCTTGAGAGCATCCCCAGACAGCCACCCACCCCCTGCCGCAGCCCAGGGGGAAACCCTTAATGCTGCTTGTAGAGCAGGGGCGCTGGAGAGCCCAGCTCCGTGACCAGCATGTTTTCACTGTTTATTGTAATGCTGTGTCCCTGTCTCTCACGCTTCCTTGTTCCTTTTATTTTGGATAGTATTGCACGTGGTTTTTGAATCACATTTTAGTGTGTTTTTGCATTTTTAAAAATACCAATTGCTAGTCCTTTGGGAGGTGGAGCACTGAAATTCAGTCCCTCCCACCTTCTTCCATGGCATTTGCTGGCTTAATAAAAGGAAATAGTAGGAAAACCTACATTTCCTAGGCTTTACATGTTTTGTGCCTTATCTTTCCTACCCCAAAAGCAAAATTCTGGGCAGTGCAAGTGCCTTACAAAAGGAAGAGCATGTTTTGGATTGAGGCAGCCTGCCAGGAGGAGGACATGGTCAGATTGTAAGCCATGATCCTCTAACAATCTTAGCAACTTTCTACAGAATGATAACATTCAGACCTTCTTTGGGTTGTGTGGTACTTACTTCAAGGACATAAGGAACTGTGGCTGCTGTAACTTAATAATTGAAACACTTTCAAATCACATTTATTTCAGGAGGCTGTGGGGCCATGTATGAAATTCAAATTGAATCAGAAGAATTTAAGGAGAAGAGAACTGTCCAGCAGCACCAGATGGTAAATCAGGTCAGTAGAGGCCTTGCCACTGGTCTCCGCATCTGAGAGGGCCTGCAAGTGGGGATGGTATTGTACCACCAGTCCTAGGAAAGAATAATGCAATACCACAATCATGTGAACAGGACTCAGGATCTGAGAAAAACATAAACAAACTATCTGGGATTGGATTGTAGGCAGATATGAATTTTATTCAAAATTGAAAACAAGCCACCCAATAGTTATTTTGCATTTCCCTGTATAGTGCTACCGATGTTTACTGTGTACTGTTATTGTTGCATATTGAATAGTATTTGTAAACACAGGAGTACTAAAATATATATGTTTTTGTAGATTTGAACATTTTTTTAAGCCTCTTTTAGGACTACTAAAGTAGTCCGAAATTGGATAAATTGAAGGATGGCCTGATTGAGAATTGCTCCAGCTGCCCTGGACCCAGTGACAACAGCAGGGGTCCGGAACATCAGATTAAACCAGACTAAGGCCCAACGTATTCATTTTCTATGCTTATTTTACTTGGAATTTATTCCAGCCTTGACCCTTGGGCCTATGTCTATAAACTCACCCCATTCAGCCAGTGTGTTTGACATCATTCTGGAAAGTTGCACTTTGTGAACTAGTTTAACTTTTGTAAAGCACAGCTCTGGTCATGAAAGTTGAGTCCAGGTGTTCCAGACTGCTCTTCCAGGCCTTTCCCCACCCTTCTTGGCCTAGAATCTACCTCTGAGCCCTGCCCATTGGTCTCTCCATGCATCTGGACCTTTGTCCAGATCAGACCTCCTACCTGGGCTGCCCCTCCCTCACTCCTCTGCCAGGCTCAAATGCTGTCTTCCCACCTGCCTGGCAGGGAATGAATGCCCTCCACCGCCTGACTCCAGGCTTTTCTGGCTTGTGTCCTGGAAACTTAGGTCCCTGCCTCCATCCCTTGGCCCTGCGAGCCCTTTGTGGTCTGGTTTCTTGTTGGATCCATCTTTGGATTCCTCGTGGAGTCCACCTTCACTTGGATGTGGGCACATACAGCCCTAAGGCGTGCTGGTGGTCTGACTGGGCAATCTGGGGTGGAACAGCAACCACTTCTGTCCTCCAGAAGCACTTCTAGCCCCATGTGATCCCAGGGATTGGAGCCAAGGTAGAAGACAAGGCAGGGAAGACCCAACTGGCCCAGATCATCCCCAACTGGTAGGACTTTGTTATCAAAACTACTCAGGCTGCCTAGTGCAACTGGGCTCCTGGGGGTGCTGTTAAGTACAGCACATCCCCTGGCCTGAAGCCATGGTTACAGGGATGCAGGTTCTGGAGTTGGACTGCCCACATTTCAAATCTGGGCTCTGCTACTTTCTGCTGTGTGACCTTGAGCAAGTTACTTAATCTCCCTGTGCCTCAGTTTCCTAATCTGTAACAGGGAGAGTAATAGGATTTGCCTCAAAGGGCTCTTTTGAGGATTAGTGGTAAAGTCATGTAAAGCACTGAGAACAGTGTCTGACACATGCTAAGTCCTTCATAAATGTCAGCTGCTGTCACCATCATCATCACTGTTACCTATAAATGCTGTGAGGAACCTGCCACAAGTTCAGGGGGCAGCAGTTTTCCTCTGCTTGGGAGAATGTCACCTACATCATCTTGGGCTCAAGGTTTCCTTTGGGCCCCTACTGAACATGTACCTTCCCTGGCCCCGTCCTTGCTGGAGAACCTTGCTCGTTTGTCTGTCATTGCCCTGGAAGCAGACTATGCAGGCCAGGTCCAGGTCTGTTTTCTTTTTCTTTTCTTTTTTTTTTTTGTAATTTTTATTTTATATGGGAGCATAGTTTATTAACAATGTTGTATTAGTTTTAGGTGTACAGCAGAGTGATTCACTTATACAACCCAGGTCTGTTTTCTTCACTGCTGTGTCCCCAACACCTAACAAAGGACCTGGTACATAAAACAGCTCAATCAGTGTTTGTTGAGAGTTTATAGAGAGTAAGGAGAGCTGGCCTGGGTTTTCTAATTGATTTACAGAGAAATTAAATGTTTAATGCCTGAAAGGCTTTCCACTTCAGAGAATTCACCTCCTGGCATTGGTGTACTTTTAACCTGGAGCAGCTACTGCCTGGGTTACCATAGCAGCCGCTTTGCTGGGCCAAGCACTGCTTGCCGTGGGGTGGGTGAGGCAGGAGGCAGTGGCAGAGGGCGTCACCGCCATATGCTTTGGGCCAGGCCCCAGTGATGGCAGGATGATGAGGATTCCTTCCCCATCCATCCTGCCCCTGCCCTGGGGAGCAGCCACACAGAGGAGAGCAAGCGCCGTGTTCCCTCTGTGTCGGGTGAGCTGGTCCATCCCAGCTCCGCACATTACAGTGCGACTAGAGCTTCAGATTCCTCGTTGGTGAAGACCACGTGAGGTGCTGGCCACACGTGCCCGCCTTGTGCTGGCATGGGAAGGGCGTTTGGTAAATAGCAGTTGCCCTCTCCCTTTCTCTGCCCTCTTTCCTGTCTGTTGTCCATCATCCTCCCCAAAGGGTGCCTCTGCCCTTGCTCCCCTACTCAGAACCCTTCGCTGGGCACCCTGGTTGCCCATGGAGCCCGTCCCACCCTCATCTGGGATTTCTGATCCTCTTTGTGGTCGGCCTCAGTCTCCCCTCCATGGGCCTGACTCAAAGCCAGGCTTTTCCTGGTGAATTGCAGCAGGTTCCCAGCCTTTCCTCACCTGCTCTCCTGGGCCCTGTGCCTGCTGCACCTCCGGCCGTCCCGCTCCTGGGCTACCTCCTGCACAAACGGCCAGTGCGGTAGCAAATGCTTCTTCCTAACAGTACCCGCAGCAGCGCTGAGCTGGCTTGTGGTCTGGCAGCATCCATCACAGTCTGTGCTGAATCCATTTCTTGTGGGCTTGAGTTACTTTCCTTACCTTTTTTATCATTTTCCCATGCCTTTTTCATTTGTGTCCCCAGCACCCAGCATAATGCCATGGGCATAGTGGGTGCTGAAAAATGTTTACCTACTGTACATCTTATAAACTGTGGGACTTTGGCCAAGTCATTTCCCTACTAGGGCCTCAGTTTCCTGACCTATTTAAAGTGACCCAAGTGATCTCTAAGGCCCTCTGTAGCTGTAAGATCCTGTGACCTGTGTTGGGAAGCCCTCTGAGGGCTGCAAGAGAGTGGGGAGAAGGCCCTGGAAGGGGAAGTGCACAGGGCTTAGGGATCAAAGCCTGGATGGTTTCTCTGTCCAGGGTCTTTCATGTGAAGCTGTGACTGGGCCCTCATCTAGCCACAGAGGCTTTAAGAATTGTGGCCGAGACACAGGGACAGCCTCTAGGGAACATTCCATGCCTGCAGAAAGCAGAGAGCATGTGGCTCAGGGCGCTGTGTTTCCCTCTCGCAGCAGTGACATGAGGCTTTTTCCAGGGGCATTTCTGCTTATCTGCAGAGCTGAGGGGCTTATTTGTGAATATGGAGATGGTGGGGCAGCTCATTGGCTCCCAACACAACCACAGCTCCTGACATCAGGGGTGGCCAGGATGTCAGGATTCCCTGGGTTCAGGTTCTATCTCACTTGCTGTTACTCACGTGCTGACTTTGGACAAGGGATAAACTCTATTTCTTTTTTTTATCAAAGATGGAGATAGGACTAGATTATCTCTAAGGATCCTTCTGACTCAATAAACTTGACCGCATGTGTTAGTATTCTCTTTGTTTTAAGTGGCAGAGACAAAGTTAAAACGAGCATTAGCAAACAAAGGTAATTAATTGGCCCATGTAATGAAATTATCTAGATTCAGGGTCTTAAGTTCATCTGCTTGTTCTTTCATATTCTCTTTTTCTGAGCTTCCAGTTTCTGTATGTTGGCCTCATTTTCTCCTACTGGAGATGGGCTTTCTCTTGGTGGGGAACAGGACTCCAAGTTGCCTCCAAGTGACAATATTCCAGTATGCAGGCATACCTCAGGGATATTGCAGGCTTGGTTCCAGACCATGAGGATAAATCAAGCACATGAATGTTTTTGGTTTCCCAGTGTATATAAAAGTTATGCTTACACTATATTGTATCTATCAAGTGTGCAGTAGCATTATGTCTAAAAAAAAAAAACTATATATCTTAATTTTAAAATACTTTGCTAAAAAATTCTAATCATCATCTGATAATACAGGGATGCCACAAACCTTTAGTTTGTGAAAAAACACAATATCTGCAAAATATAGTAAAGCAAAGTGCAATAAGACAGGGTATATCTGTGGTGACCAAGAGAGAAGGCTCTACACTGAAAAATCCCAGGGAAGACTCTGATTGGCCCAGTTTGAGTCATGTGCCTCCCCTGGACCAGTCAGGCTGGTCCAGGGCCACATAGCTACCTCAGTACAGGTCAACTGGTAGTCCCACCAGCAGTACACAATTAAAGTGGAAAGGGAGAAGGGAGATTGCTGGATAGACTGGAAAAAAATGTCTACCCCACTGTGATGTCTTGGGCCTAGTATAAAAGGACTTAGACTCTCATGCCTCATTCAGGTCCTGTAGTGTGTCTCCTGGTACTGCAAGAGCTAAATATCTATTTGATTGTGGTTGCCCATTTACACTTGGGCCCTGACATCATTTGTAACCTTAAACAAATCTCGTAATTTACAATTTTATTTTCTGATTTAGAGTAAAATTGGGGAATTGGTGCTGATTAGTGTGGTTTTATCTTTTTATTTAAAAAAAATTTTTTTTACATGAAGCTATATATTTTCTTTTATTCAAGTAATTTTTTAAAATTTTGGCTGTGCTACTCAGCTTGTGGAATCTCAGTTCCCCAACCAGGGATTGAACCCAGGCCTCTGCAGTGAAAGCATGGAATCCTAACCACTAGACCACCAGGGGACTCCCAGTGTGGTTTTAAAGAACAGCTGTTCTTTGCTCAAAATAGCAAAACACAAAAAACAGCCTGAAAGTTCTTCATTAGGGGACAGGCTAAAAAGTTACGATACATATAATGGAATGCTATGCTGATACAAGAAAGAATGAGGGCATGCTTTGTGCCTGATGTGGAAAGATCCCCAGTGTTAGGGGAAAAGAGAGTGCAGAACTGTGTTTGAAATACTATCATTTGTGTTTTAAAAAGGTATTGGCATGGAATATATATTAATATTAGTTTGAATATGCATTTTTAAATCCTTGCAAAGATGCACATGAAAATACCAACAGTTCTCTATTTGGTTTGGAGGTGGAAACTGGGGGACAGGTGTGGGAGGGAGACTTTACTGCATGCCTTTTATGCCTTTTGATTTTTGAGCCAGCTTAAATACTGATTCCAAAAATAAAAAGGAAACATTGTTAAAGAAAGTGTGTGCAAAGTTTCCTACAGAGATAGAGCTATATAAAAATACTCCCATAGAGACTTATTGTAATCAGTGTCAAATACAAAACAATGATTGATGCTCTTCTGCTTCCTTAGGCACTAAAAGAAGAAATCAAAGGTATGCACGGACTGCGGATATTTACCTCTGTCCCCAAACACTGACCACACCTTGGCTGCGTAGATGTTGCTGCTGAAACCTTGGATGTATCTTATTGCCACCATTCTTTCCTAGGCATATGACAAAAAATTTATCTATTTTGTTCATGGACATTTCCATATTGTAATTATAGAAGAATATGATATCTATTTAGATGTTAATTAAAGGCAACAGACAACTAAAAATTTTTTCATTACAAAAATATTTATTTAATCCTGCTCTGTGCTAGGCAACATTCTTCTTTTTTTTTTTTTTTTAATATTTATTTATTTATTTGTGCTGGGTCTTAGTTGCAGCACAGGGGCTCCTTAGTTGTAGCTCACCTGCTCCTTAGTTGCGCCACGTGGGCGCCTTAGTTGCAGCTTGAGGGCTCCTTAGTTGTGGCATGCGAACTCTTAGTTGTGGTATGCATGTGGGATCTAGTTCCCCAACCAGGGATTGAACCCGGGCCCCCTGCATTGGGAGCGAGAAGTCTTATCCGCTGCGCCACCAGGGAAGTCCTGGCAACATTCTTAATATGGGGATAATGTAATTAATAAGAAGCAGACCAAGAAAGACTATATGAAATTTTTGAACAGTCATGAATAATGCTTTTAGTCCCTTTGCTTCAGAAGCATGTCCTTTTGTTCAAAGTGGTCTTGTCTTTGAACAGTTCTGTCCTGATGCTAGAGGCAGAATGGGGTGCCAGCTTCCTTGTCTTGTCAAGAAACTTTGTTTCTCCTCCTCTGTGAAACTGCTCAGGTCCCTTAATTTTACCAAAAAGAAAAGGAAAGACCCTTTGGTTTTGCTCTTCCCTTAGTTCACCACTCTGTTTCCCTTTCCTTCCAAACTTCTTACAAGAATGATCTTGGACCCTCAAGTTTCTTACTTCCTGGAGTGAACTCTGAGGAGTGTGGGCTGCCTGGATCAGGGTCTTCTTCACGTTTGAAGATCCCCCACCCTTTGCATCTTGGTGGGAGGTTGAGCCCGCCTCCAGTGTCAGAAGCTAAAAAGGCTTGCTTTCCTAGCTCCTTGGCAAACACGGCACAGGCAGATGATCTAGACTCAGCCAGATGGATCTGCCTTGAACTTTGCGTTGGGAGCAAGTGACGCTGAGAAGTGGGGCAGTGGCGTGTCCATTTTGGCAGCTGTGGCAGCAATGTCCAGTGTTCTGGGAGGTGTCGGTGTTACAGGCCGCTGTCTCTGGAGTCCATGGTGGTAGTCACTGTGTCTGCAATATGATCTGGGCTCTGGCCAGTTTTCCTCTTCTGGCCCATTTTCAGAAGCTGCTTCATCAATGTTCCCAGAAATTGTATGATTATCCCCATATCCTTTCACTGAATTCTTTTCTGCTCACATCGGCCTGGTCAATATCTGTTGCTTACAACCGAGAGCTCTGATGGGTTCACCCGCCCCTCACAGTGTGGCTCCTGCCCTCCTGCTCCCATCTCTCCACTGGACAGCTTTATGAGAAATCACATCCACTGCCTCTCTCAGTCCTCCACATGACCTGTCGCCATAGCGATTGCAGGTTGACCATCCACTCCTTCCTCAAATGCCTCCTTTGTGTTTCATGGAACTGACCACCAGAGAAATCACTGGTCACTATCAGTTCTTAAGATCCCTCTTACCTCCCTAAGAAATAAAAGTATGTAGGTAAAACAACCTTAAGCCCCAGAGCTTTGGAGCAGCACAAATTTTAAATATTCTGTTCACATACAGTGCCCTCATTTTTTGGTTTAAAATTATTCTCTAACCCCACAGTCTGGGGGAGGGATTGGTGTCCTGCCAAGGCAGAACTGCCTTTTACATGGAATAGATTCACTAAGTTGTATCAGATTTGAAAAGACAGGATAAAACAACTCCTGAGGGCCCAGGGCACCTCCAAAAGACCTAGACACCCCACAGGACAGCTTTTAGGTGGTATAGTGAGGGAACACCCAAGTCCCAGAGGCAAGAAGAAGGCAGTGGTCAGTGAGAACAGAAAGACCACAGAATTAGATACATGTTGATTACTTGTGTGGAGCGTAAGTGTCCTCCTGAGGGTGGGCTGGACGTAGTGATCTGCTTCTAAAGAACAGATTAAAGTGGAAGTGACTGCAGCTTCAGACACTAGGTCATAAAGGGCACTGTGGCTTCCTCCTTGCTCTCTTGGATTGCTTGCTCTGGGGGAAGGTAGGTGCCATGTTGTGAGGACACTCAAGCAGCCTGTGGAGAGGTCCATGTGGTGAGGAGCCAAGGTCTCTTACCAACAGCCAATGAAGTAGGCCTGCCAGCAGCCCATAGAGAACTGAGCCTTCTGCCAAGACAAGAGCCATTCATCTTGGAAGTGGATCCTTCCAAGTCTGTCATAGCCAAGCCTTCAGAAAACTGTAGCCCCAGCTGACACCTTGACTGCAAACAGCTGGAACCACTCAGCTAGGCTACGCCTCAATTCCTGACCAATAGAAACTGTGAGATAATAAATGTTTGTTGTTTCCAGCCGTGGAATTCCGGGGTGAATGTTTATGCAGCAATAGATAACTGATACACTTGTGCATTACTAGGAGGACACTGGGGATTACACATATTGAAGGAAGGGTTGAACAGCCAAACCTCAGAAAGGACAGGGTTACAGCTAAATGTCAGGAACAGGAACACCACCGCCATTGGGGCTCCTTGCCTCTCCTGTCTGCTTCTCTCTGCAGATCAGCTTTATTGTCTCCTACTGTAAATCAGCGTCCACCACATGCTGCCAGTATACAACCGACTCTACTGCCAGTAGCTCTTAATTTTTATATCTTAATGTGCAGATCATGAGAAAGACAGACTGTCCTTCCAACTTCCACTTCAAAGGATGCCAGGGAGGGCCTTTGATCAGCCTGTCATGAATCAGGAGCCACCTGGAGTCCGGGAGTCACAGTACACTGCAGCCTCTCTCTGGACTCGGGTTTGGAGTGGAGGGAGGAACAACTGCCAAAAGAAGTAGGGGTTCTATTCTCCAAAGCAGAGACTGGGGACGAAACAACAGGAATTCTCAACTGGAGGAAAAGGTGAGTGGGAGAACAGGAAGAAAAGACCTCATAGGAGTGTGGAGACACTAGAGAAACTGGGACTCTTGCCTCTGCTTCATCACACCCCCACCCCAGAGGACTCTTCAGACCCAGTGAAATGTGTCAGTCCTACCACCTCACATGTCTGCTCCCAAATATGGCAAGAACTTTTTAATGTACCCCCCCGCCCCCCGTCAAACACACACACATACACAGTTGTTCTTACCCACAAATTAGAAGGCAAGTTGGGAGAGGAATGACTGGGTTTCTTTTTTAGTTGACTGAATAAGAAGAAATTGTTTCATGTTAGCAGCCACAGTATATACATTGCATCTGATACAGCCAACTCCTAGAGTTTAAGTGCTACTTACGGAAACTGCTGAATTAACCTGAGACATTTTCTGAGTCAAGGGTCCTTTTGAAGACAGTGTGCAGTTTTCCAGTGGAAAATCCAAAGTGTCCTAGGGTAGGTGATTGCTAGCTAGGCAAGTCAACCTAAGTAAGAGACACTGCCGGGTCCCAGGCCTGTTTTGTTCCATGGGTTCCTGTGGTGCCCCTCTCACCCCTGATTAGAGCACCCAACTAGCAGTTGTGGGACAAGCTGGCCTGCAACCTGGGAGGGGATTAGGGCCACAAAGCCCCACCCAGACAATGGCAGTGGCAGGGGATCAATAGATTCAATTTCCTTTCATGGGAATCCAAACTGGAAAGGGTAAATGACCAAAGGACAGATAATGGTTGGTGGAAAGCTCTGGGAAAACAAATCTGGTTCAAATCTGGAAATACGGAGAGAATCAGTCAAGGAGAAGCGGAAGTTGAAAAAAAACCGGCCTGGGAGCTGTCAGGAGGGGCAGTGGCAAGTCCAAGTTAAGAGAAAGTCAACACTAGGAAATAAAGACAGCGATTCTCAACCTACTGCAAGTCACAACTACCTCGGGTATTTTAAAAATCCCCATACCTGGTCCCTGCCAGGTCTAAGAGACCAGCTAGCGAGGGGTGGGGAGAGTGGATTCCAGAGCCCAAGTTTAAGACAGACTCCGTTAGTGGCCCAGGAGTCGGGACCCACCCCCCACCCTAGACCCCTCACCTCTGCCCCCCAGACGGGTGAGGCCTGCCCTGCCCAGCCCCTTTTCCCTCTAGGGAGCTGCTGCACAGAGGGCAGGTGGCCAGCTCACCTCCGCCCCCACCGTCTAGGGGGAGCCACCCCCAGGCCCCTAACTGCGCAGAGTAAAGCGTGGCAGTGCGCGACGCCCCCCAGCCAGGTGCAGCTCCGACCTAACCTGGGCCGAGGGCACGCTGCCCTGGGCGGGATCCGACCCGGGAACCAGGCCAAAGAGCAGGGCCTCCACCAGCCGCGACGGTCTCGGGGGAGCAGAGCCGGCCGCCTTCCCGCCCTGCGCTTCCTTGCGACGACTCAGACACGCCGGCCGGCGCGCGGCGGAGACTCGGGCTGGGGTCCGTGGCCACGGCTCCGCGCCGCCGAAGACCCAGCTCCCTCCACCCCAACCTCTGCGGGGCTCCCGGCGCCCCTCGCCCGGCCGGCGGGGTCTCTGCTGCTCGCCCGCCGAGCCACGCTTTGGACGCCTTTTTATTTGCATTTGTTGTGGGGGTGAAGTCTGCCGTTAGGCACCTCATTTCACGGAAGTGAGCTCTTAGGCTGTGGTAAAATACCCTGACACTGTGGATTTATTTTTTTAAATTAATTATTTATTTTCGGCTGCATTGGGTCTTCGTTGCTGCGCGCGGGCTTGGGCTTTCTCTAGTTGCAGCGAGTCAGGGCTACTCTTCATTGCGCTGCGCGGGCTTCTCATTGCTGTGGCTTCTCTCGTTGCGGAGCACGGACTCTAGGCGCGCGGGCTTCAGTAGTTGTGGCTCCCGGGCTCTAGAGCGCAGGCTCAGTAGTTGTGGCGCACGGGCTTAGTTGCTCCGCGGCATGTGGGATTTTCCCGGTCCAGGGCTCGAACATGTGTCCCCTACGTTGGCAGGCGGATTCTCAACCACTGCACACTGTGAATTTAAAAGAACATTTATGCACTTTAATTTTTTGAGGAAAATATAATACTTATAAAAGAGGCAGATAAGAGGGTACAAGTAAAAGGTGCCAGATGGTTTCATTTCTTTTAGAATAAGAATAAAAACAAACAATCATGTTGACCTTTATTCAAACACAGTTTATTCAGAACCCAAGTGTCTATAGTAGTCTCATGTGTCTCATCCAGCAGGCAGCCTCTCCGGCAGTTATGAAAATAAAAAGGTCGTTAGGGAGCAGAATAATCAGCTAAACAAATGGATAAAAGAGTAAAAAGTTAAAACAACTGAAGTTCAGGTAATCACTTTAGGTTTTTGTTTTTTATAAGCAGTTTTTAGAACAGTTTATATTGAATATAAGTGTTTTTAGAACAGCTTTAGATTTACAGAAAAAAATGAGATAGTATGGAGAGTTCCTCTGTACCCCAGTTTCCCCTATTATTAACAGCTTACATTATTATGGTACATTTGTTAGTTAACCCCCATACTGATACAGTATTACAAATTAAAGCCCAAAGTTTAGTCACATTTCCATCGTTTTCCATAATGTCTTACCCAGGTATCCCCTCCACAGCACCACATTACTTTTAGTCGCCTTAGGCTCCCCTCTCCCTCAAAACAGTTTCTCATAATTTCCTTGTTTTTGGTGACTCTTTAAACAGCAGTATATTCTGTGCGGCGAATTATAGATGTGTTTGATTGAAAGCACTTTTAAAAACAAAAACAAAACCACAAAAGGAGGCATAATCCAGTTGGCCAATTGAAAGTTATTCTAAACATTTTGGCAAACATTAATCACATGTTAGACACCACACCGAAAAAGTGCCCTAGCATTATTAAAAAGAAAACAAGTGCCCTGAGTTTTGGACCTCAGGAAGTAACAGCTTCACCCAAACAGGAGGAGTTTAAAGAAATGCATTGTCTGGGGTGAGGTTGGGTAGATTTATAAACAAGGTTAGGGAGGAAAGACTTCAACACACACATTATTAACCTGTAAGTGAAACTGCAGAACACGCTTCGGGGCTTAGTAGAGCATAGGTTCTTCTGTCTCCACGCAGAAAGAATTCAGTGAGAGGCAGAATGACAGGTAAGGAAAGAGTTTATTAGACTAGGACCCTTGTGAGGGGTACAAGCAGGCAGGCAAGGGAGTGCTGCGCCGAAAGCTAGGCGGGCTACATTTTTATAATCAAAGGAAAAGCGGGGAGAGAAAGAAGACCACCTTCTTCCTCATTCTTCAGTAGATGTCAAGCTTCTGTCATCAGTTCCTCCTCCATGTCACGCGGGGGAGTTTTCTTGTCCCTACATGGTCATGGTCAAACTGGGACTGTCATGGCACAATGGAAATGGGCAAAAAGACAGTAACATATACTAAAGTATGGTAAATCATCTCAGGTTTCAGTATAATGTCATCTTTTCCCTGTATTTTTGTTTTTAATATGCTCAGAGGAGCATGTCCTAGGAATCATTAACTTACTGACCTCACTGGGCAGGATGTGGGTCTCAGTTCACCATTGTTTTATTATTTGGGGGCATGTCTCATGCTTCTGTTGCATGGTTTTGTTGCTAAGCAAGCCTGCCTTCTTCAGTGATCATTAACTTACAGGGGTCTCCCATACTTTTTTTTCCTACTTACAGTCTCCTAGTGGGATTAACTATTTAATCACCTACTTTGTCCCTTCACTCTGTCCCTATCATAAGTGTGTTATTATTAACCTGTAAAATAAAAGAAGAAAACTTTATAATCAGGCTGAGATTTTTCTTCTTTTATTTAACAGAGAACTGTTGGAAGAAAAGAATATCTTGGGTGGAAAAGGAAATTCCTGATGCTTTGGAAATTGTTCAATAACTTTCCTAATACTTCAGGCACTGACTAAAGGAACTGCGGCTACAAAATATCTTGAACTCTAGTCAATGTCCCATATCTCCATCTGTTTTTGGTGTGGAGGCAATGGCTTAAAATAATGATCATAAGTTTATGCACACAACACTTGCTCTATACAAACAAATCGAGCTATTTTCTGAATCAAATCTGCACAATCCTAAAGAATAAAAAAACTTCAAAAAACAGGATGTTTTTCAAGGCAGGCTTTTTAAAAACTAATGTTGACTTGGCCTGTTCTAGGCTTTTTCTGGTAGTTAACAATTTGGAAGTGAGCTCATAATCTGACATAAGAAGGTCAGATTATAATACCTTTGGTCTCCCATTCATTTGGTTAAATGCCAGAAGCAGTTAGTCCACTACTTTAATGAGCATTACGGCTCATTAAAACAAACCTCCCTCATTTAAGGGTCAGCTGATTTTCTTGATGCAATACTTGAAAAGGAGAACTGAAGGAAACAATCCCCTGAAGAGGTCTGGATCAAGACAGGTGGCTTTATCAATATCATGTCAGTAAAGGCATAATAATGCAAAAGAAATTTTAATTATAAAATTTTAAAAATTATATATGGAGTTGTAAGTTGGGCTGTCATTAAGTACAGTCCGCTATATCTCACTTTGGTAGCCAGTGTAAAATGTAAGCTGACTGCAGCTAACTTACCTTGAAACACAGGCCATCCAGAGCAACAAGTATGAGTCCCTCCTGCCATTTTCTGATCCTCTGATATGAGCTTATGAAATGAGCCCATAAAGTAGAGGCAAGAAGCTAATTTTCCTATCTAAATGTAGGAAAGACATGAATAAATATTTTTCAAAGCCAAAAAAAAAAAGGGTATGTCTCAACCTGACACCTTCCTTCTGACCCATTTATAGCTGGGTCTTTATTGAGCATAATCAAACACTCGATTTGGCGGCTGACTATGCGTGTGACCAGTTTCACTATCCATCCTCCCGCTTCAGTGCCAATTTAAGAATGCAAATCCTATGAGGCCAGATTTCTTTAAAGATGGTGAGAAATGTTTATTTTATTCTGGCTAAAGTTAATCACATTTTCTGAAGTGGGCCCTTACATTTATTACTTTTTAAAAATTTCAGTAACTAAAAATTTAGATCTTAAAGATGGGAATGATTTAAAAATCTACCCTTTGGAAACAGTGTGCTGCGCTCTTAGTCTGTGTATGTCTGTAGTTATCACCACACTGCATTCAAATTATAGCCCGGCCTGGGGAAGTGTGAGCTGAACACAGCTTCTCCTGCCACCAAACCTCCAGCTGAAACAGAACCTAGGTGACTGAGAAGTGGACATGTGCTGTTTTCATGTAAGTGTGTCTGTACAGCACTAGAATATCTGATCTGCAGTTGGTGGAGAGCTCAGCTGGTGCCGTATGTAAAAATCAACAGGTTAATTGACCAAACTTTTATAGATTTCAATTAGTGGTTTGGGATCAAATAGACAGGCTGGGATAATCATGATGAACTAGCCATGATCTTAACCACATTTAAGCGTTTAGTACCAATATAAGTATTTTCTTATTTACTTCTTTACTCAAGTAGGGTGAGATTTTATTTTGTTCATGATTTCCTCTAAGTGAATAGTGGTAAAGTTTAACAAACTAGCATAGTTCAATTTATTAAGTTACAAAATGTAACATTGGCATATGCTTCAATCTGTGGCAGACACTGTATATAAAGAAGAGATCAGGGCTTCCCTGGTGGCACAGTGGTTGAGAATCCGCCTGCCAATGCAGAGGACACGGGTTCGAGCCCTGGTCCCGGAAGAGCCCACATGCTGCGGAGCAACTAAACCGGTGCGCCACAACTACTGAGCCTGCACTCTAGAGCCCGCGAGCCACAACTACTGAAGCCCGCGTGCCTAGAGCCCGTGATCCACACCTAGAGAAACCCCGGCAATGAGAAGCCCGCGCGCACCACAATGAAAAGTAGCCCCCGCTCACCACAACTAGAGAAAAGCCCACGCGCAGCAACTAAGACCCAACGCAGCCAAAATAAATAAATAAATAAATTAAAAGAAGAGATCAGGAGAGAGTAGAAGCACCCCCA
This sequence comes from Aethalodelphis obliquidens, assembly GCF_003676395.1. NCBI lineage: Eukaryota > Metazoa > Chordata > Mammalia > Artiodactyla > Delphinidae > Aethalodelphis > Aethalodelphis obliquidens. The sequence goes on along the minus strand of NW_020838072.1, from coordinate 429,648 downwards.
AGATGCTGTGCTTTTTGATTCAGAAATAATGGTTAGAAGGTAGAGTCCAAATTTTTTGTTATTTATAGATGTTGCCCAAGGAAGAAATGTTTATCAGATTTCAAATATTGTAAGTTGTAAATTGGTAGTTGGCAGCTTTGAATGTAAAACTTCAACTTAGCAGGAGAAACTTGACTAAGTCAAAACTCAAGGAAAGGAAAGTCAAGGAAAATTCGGGGTATGATGCCTAAAAGCTCACTATATGGCTGTATAAAAATATGTATTGTGGTGCTATCCAACCATCCAGTATTTTGAAGAACTTCCTGTAATAGTCACAGTTGTGGGTAGAAACAACTGTGTTTCAACAAACTCCAGTGTTGTTGAGGTGTTTTTATTTTAAGTTTTTAAAGTAATATTAAATACAGGCATACCTTGTTTTATCTCTCTTCACTTCATTGTGCTTCACAGATACTGCATTATTAGCAAATTGAAGGTTTGTGGCAACCCTGCACTGAGAAAATCTATAGGCACGATTTTCCTAACAGCATTTGCTCACTTTGTGTCTCTGTGTCACATTTTAGTAGTTGTTGCAATATTTCAAATTTTTTCATTATTACTATATTTGTTATGCTGACCTGTGATCACTGTGATCCTTGATGTTACTATTGTTTAAAATTTTTTATTGGGACTATAGTTGATTTAAAATATTGTGTTAGCTTCTGCTGTGCAGCAAAGTGAATCAGTTATAGATATACATATATCCACTCTTTTAAAAATTCTTTTCCAATATAGGTCATTACAGAGTATTGAGAAGAGTTCCCTGTGCTGTACAGTATGTCCTTATTAGTTATCTATTTTATATAGTAGTATGTGTATTTCAATCACAATCTCCCAATTTATCCCTCCCCCCTTTCCCTCCTGGTAACCATAAGTTTGTTTTCTACATCCGTTACTCTACTTCTGTTTTGTAAATAAGTTCATTTGTACACTTTTTTTTAGATTCCACATATAAGCGATATCATATGATATTTGGTTTTCTGACTTACTTCACTCAGTATGACAATCTCTAGATCCATCCATGTTGCTGCAAATGACATTATTTCATTCTTTTTTATGGCTGAGTTGATGTTACTATTATAATTGCTTTGGGGAGCCACAAACTGCACCCATTTAAGACAGCAAACTAAAAAAACTAAATGTTGTGTATCTTCTGACTGCTCCACCTACCAGCTGTTCCCTGTTTCTCTCCCTCTCCTTGGGCCTCCCTATTCCGAGACACAACAATATTGAAATTAGACCAGTTAATAACCCTCCGGTGGCCTCTAAGTGTTCAAGTGAAAGGCAGAGTCACACATTTCTCACTTTAAATCAAAAGCTAGAAATGATTAAGTTTAGTGAGGAAGACATGTCAAAACCCAAGACAGGCTGAAGGCTGGGCCTCTTGTGCCAGTTAGCCAAGTTGTGAATGCAAAGGCAAAGTTCTTGAAGGAAATTGAAAGTGCTACTCCAGTGAACACACAAATGATAAGAAAGTGAAACATACTTATTCTGATATGGAGAAACTTTCAGTGGTCTGGATAGAAGATCAAACCAGCCACAACATTCCCTTAAGCCAAAGCCTAATCCAGAGCAAGGCCCTAACCGTCTTCAATTCTATGAAAGCTGAGAGAAGTGAGGAAGCTGCAGAAGAAAAGTTTGAAGCTAGCAGAGGTTGGTTCAAGAGGTTTAAGGAAAGAAATCATCTCCATAATATAAAAGTGCAAGGGGAAGCAGCAAGTGCTGATGTAGAAGCTACAGCAAGTTATCCAGATCTAGCTAAGATAATTCATGAAGGTGGCTACACCAAACAACAGATTTTCAATGTAAATGAAACAGTCTTATATTGGAAGAAGATGCCATTTAGGACTTCCATAGCTAGAGAGGAGAAATCAATGCCTAGTTTCAGAGCTCTCTTGCTGGGGGCTAATGCATCTGGTGGCTTTATGGTGAAACCAATGTTCATTTACCATTCTGAAAATCCTAGGGTCCTTAAGAATTATGCTAGATCTACTCTGCCTGTGCTCTGCAAATGGAACAATAAAGCCTGGATGACAGCACAGCTACTTACTACATGGTTTCCTGAATATTTTAGGCCCACTGTTGAAATCAACTGCTATTAAAAAAAATAGATTCCTTTCAAAATATTATTATTCATTGACAATGCACGTGGTCACCCAAGAACTCTGATGGAGATGTACAATGAGATTAATGCTTTTTTCATGCCTGCTAACACAACATCCATTCTGTAGTCCATGGATCAAGGGGTAATTTTGACTCTCAAGTGTTAGTACTTAAGAAATGCATTTTGGATTTTGTTAGGCATAGTTGATTTTAACTAAACAAGAGAAACCTGGTAATATCTATTAAAATTAAAATTCAGATAGAAAAAGAGGATTACATTTTGTAAGGCTATAGCTGCCATAGATAGTGATTCCTCTGATGGATCTGGGCGAAGTCAGTTGAAAACCCTCTGAATTGGAAAGGATTCACCATTCTAGATGCCATTAAGAACATTCATGATTCATGGGAAGAGGTCAAAATATCAATATTAACGGGAGTTTGGAAGAAGTTGATCCCAACCCTCACAGGTGACTTTGAGGGGTTCAAGACTTTCATGGAGGAAACAAAAAACAAAAGGTGTGGGACTTCCCTGGCGGTCCAGTGGTTAAGACTCTGCGCTTCCAATGCAGGGGGTGGGGGTTCGAGCCCTGGTTGGGGAACTAAGATCCCACATCCCATGCAGGGTGGCCAAAAAAAATTAAGTAATATATGTTGTTCTTTCAGACATAATGCTATTGCACACTTACTATAGTATAATGTAAACATAACTTTTTTTTTTTTTCATTTGTGCGGTACGCGGGCCTCTCACTGTTGTGGCCTCTCCCATTGCGGGGCACAGGCTCCGGACGCGCAGGCTCAGCGGCCATGGCTCACGGGCCCAGCCGCTCTGCGGCATGTGGGATCTTCTCGGACCGGGGCACGAACCCGTGTCCCCTGCATCGGCAGGCAGACTCTCAGCCACTGCGCCACCAGGGAAGCCCCGTAAACATAACTTTTATATGCACTGGGAAACCAGAGAAATTCGTGTGACTTTATTATCATATTCGCTTTATTGCAGTGGTCTGGAACCAAACTTGCAATGTCTCCAAGGTATGCCTGTATACATCTTAGCACCTTTGGCATTTTTGTCCAAATAGACTTTGACAAATAAAGTATGAATATAACCCTTTTCATCTTCATTTCTCCAAATGCAGAATCACCTTCATTTTCCTCTATAACATACAATGTTTCTGCTTCAACTGCTGAAAGAATTCCTTCATTCTGACCTTCAAATATGTAGAGAATTTTACAAGTCCCTGTGGGGGGGAATATGTTCCTTGTCATCGAATTTATTATTAAAAGTCATGACCAGACCTGCACCTCACTCTCCTGACTTTGCTCCTCTGTGTAACTGGTGTCTGTATTCTTCCAGTCTTGTGCACAGTTATTTGGGACTGAGATTTTTATGCATTACACTCTGTTGTCAGGCCTCTTCACTTGGTGCTGAGAGCCTGCCTTCAACCTCAGCTAGCCAGACTTCAAGGTTCTGGGCCTCTCGTCACAGCTTTCCTACGTATATGTATATATGTATATGAAACTCTCTCTCTCTCTCTCTCTCCATATATATATATACATATATATATATATATATGTGTATATATATATATATATATATATATATATATATATATATGTATATATATATATAGTTAATTTGTGACCCAAACTGGCTGGATCTCCCATTTGAGGATTCATTAGACAGTCACTCTTCATCTTTGTTATACCATCTCTGATCCATTGCCATCTGGATTTCTTTATTTAATTCATTGACTTTCTTTATATAGCTTTTTCCTTCTTTGTTGAGATGAAAGATTGCTGAAACCCTCTGGTGTTGCCCTCCCCCTCCCCACCATGCTTTAGGTTTTTAAAGTGAATTTGGGGTTTGAAGATCATGAACTCATTGAAGCAATGAGTACCCTTTACTGTATGGGAAACATTTATTTTTATGAACAGCCATAACTTCCCTTTGGATTTGCTATCAGATTTGACCTCTGTTTTGTCTACTCTGGAATTGTAAACACGATGATCAGACACAGTACACTTCATTGGCTGAGTGTCTTCCTCAGATGTCTCCAGGAGGCTCAAACTCTGACTTGAAAGTTTCTGTTACCAACTATGACATTTATCTGATCATTGATTCAGCTGACTTAACTATGGTATCCAAGCATTTCCCACTGATTACTATTGCCTGTTGATCAACATCTGCATGTCTTCATTGATCCTCCAATTCTCACTGTCCTTCTTTCTTCCATCTCTTGTATTTTCTGAAGGATGTTGGATATATGAGGATGGTAATATTCATGCAGGTCCTGGTCCAGTTTATTGAAGACTTGGTGAGTAGTCTTCTTTGCTGTCCTCTGCTATTGGTGACACTTTTGAGTTTGTTGGTGTGCCTTTTCAACACCTACCTTTTAAACACTCATGTCAGCGTGATTTTTTTTTTCTCCAAAATACTGCTGTGTTCTGTCAGTCTTTTGGAATCTCACACATACCGTCGTTTACTTGATTTACGTTGCTTCCAGCAAGTGTCTATCGGTGGCTCTCTTTTGTGCATCACGAAAAGTGCGATATCCACTCCTGCTCTGGTCTTGAACACAGCCCGCTAACTCCACGGTGACCTGTGAGGTCAAGTTCTCCAAGGTAAATGCATGGTTGCCCAGCGTGACCGCTCATTTCGCTCACAGGGTGGGAAGGAACGCTTTACATGACGAATATACTTGTATTCTTCCTCCTTCCAGTTCTTTTTAGGTTGGTATTTCTTCAAAAGATTCCTGAGTTGCTTTGTAAAGCTGAGTTCAGTCTGTCGTTTCCCTGACAAATGTGATGTATTTCTCAAGAATACCAACTCCTCACTGCTTGTGTTTTCCTAAGTCGAACGGATCCCCGAGCTCGGTGCCGCAGTCCGGGCGCAGGGGCGGTTAGAGGCTCCCCGCGGCGGGCGCGCCGCCCGCGTCCTGCTGGGTCTCCCCCACGGCCCCCCCGCCCCGCTCGGGGTAGATCCGCACTAAGATCGCTCCACCCACCGCCCGCCGTGGCCTCTTGTGTGCTTTAGTTTGTAAATGACCCGGATGTTCTCCCGAGTCCGGAAGCGCGCGCTCAAGCTTTGTCCAGGCGAATGGCGCACAGGCCCGGAGGGAAAGACCGAGGGGTACGGACGTCGCCTGTCAACGCTACCCTGGCCCTGGACCTAGCAGGATGGAGCGCTCCAGAGGGAGGTCCGACGGGTCTCTGGGATGCAGCGTCCTGGGAGGAGCCCGGAGGTCCAAGAGGCCCTCTCATGTAAGAAAGGAGTTGGCTCGTGGGTGGTCCCAGAGCGCTTCTGGTAACAGTGCCCCTGGAACACTATTGGGTCTTCCCGCTGGCACCTCAAGCCAGACTTACCTCTGCCTCCTCATTCCATTCTCTCTCGACCACTCATAAACCAGACTGTACCGCCCAACCTTCTCGCCCTCTTCTGGTAGAGGTGGACCAGACACATTCAGTCCATACAGGCAAAATAAATGTCAAGCCAAAGCCAAGCATAAAATGGAATGCCATCATCTGAGAAGTAACTTCAGAGATAATTAACGTCAGTAATCTGATGTTTTATGGTTAAAAATTCAACTAAAAAACTTAAAATTATATACTAGGTTGTACAGACAACATCTCAGATGTGTCAGGCTTAGATCGTTCCTGTGGTCCTTATATTACACATTTGTGGAATGAAAAAAATGTTTATGTTCATGTCATGCTATTGCATCATTATCATTAACTTTAATTCACGAAGGAGATTTTTCAGTAAAATTTTCTAGAAGGAAGTTTGTTCCTAGGATTCATAGCTTGAATAGACATTTTAAAAACCCTTTGTTTTTTGCTAAAAATTAGTTGGCAGACTATAAGCTATCTTTTGTTTGTTTAAAATTTTAGCTTCCTCAAAAAGCCAGAAAAAGAACTACAAAATTAACCAAATAAAGAACACGGAAGGAAATGATATCCATAAAAGCATAAATTAATGAGGTAGGAAACAAAAGATAGTGAAAATAATAAATCAAAATGCTGGTTCTTTTGGAAAAAATTAACAAGATCAATGAACCAGTAGCTAAACTAATTGAGAAAAAAGGGAAGAAAGCACAAAAATACAAAATTAAAGGGGCATAGGGGAATTAACCATTGAAACAGAGGAAACTAAAAAAATATATGAGACTACTTTGTACAACTTTATGCAAATAAATTTCAAACTACAGATGAAATCAATAATTTCAGAGGAGAATACAGTTTCCCAAAATTGACCCTCATGGAGAGAGAAAACATTAACAGACCAATCTCCATAAAATAATAGAGAAATTTATCAAATAAATACACCATATATAGGAGAATTCTATCAAATCCTTAAACACCAGACAAGCCTAATACTACACAAATTATTCCAGGAACTAAAAGATGAAAGGAAATAGCCAAATCCTTTTGCAAAGCAAGTATATCAATTAATATAAATTAATTAATAAAATTAAACCTGTTTTAAAAATCCTAAGGGATCCACAAAGAACTATTAGAACTAGTAAATGAGTTCAGCAAGGTTGCAGGATACAAGATCAATATACAAAAATCAATTGTACTTCTATACACTGACAGTGAATAATCTGAAAATAAAATTAGAACAATTCCACATACAATAGCATAAAAAGAATAAAATACTTAAGAATAAATTTCCCAAAATGAGTTTAGGATTTGTACACTGAAAACCACAAAACATTATTGAAAGAAACTGAAGAAGTTCTAAACAAATGGAAAGACACCACCTGTTCATGGATTAGAATATTGTTAAGATGGCAATACTCTCCAAATTGATCTATAGATGCAATACAATCTCTATCAGAATTCCAGCTGCCTTTTTTTGCAGAAATTGATGAGCTGATTCTAAAATTCATATGGAAATGTAAGGGGCCTAGATTAGCCAAAACAGTATTGAAAAATAAGAATGAAGTTGGAGAATTTGTACTTCCCAATTTCAAAACTTAATACAAGGCTACAGTAATCAAGACAATGAGGTACTGGTATAAGGATAGAAATAGAGATTAATGGAATAGAATTGAAAGTTCAGAAACAAACCTTTACATTTATGGTCATTTGATTTTCAGCAAAGGTGCCAAGACAATTCAATGTGGAAAGAATAGTCTTTCCAACAGATATCGCTGGGACAACTGGATATCCAGATGTACAATAATAAAGTTGGACCCCTTCCTCACCCTGTACAGAAAAATTAATTCAAAATCTATCATAGACCTAAGTGTAAGAGCTAAAATTATAAAACTCTTAGAAGAAAACATGGAAGTAAATTTCTGTGACCTTAGGTTAGACAAAGCCTTCTGATATATGACACTAAATGCAAGTGAGAAAAGAAAAATAAATTGGAATCCATCAAAATGAAAAACTTTTGTGCTTCAAAGACACCATCAAGAAAGTGAAAACACAATTCAAAAGTGGGAGAAAAAAGTTGTAAATAAAGGACCTGGACCTATATCTCACACCATACACAAGAAAAATATGCAAACCATCAGAGGTCTAAATGTTAAAGATGTAATCACACAAGTAGTAGAAGAAAGCTTATATAAAGAATTCATACAACCCAACAATAAATACAGATAACCCAATTTAAAACTAGGCAAAAGATTTGAATATCTCCAAAGAAGATATACAAATTGCCAAAAGCACATGAAAAGATTCTCAACAGGATTAGCCATTAAGAAAATGAATATCAAAACTACTATGAAATTGCACTTCACACCCACTAGCATTGCTAGAATAAAAAACATGAACAATAACAAGTTTGGAGAGAATGTGGAGACATTGGAACTCTTATACATGCTGGTGGTGCAGCTGCTTTGGAAAACTGTCTGACAGTTTCTCAAACAGTTAAACATAGAGTTACCATATGACCCAGCAATTCCACTCCTAGGTATCTACCCAAGAGAAGTAAAAACATATGTGGACACAAAATCTTGTACACGAATGTTCATAGCTTTGTTCATAATAGCTAAAAAGTAGAAACAATACAAATGTCCATCAACTGATGAACAGGGAAACAAAATGTGGTATATTTATACAATGGAATACTATTAAGCCATAAAAAGGAATGAAGTACTAATACATGTGACAGTGTGAATGAACCTTGAAATCATTCTATCAAGTGAAAGAAGCCAGACACACAGATTATATGATTCCATTTACATGAAAATTCCTGAGTAGACAAATTCTTAGAAAAAGAGAGTAGATAGGGTTAGGGATAAGATGTGACTGCTAATGGGTATGGAGTTTCTTTCTGAGGTGATGAAAATATTCTGGAATTATATACTGTTGATCCACACACACTTTATGAATACACTAAAAACCACTGAATTGTACACTTTAAAAGGGTGAGCCTTACTCTTTGTGAGTTATATCTCAGTAAAGCTGTTAACGTTTATAACCCATATAAAAGTGGAGGTAAGGGAATAAGAAAGAAATCTATAAATTGATAAGGAATTATTTCCAGTTTATGTTGTTAAGAAATAAAAGTGCAATCAACTGGAAGCAACCCAAATGTCCATGAACCAGTAGAGGGATAAACAATTTTTTCTAGCCACACAACAAAATAGTACACAACAATAATAAGGAAAAGAACAAGTAGTACTTTTAACAACAATTATGAATCTCACTTTCATTATGCTAAGTGAAAGAGGCCAGATGATACAAAGGGCTAAATACTGTCTGATTCCATTTCTATGATATTCTAGAAAAGGTAAAATAATAGAGAGAGGAATTAAATCTGTGTTTGCCAGAGGCTGGGAGTGGAAGAAGAAGATTGACTGCAAAGGGACAGGGAACTTATTGGGGTGCTGGACATGTTCTGTATCTTGATTTTGGTGGTGGTTACCTAGTTTGATAGCCAGCATCAATCAAACTGTACACTTAAGAGGAGTGAATATATCATACTTCAGTAAACCTTCCTTTTAAAAAAACACAAAAGTTTGAAAGTATATTTCATATGCTGGCTTTTGTGTAAGTAAGGGAAATAAAAGTCTATATTGTGTCTGCTTATTTTTGTAAAAGGAAAGATTGGAAAGATAAACCAGAAATTTAATGAAACTGGCTTACCTAGAGGGGATAGGTGGGAATGGAGAGAGAGGAAGAGGTCAAAGAATGAGACTTTTCTGAATACATCTTTTTCATATAGTGTTGACTTTTTAACTGTGTTAATATTTTACATATTCAAAAAATAAATCGATGAGGATGGGGAAAATACTTAACATTTAAAAATGAACCTAGTTGAAAGTCAAATTGATAACAAACTCATTTATACAGAAGAAAAAAATATCATTAGTTCAAGTAACTTTGAACACCGTCCTTTTAATTGGACATATTCTGAGAATAAAAAAAAATCCAGAAAGAAATCTTGACTTTTACTTGATATTTTTGTTGTTGGTAGTGGTATAAGTGTAACAACTCTGAAACTATTTTGTGTGTATTGTAGGATTGAGCAAATGACTAAATACATCAATAATGTTGGGAGTGAATGTTTTCACTGTGGAAAAAGAGATATTGAGAGAGAGAATTAGCCCCTGACAGCTGGGAGCTGACCTGGCACCGGAGGTAGGCTGTGGTGTTTATTAAAAGTAAAAATTTCACAGAACACCAACTCCAGGGAAGGCCACTCTGTGATGGTGATGGATCCAAATAAAAAGAGGACCACCTCATAATCATGTCCAAACAGAGACAAAAACTTGAACATTGTTTAAAACCACAAAAATGGCCAAACCCTGTGATTGGTAGCCTTGTTCCCATGCTTCTCTCTTTCTAGAAAAGAGTTAAGATACCTGCCCATAGAGTTAGCCCTGCCTCCTTACAGCCATATCCAGAGCAATGTGCACTCCCTCAAACCTTCCTCCATAATCACCCAACACAAGCCCAAATCCTGCTAAGTCCTTTCTGACACCCTCCCCCGGGACGTCCCATGGCTCCTCAAGTTGAGCAGTTTCCCTTGTTGCAACAGGTCATAAATCTAACTTCGTTTAACTGTAGGTGTGCTCCTGGTGGCCTTTAGCTGATGAAGGAAATTTACAATACAGATGTGGAACACAGAATGGAGAGGAAAAGCCCTGTGGTGTTAGAGGGGAATTAGGGTTATCTGTTTGAGCTCATGATTTTTTTAAAAAATGTGTTCATGTATCTCCTAAATCTGTCAACTGAAAGGACTGGGAAGCGATACTCCAAGTAGCACTGGACATGAATATCTCCCAGATTTTGATTTCTAAATATTTTCCATTTTAAAAGAACCAGGGCTTCTTGGAGAAATGGCTGATTCCAGGACTGGGGCAGGGAAAGTGTGAGATAAGCCTGGAATATATTGTGTGACAGAAAACAAGAAAACACTTGAATGATGAGGACATATCAAAGGTCACAGGCATGAGCTTGAGGGGCTGCCACTGGTTAAAGTAGAGACAACTTGTGTATCAAAAATGAATAGTTTAATAACATGCAATTATAAATAAGAATCTACGAGTTCATAGTACTACTAATATTACTACTAATAATACAAAAGGAGGGAGAAGGAAAAGTGCTTTTTTAAAATAGAAGAATGCCAACCAATAAATGTAGGAATTATAACATTGGAAAATTACCATTTTTGTAACAACCATGGTTAATAGTTGATTCGCACAACAATCAATGGAGGACTTCCCTGGTGGCACAGTGGTTAAGAATCCGCCTGCCAATGCAGAGGACACAGGTTCGAGCCCTGGTCCGGGAAAATCTCACATGCCGCAGAGCAACAAAGCCCATGTGCCCCAGCTACTGAGCCTGTGCTCTAGAGCCCGCAAGCCACAACTCCTGAGCCCGCGTGCCACAACTACTGAAGCCCGCGCGCCTAGAGTCCGTGCTCCACAACAAGAGAAGCCACCCCAATGAGAAGCCCGCGCACTGCAGCAAACAGTAGCCTCCGCTCATCACAACTAGAGAAAGCCTGCGTGCAGCAATGAAGACCCAACGCAGCCAAAAAAAAAAAAAAAAAAGGCAAAGTGCAGCAGAGATTCATAAAAGTGTCTTTTCACAATGAATTCCAGAAATTGCAATTATGTCTGTCTTTTTTTTCAAGACTGATTCTAGTGGGTTTGATTTGTCTCCAAGTTAAAAGTTTTAAACATACAATTCAAAGTGGCCACACAGAATGATGGAATTGAAATAATATGTCTGTTTCCTCATCCTTACATTTTATTGTGGGGACTGTATTTCAAATGTACAATTTAAAGCAGGGTATGGCGGGAGGGGGTAATTAGAGGCATTAAGGAGCTCAAAGCCAGAACCAAAGATTCAGAACCTTTACAAATTCACTCTTAAAACATGGCGGCTAGGGGCTTCCCTGGTGGCGCAGTGGTTGAGAGTCCGCCTGCCGATGCAGGGGACATGGGTTCGTGCCCCGGTCCGGGAAGATCCCACATGCCGCGGAGCAGTTAGGCCCGTGAGCCATGGCCGCTGAGCCTGCGCGTCCGGAGCCTGTGCTCCGCAACGGGGGAGGCCACAACAGTGAGAGGCCCGTGTACGGCAAAAAAAAAGGAGTGAAATTTTGACACATTCTATTCCATGGATGGATCTTGAAGACATTAATGCAAAGTGAATTAAGCCAGACGCAGACGGACAACTATTGTATGATTCCACTTCTATGAGGTACCTAGGTAGTCAAATTCATAGAGAGGGAAAGTAAAAAGATGGTTGCCAGGGGCCGGGAGGGGAGGATGAGGAGTTATTGCTTAGTGGGCAGAGAGTTTTTGTTTGGGATGATGAAAAAGTTCTGGGGATGGATGGTGGAGACTGCACAACAATGTGAATGTAATTAATGCCACTGAACTGTAAACGTGTAAATAGTTAAAATAGTAAACTTTATTTGATGTACATTTTACAATAAAAAATAAATTGGAAAAATTGCTAAGTAAACAGAAACCAAGGGGAAAACTCACTTTAACCCAAATAATAGTAATAATTAAAAAAAAAAAGCATGCTGCTGAGTCTGCGTGTCAGGGGCTGACTTGGTACTAATTTGCCTGCAGAATGTAATGTTTATTAAAGAGTAATTTTAAAATGTGCTAATCTGCAGGGAGATCAGCTCGGTGCTCTGTGACCACCTAGAGGGGTGGGATAGGGAGGTTGGGAGGGAGATGCAAGAGGGAAGAGTTATGGGGATATATGTATATGTACAGCTGATTCACTTTGTTATACAGCAGAAACTGACACACCATTGTAAAGCAATTATACTCCAATAAAGATGTTAAAAAAAAACCCATGAAATGTTAACATCAAAAAAAATAATTAAAAAAAAAGTGCTAATCTGAAGGTTCTTTATTGTTAAAACAGGAACCACAACAACTGTTAGACCCACAACGTGGGCTCCTTGGGGAGGCCATCTGCAAGCGCCCGCTGAAAGCAAAGACCCAGCCTGGGGACTCCAGGCCGCCTATGACGTGAAGTTTCTCCACCGCGCTTCTCAGTGCTCACCCAGCAGACAAAACACACGTTAATGCAATTAAAGTGTCAATTCCAGCAATAAAAAGAAATGAGCTATCAAGCCACGAAAACACATGAGGAAACTCAAATGAATATTGTAAGTGAAAGAAGCCAATCTGAAAAGGCTGCACACTGTGGGATTCCAACTATATGACATTCTGGAAAAGGCAGAACTATGGAGGCAGTGAAAAAAGATCAGTGTTGGCAGGGGTTGGAGGGGAGGAAGGGATGAACAAGGTGGCACACAGAGGATTTTTAAGGCAGTGAAACTATTCCGTAGGATGCTGCAATGGTGGATACATGTCATCACACGTTTGTTAAAACCCGTAGAGTGTACAATACAAAGAGTGATCCCTAATGTAAACTATAGACTTTGGTTCATTATTTTGTATCAATATTGACTCACCTATCATAACAAATGTACCACACTAATGCAAGATGTTAGTAATAGGGGAAATTGGGGAGGATGGGGTGGGTATAGGGGAACTCTCTACTTACTAATAAATTTTTCTATAAACCTAAAACTGCTCTACAAATCAAGTTTATTAATTTAAAACAAAGCATTATTTCACTTTTCCTTTTTTGTACCATAATATTTACCTCATTTATTGCCTTAGCAATGACATTGTTTAGAATCGCCAGTGCACAGGGACAGTAAAAACCAGCCGGACATTTTAGTCTCCAGTGAGGTCCTCTGCTCTGAACTGCTTGGATGTCTGGGCCTGGCGGTGTGTGCCCAGAACCCAGCACAGTAGCTTCTGAGAGCAAGGCGTTCGGTGCTGGCTATGGACTGAGTGGATCTGAGACTTGTGGGCTGTGGGCCTACAGCTTTTGCTCAGGGTTCCGAATGTAAACATGGCTGAAGAGTTGAAATGTTTTTGCAGAAGTGATTCCTCAGCCAATGAGGAGGAGGTTAATCTCCAGGACTTGGACTTCTTGATCAAATGAGCCTGCAATGCCTTGAAGGTAGCAATTCCACCTGACCTCATTCAGAACATTTTTCTTCCATAGACCTTTTTTTTTTTTTTGCGGTACGAGGGCCTCTCACTGTTGTGGCCTCTCCTGTTGCGGAGCACAGGCTCTGGACGCGCAGGCTCAGCGGCCATGGCTCACGGGCTCCGCCGCTCCACGGCATGTGGGATCTTCCCGGACCGGGGCACGAACCCGCGTCCCCTGCATCGGCAGGCGGACTCTCAACCACTGCGCCACCAGGGAAGCCCTTCCCATAGACCTTTGATTACTGATTCAGAACCATTTATTCTGTGTCCTTTATTGGGAACTCCGTATTTTTTTTTTTTACATCTTTATTGGGGTATAATTGCTTTATAATGGTGTGTTAGTTTCTGCTTTATAACAAAGTGAATCAGTTATACATATACATATGTTCCCATATCTCTTCCCTCTTGCGTCTCCCTCCCTCCCACCCTCCCTATCCCACCCCTCCAGGAGGTCACAAAGCACCGAGCTGATCTCCCTGTGCTATGCGGCTGCTTCCCACTAGCTATCTGTTTTACGTTTGGTAGTGTATATATGTCCATGCCTCTCTCTCGCTTTGTCACAGCTTACCCTTCCCCCTCCCCATATCCTCAAGTCCATTCTCTAGTAGGACTGTGTCTTTATTCCTGTCTTATCCCTAGGTTCTTCATGACATTTTTTTTTCTTAAATTCCATATATATGTGTTAGCATACGGTATTTGTCTTTCTCTTTCTGACTTACTTCACTCTGTATGACAAACTCTAGGTCTACTCACCTCATTACAAATAGCTCAATTTCATTTCTTTTTATGGTTGAGTAATATTCCATTGTATATATGTGCCACATCTTCTCTATCCATTCATCTGTGGATGGACACTTAGGTTGCTTCCATGTCCTGGCTATTGTAAATAGAGCTGCAATGAACATTTTGGTACATGACTCTTTTTGAATTATGGTTTTCTCAGGGTATATGCCCAGTAGTGGGATTGCGGGGTCATATGGTAGTTCTATTTGTAGTTTTTTAAGGAACCTCCATACTGTTCTCCATAGTGGCTGTACCAATTCACATTCCCACCAGTAGTGCAAGAGTGTTCCCTTTTCTCTACACCCTCTCCAGCATTTATTGTTTCTAGATTTTTTGATGATGGCCATTCTGACTGGTGTGAGATGAATGTAGTTTTGATTTGCATTTCTCTAATGATTAATGATGTTGGGAATTCTGTATTTTCAAGAGGCATTTCATTGCTCTATTCTCATAGTCTTTTATGGGCTTGTGCATCTCCCTATGTAATCTTTTGTGTTAAATAGCTGTTTCCTGATATACCTTAGTTATTCTGTTCTCAGCATATCTGTCGTGCTTTCAGCATCGATACTATTTAGTCTATTATCGAGGAATCTTGCTTTTGTTGAGTGAGATATTCTTTTTATTTATTTATTCATTTATTTATTTATTATTGAAGTGTAGTTGATGTACAGTATTATATAAGTTACAGGTTACAGTACAGTGATTCACAATTTTTAAAGGTTATACTCCATTTATAGTTATTATAAAATATTGGCTATATTCCCTGTGTTGTACAATATACACTTGTAGCTTTTTTCTTTTTTCTTTTGAGAATAGATTGCAATCACTGTCTAACCTTCTGTATTTCTTGCAAAGGATTCATTGCTAGTCTCTGAATTAATGTTTGAGGTTCTTTGTGCAGTAAAAGTTCTTCTTTGGTTTCAGAAAACTCGACTTCCTGTTTATTCATACTTCCTTGAGTAAAATCTTGTTGATCTTTTTGTTCTTACTGATAATTTATTTTGAGTAGTTTTATAGTTTATGTAAATATTTTAATGGATTTTAAAAGGAGTGAGTTCTTGGGGGTATTATTTGCACTACCATTAGCCTGAGAGCACTTTCATATGTGAGAAGCCACCTGGCCGGGGTGGGGGCAGGCACTGAGGAGATCATCGGACAAGGACACCGAATGGGCTGTGAACTGGGGCCATGTGCTGCAGGGCCTTCGGACGGAGTTAGGGTGTTGCACCTTACCCTGAGAGCTGTGCCAAATGGAGAGCAGTGAGGAGTATTACAGGGAAATAGTATCATCCTCTTTGGTTTAAGGAAGATTATCTAGGTAAGGAGATCAGCTTTGGTGAGGTGAGCAGAGAGATAAAATGGGGGCCAAAATACAGACTTTCCAATATTGTTACTTTTGAAAAGCTCTAAAAAGCACAAGTCTTCCTGCAGAGCCACCTCGTCCTATGCCTCTTGTACTCATAGACCTGCAGGCTGCCAGCCATACCTTAAGCTCAGCTTGTGGGTAGATTCCTGCCAGTGAGAACAATGTGTATCCCTTGGATGCATGGCTCTTAAGGTGCAGAAGAAGCAGGGGTATATTTGGACAGGGCTCAGGCTTCGGTGTCAGACACACCTGGTTTGAGTCCGGATTCTGCCACTTCCTAGATGATGGTCATGGGCAAGTCACTTAATCTTTCAGAAAGTTCTCATTTTTAGACCAAAGTATGAGAGGCCTCTTCCCTGGGCCCCTGGCTTTAGAAGGCCCTGCTGCCCACAGGGAATCTATGCCAATGATCAAGGCCCACATGTTAGTCTATGTGAATGGTGCCCCCCAGACTTGTGCAGTGCACATCCTGTGCAACTGCCCAGTGTGGACTGCTAATAATAGTGAAAAGAGGAGGCAGGATTGAGGACACTAAAGGGGTAAAATCCAGCCTTGGCCGGTGTCAGGATGTGACCAGTAGAATGATGGGGCCATCAACAGCCAGAGGAAAATATGGCAGAAACTTGAGAGGTCAATTTTAGGTGTGTTAAGACTTTGGCCCTGCCAAACAGCCATCCAGAGCTATCCAGCAGCCCAAACTCATGAGGGTCTCAGGGCTTGACACAGCTTTGGAAATCACTGGCATCAGGGTCATGGTTGAGGCCTGGTGGCTGAGCAAGGCCTCTGAGGGAAAGCCTATAGGTCGTAGTGAGAATTGAGCCTATTCTCCTGGGGGGGCATATGTGTTTGATGGACATGAGAGTAAAAAGGGGCCATGAGAAGAGCAGAGGGCTTTAGGGTTCTGGGATAATGGGACGTCACTGGTGGTACATCCCAGGAGTAGAGGGTTTTGAGAGATCAGTGAAGACAGAATCATTTGCCTAGAAGACAGTTCTTTCTGGAGGAACAAAGACACGGTGAGTGAGTAGTGTGGATGTTGAAGCCAGGAGGTTGTCTACACCTGCAGAAACGTGGTGGTGATAGGAAGCAGGGAGAAAGGCGGTGAGCTTGAGGGCAGAGCAGGATCAGGCCGACAGTCCTGAGAGCACGGTGAGGGGAGGAGCTGCAGAAGGAGGATAGTTGACGAGGCATGTCAGAGGGGAAGCAAAGGGTGCAAATCAAGAGAAAACGTCCGGGGGGAGGGGAGTAGTCCCAAGGAGTAGGAGTCAATGTGTGCGAAGAAAAGAGACAAAATAGGGAAGATATTTGAAGGGTAGGGAAGGGCTATTGGGCCTGGGTTTGGGCTTGCTGGCAGAGGAAGAGAGCAGGTAGCTGCCAAGGCTTCTGCAGGTGGGAGTCAGGGTAGCATTGGAAGCATCTAGATTTTTTTTTTTTTTTAAGAAGATGTTGTGGGTAGGAGTTTATTAATTCATTCATTTTTGGCTGTGTTGGGTCTTCGTTTCTGTGCGAGGGCTTTCTCTAGTTGCGGCAAGCGGGGGCCACTCTTCATTGCGGCGCGCGGGCCTCTCACTATTGCGGCCTCTCTTGTTGCAGAGCACAGGCTCCAGACACGCAGGCTCAGTCGTTGTGGCTCACGGGCCTAGTTGCTCCGTGGCATGTGGGATCTTCCCAGACCAGGGCTCAAACCTGTGTCCCTTGCATTGGAAGGCAGACTCCCAACCACTGCGCCACCAGGGAAGCCCTGGATCTAGATTTTGATGAAGCTTTGATTATGTCTTCTATGGTGTCTTCTATGTGTGGTCCTCTTGCGTCTTCTGTGGTGTGCTTGTGTCTCTGACGGGAACGTGCGCTGTTACATGTGTTTAATGTATTTCAGCTGATCCCCCGCTCCCTAAGGGTATCAATTCATTTCTTCTTACAGGACAATGAGTGCCTATTATTTTCAGAGTACAATGGGAGACATAAAATGACTAACAGCTCTCCTAGGTTAAGCAGCCTACAAGAGCATCAGCAGAACTTGTGATAAGATTGTCGAACAAGTTTGCATAGCTAGCTATGTAGGGTTAAATAATATGGACAAAATTAAGATTCAACACTGGCGGGGAGGATGGGTTAAACAGCCCATTTAGGATGGTTAAGGTTCAAGTGCCGCGTGTAGACGTAAAAACACAAGATGAATTGCATAAAGGCTGGAGCTCGGGAGCCTGACTTGGCAGTAGTTCACATAAGGGGTCACTCTGTGGTCCATAACTCAGTCTTGGACTCTTTAGTGACTTAAAGCTTTGTATATGCCCAGAGTGATAACGATAGCTTCTATACCTGCCACATCTCAGATGGCTGGTACTTTTACTCCTCTAGTATTTCTTTTTGATCCTCATATCCATATTATGTGGTGTTATTAGCCTGCTTTACAGACAAAGAAAAGGACACAGGGAGATGAAACAGCTCATCTCACGTCACACAACCGGGAAGTGAGGGAGCCATGTTCTTTCCACTGAGCCACACAGCCCTCAGCGTGACTCAGCTGCTTAAAAAGCTAATAAACTTTGGTGTGTGTTAATAAAAATGGCGTGTCCAGGTTGTGGGACTCCGTGGTGTCTGTGTGCTTGGTTTAGGCCAGCCAGATCCCATCTGGGACGTTGGTCATTTCTAGAGATCCCACTATAATGAAGGATGCTCTAGGTGTGAACAGGGATATGGTGGGGGTAGTATAGGGTCACAAGAAGGTTCAGGGAATTAAGGATGCAGTCATGTGGCTCAGAGGGATGAATTGAGATGCTTCTTGGAGTACAAAGAAATTTAGTGGAAATATGATGGAGGCAGATTTAGACTAGTTCAGTTTATAACTGCAACAAGTTGGAATCTTAGCGTTCAATAGTAATGTGTGGATGAGTAAATCCACACAATGAAATACTAGGCAACTCTCTAAAAAGATGTACAGTTGACCCTTGAACAACACGGGTTTGAGCTGCACAGGTTCACTTATACGCCGATTTTTTTTTTTAATCTTTAAAAATTTATTTTTGGCTGCACTGGGTCTTCGTCGCTGCACGTGGGCTTTCTCTAGTTGGGGCGAGTGGGGGCTACTCTTCATCGCAGTGCTCCGGCTTCTCATTTCGGTGGCTTCTCTTGTTGCAGAGCACGGACTCTCGGCACGTGGCCTCAGTAGTTGTGGCACCCAGGCTTAGTTGCTCTGTGGTATGTGGGATCCTCCCGGACCAGGGATCGAACGCATGTCCCCTGCATTGGCAGGTGGATTCTTAACCACTGCACCGTCAGGGAAGTCCCAACGCAGATTGTTTTCAATAGTAGATACTACAGTCCTACAGGATCCAAGTTGGTTGAGTGGGTAGACGTGGAACCTCAGATACCAAGGAGCTGCAGGTACAGAGGGTGGACTAGTAATTAATCTGGGGCTCTTTGTGCAGAGGGTTGGTGCGCCTAACCACCGCGTTGTTCAAGGGTCAACTATAGTTCTGTATTAGTTCTGTATTACTGATACTTGAAGATATGTTAAGTGAAAGAAGATCACAACATGGTATTATTGTTTTATTCCATTAAAATATATATATATATATATACACACACACATATGGTTATATTTAAATAGTCAGAAAATGTTTGTGACCAATAATATGTGGTTCTCTTGTAGTGGGATTTCAAATAACTTTTTAAAACTCCTGTCTTCTAATTTTTCTATATTTAATACGGAATTTGTATAAGAAGAGATGAAAGCGTATTTATATTACCCAGTAGTGAGTCAGTCCCTGCCGAAGCAGTAATCTCCTAGCCCCTCACCTCAGGGTCTGGAAATGGGGCCAACACAACAGGGGCTGGGAAAGGGGACACTAGGTCTCTTTCAACTCAAAGATGTCAAGTGGAAAGCAGGTTACCAAACAGTGTGACCCCACTTTCATAAAACACACGAACATCTGTGAGAAGCCCTGGTGACCCTGGTGTGCCCAGGCATTTCCAGAGGGTTCCTTTGCAACTGAAACAGAGAAGAGAACCCCCAAGGCTGTCATCTGGCACCCCTATTGCAATGATGGGGTTTTCACGCAAATGTCCTCAGAGAGGAGCTTTCCTGTCTAGTGACCTAACAGGATACTGGCATCAACTGGAGAGAGTGCTGGACTGCGGGGTTGGTTGTCCCTCAGAGATGCTGAATGCATTTTAGTCCGATGCTTCAAGCAGAAGGGATGGTTTCTCCTCCTCCCATTTGCCCTTCTGTCTTTTCCTTTCTTCAACTTATAGTTCCCTTTTCAGCCATCAACATAATTGGCAATCTGAATGAAAAGAGGTAGCCCCAGGCATGGGAACTTATGGGAAAGCTCATCTCTCCAAAGATAGGCCCTTCCTACTGGATGTGCTGCTGAGGCCATCAGAATGGAGCAGGATGCAACAATCCTTAGCAAACAGTACATCAGAAGTGAACAATCTTAATGGGGGCGGGGGGTGGGAGTCTCCAAACTGAATGGAAAGATGGGACAAAAAGATCAAAGGGGAAAAACAAACAAAAAGAGAAACAGATGAGTAAAAGGCCACGTCTACTTTCCCCCTTTATAGCAGCTTTAACAGCTTCCAGTCTTTGAACATCACTTTATGCGGGAGGTGGAAGGGGAACAGGCTATTAGTCAGGGCTTCCTTTGTGTACCTACAACCTGCAGGGGGAGGGTGGGATTACAGGGAATCTTAAATACCACAATCTGGGCCCAATTCAAGGGGGTGGGTGGGGTGGGGGAAGAAGCCACACAGAATTTGAGTGCAAAAAATAAATATAAAATTTATTAAAACACCCACAATATTTTAAAGATACCAGGAGTAATACAGTTCACAAACCCAGTTGTTTGTGTAAATTATAATAAAATACAAATCAAAAAAGGATACATACTTGCAATTTCTAGGCACCCTAAATTAAATCTGCTGAAACACTGGGGGAGAAGGGAAGGCAAGGAGGGTAGCTCAGGAGGCAAACCAATAAAGTGGGAGGAAAAAATATTAACAAAAAAGTAAAAATTATACAAAATAAAATTATCAGCATAAATTTACTGTACTAAGAATATCTACAGTTTAATAATACACATCCTATTGCCTTGAGACATTGCAAAAATCTACCATTCATCCATCAACCCCAGATAAACTTCATTTCAAGTAGCCACAGTTACAAAGTCAAGACGGAATATTCAAGTATGGTTGTTAAGTTCACCTCCATTGGAAGCCAAGTAACCAAACAGGAATTCAAAGAGAGAAGAAATAAAACACACCAAAAAGCTACAGGGGTTCTAGATGAAGTCTAATGCATTAATATGCCACAATATGACCTGTCCTTGTTTCTTTTTTTTTTTAAATTAGAATACGTGAAAAAGAAATTACATCGCTCCTGTTTTTCTCCTCCTTTTTCCCCTCAAAAGAAAAAAAAGTACTGGAACCAAGAAAATTTGGATGTTCAAATGAGCCAAATAGTATTTTTTAAATCCTCACGTGAATAATGATGAGTTATCCCTGAATGACAGGTAGTCAAAATGAGAAAAGAGCGCAAACAATACCACTACAAAAAGCATCCCTGATATCAGAATAGAAGCAAACAAGGAAGTAGGCCAATTCTCACTGATTCTTAGGCAAAAAGCAACTTTAGACTTTGCATTTCTGTGCTGCAGTCTCTGCTCAGGGAAGAAGCCTATTGCTTTGCTCTTGTCGGCAGCTCTGCAGAAGGAAGGGCTGGGAGTGCCAAGACAGGGGCCTCACACATGGAAAAACTCTTTGCACATGTGGGTGTGGGACTATATAACCTATGTTGGGGGTATGCACCCCCAAAAATGTTCATTTTGGTCCAGGGTATGTTGAAGCTGGCCATGTACTACAGCAGATGCAACTGGCTAATAAAACTAGGTTTTGAGGGAGTCATTTCAAATGACAGCAACGATGACTGAAAAAGCTCAATGAGATGGGCATGGGAAATTCACATTTTATTCAAAAGCAAAAAAAGGAAATGAAATAAAGTCAACCACAGTCCTTCCTTTAGGCATTCTGCCATTTTAACTGAAGAATGAAACACAAAATGACCCCAGATTCTTCAAGGTCAGGTATGTCACCAAATGGACAACCTGTATGTATCAGACCCTCATGGAATCTACTTTACCAAAGTTGTCACGGTGTCCCATTTTTGAGGTATTTAAAAAAATTATTGTGACAGTGGATGACACAAAATGGAGCTTCCTGTTGAGTTTTTAAAATATCAACTTTTGTGGACCCAAGAAGAAATTTAGAATAGCACCAACTAAAAAGAGCCTCAGTGGCACTGAGTGAGCAAAGCTCCTTCCTTTAAGTTTGAACATGAGGGGTTCCCAATGAGAAGCAGAAGCATTGCTGGGGCAAAGGCTGTGGGGAGCAAAGGAATGAGACCCCCGCCCACCATGGTCCTGGCCAGTGCTAGGTGAGGAAGGAGGCCCATCTGGCCCACCTTGGTATGCAGAGCACCTTTGGAACCCTCAGAGACATCTACTTGGCACCCTGGACTGCAGGAGGAAAACATGTGTTGGCTATGAGAATGCCTGCCACGTTAGAAGAGGCAGGAGTACCCAACTCCCCTTCCTCCAAAAAAAAAAAAAGAAAAAAGAAAAGCCCTTCACACCTCCTTTCTTATCAGGCCTAAGAGGACAGATGTGAAACGAGAGCGCCCCGCCACCTCCAAGCCAGGAAGGCCCATTCCCCTGTCGTAATAAGGGGGCTGGCTGCCTTCGAGACTTGCCTTTCTATTTGGCCAGCAAGGGAAGAATAAAACAAAACAGAAAAACTGCTCAGAGCAGGTTCTAGCACGTAAACAGAGGTCTAAGGAGACAGCACCAAAAGGGGGGAGGGGGGGGAGAAGCCAAGAGAGACTGGAGCCCACCTTGTTTTTGGTTGGTTGTGGTTTCAGAACCTTGATAGCACCTCAGCAGGACAGGATCAGGGACAGTCACATTAAAACACCATAGCACCATTTTATTTATACTATTTCAATTCATAAAAATGCTTCCTAGTCCATAAAACACACTTCAGTAACAAAAGGAAAGAGAGATTGGTTGAGGCACGTCAGGGCTATCATTTTAATTTTCCACAGCACTGCCTTGGTGTGAGATCTGGCGGTGGTTAACTTCATGAAGCCTGGCCGGGTTCTCTCAGTGGAATCAGGTTACCATCTACTTACTCACTGTCACCCGTCCTCGCACACCCACTGCTGCCTGGTACAAAGCAATTAAGATCTGCTCTTTCTTTCCTTACTTTAGCACTTTAAAAGTCCCTTGTTCTGCAAACTACTGTTTCCAAAAGAGGCTGGTGAAAGGACCAAGAGGGGTGGGTATGATCTCTTTCCATGCATACCTGTCATCTCAGTGAGACAGCAAAGCAGTACCCACGAAGCCAGAGTGTGGGAAACCTAGGCCCTGCCAAAAAACACACCAAACAACAACAAAAACAAGAAACCTCAAAATCCATGAAACACCTTACTCAAGATTTCTGATGGTTAGATAACGGTTTCTTGAGCTAGCACCAGTTATTTTGCGAGAACCTGCCGCAAAGCGATTTTTATTTTAAAAACCTCTTAGCACAAAACTTTGCAAGTACTTTCCTTGCAAGCAAAAGGCAGGGAAAACAGAAGAAAAGAAGAACCAAATGTCTGCACTGCATGTGGATGGCGTCTGTGGACAGGGCACACTGGGGGATGACTCTTAAGACTCCATCATTTCCGCTGCTATACTATTATTAAAACTTGATCATGTTGTTAGGTTCTTTAGTTGCAATGGCTTTATTTTTCTTCTCATGATAAAAATGTCTGTTAATCATCTTTAGGACTTAAAAAATGATAGTGCCAGTAAAAAATAAAAATTTGATTTTTCTCTTTAAGAAACCTTCAGCAGCAAGGGGGGGGGCGATAAAGAGCTGTGCATAGTTACTTTTTAAACATACGTCTAAAGCATGCTAATTTAATGACTGAGATTTGAGGTAGGTTATACATGTAGTGTGTAAAAATCAGCATGGGCTTGAGCATGGCAACAGCACCACCTAATTTCTGAAACACCGTTCTGAAGGGCATGGGGACGTCCAATGGAGACTGCCTCTTGACTCGCTTCTCAGCAGTCTATTTGCTGATCTAGAATTTATGAACCGAAGGCTGTTTGGGCTGGGGGGACAGACATCACATGCTTTTAGCTTGTATTGGTTTCTTCTTTCATCTAATGGCTTTGCTACCAAAGGGGGATGAGGGGAAGAGTCTATTTAACACACATCAAGGAGATTCATACATGCCAAGCATCAGAATCACCTGGGTTACACTCAGGACCTTCCAAACCAACAGCCAACCTGGGGCTTTCCCGGGTCATACAGACGGTCACATTCTCCAAATGTTTTGTAAAATATTGTATTTCTTGCTTAAGATAATTTAAAATGAAGTTTTCAAGGCACCCCCGCATCTACCTAAGCACGGAGTCAAATGAGACCTGCATAAAAGTACTGATGCGATAAGCAAAATAGCATTTAAAGGACCCAACTTTTCCTCAAAACTAGAAAATCAGCATGCTCATTAAAGACTCTGCTTCCTTTAGCTTGTCAAACTGAAGGTCAGAGGTTTTCCTATAAATCTGAGTTCTGAATAATTCGAAATCCTGATAAGCTCTTGGGTATTTATTTCAAAAGCAATAATATTTCATTTTTGTCCTGTAAAATAAATGCAACTTTACAGAATATGGTAAAAGTGAAGGATAGACAAAGCACGTTAAATATTCAGCTACTATTTACAATTTCTCCCACAATTACATGTTAAAACATACTTTTTTTCAAGTTGCTGTTTAAATCTAGGCAAAAGTGCTTAAAAAAATTTTTTTTTTCACTATTTACAGTTAAAACCAGACCACATAAATGCTCAGGACATCTCACAGCGACTCTCCGCCAGTGCTTCTGGAACAGTTACAGTAAACACCCAGCGGGTCAATTCTCAGCTCTTACACAAGGCACCTGGAAGCTCAGGAACTTGCCTTTAGCATCATCATCTGATTGTTAAACTCATTTTATGAAGACCCACATCTGAATAAAACTGCTCAATAAATATCTGATGTTTATCTCAGGGCTTGGCTGTCATTCACTGTGGGGCCACATTCCCCTCTGTGTCCTTACGAAGCCTCCCACTCACCACACACATCCACATGGGTAGCTGGATATAATTTCTGCTAATACCACAGGAAAAACAGACACTCCAAGAAGTCTGACTTGCTGTCAACGCATGTTGCTTCCACCGGTCAGGCCCAACCTCTCTCAACGATGTTGAAAAAATTAAGCACCACATTCTCATTTCAAAGAACTGAATGAATGCACCAGAATTTTAGAACGGGCATGTTCGAGTGGGTGGAGAGGGGAGGAAGGAAAGGAGAAAATGACCAAATAGAGAAATGGCACCAATTAGGGAGGACAATCATAGCGACCTGCTGAAAACGTTTGACTCTTGCATTTTAAAATCATTAAGTGTAGGCCCCACTCCCCAGATGATAGCATGGAGGGGGTGGGCTCAGGTATGAGGCATGCACCATTGTCCGATGTGAAATCCAGGGATAAGGAGATGCGTTACTGCTGTCACACTGCTGTGCGGAGCTCCTGCAGACACAGCCTGCCCGAGTCAAGGAAGTCCCAGCACAACACTACAGCACCGCTGGCTTTTCACAGCTTGGGTTCAACTTCCTGTTTTTAAAGATACAGTAGCCCTTTTCGGTATCAGCACAGACTTTGGGGCATTTTTTAAAACAAAAATCTGCCACTAAGACGAATTCCTTCGGCCAGTATTCGTTGGCTAGTCAGCTCGGCGGAAGAGGCTCCTGAGAGCCTCTGGATTCCAGCGCCATCCCGAGGTGCTGCCGAGGGGACCACGGTATCACGTGACTTGATAGCTAAGGGACAGAGAGGATTCAGTGTGGAGACTAGCAAGCTTGAAGCTGTCTACTTCCAACCTGGTTTCTGGGAAAATCTATGCCAGCATCTCAGGTGCCTGGCCTGGGGTGCACCTGCTCCCATCCCCGACTCCAAGCCGGGGACTGGAAAAGGGACCCCAGCTGTTTTCCTACAGATTCTCCCATCCTACCGGAGAGGACAGAAGCTGTCCTGAGGGCTCCCTCCCCTGAAGGGAAGGCATGTCTGTCAGGAGGGATGCAGTGGGTGGCTACAACCTGCACTTGGCTCATGAGGGGCCGATGGCTGAGAGAACCTTGTCAGCTCCCAAGAGGGCCAGGCTCACCAGGCCCAGCACAACTGGGCAGGAATGAGTGCTTCTGGCCTTTCCTGCCGATCCTTTACCATTACAATTGTCACTTTTAAAAAAATCCAATAAATACACATTTTAAATGGAATTTAAAACTACTCCTTTGTGAAAGGACACTATAAACTTTCTTTCCATTATTGTGATATACAAGGATAGAGTTTTAAAAACAAGAGAAAATAAAAGGTCCCCCCAAACAAGGGAGGAAAAAAACCAACGTGGAGATATAAATATTAAGATCACGAAAAAATCACCCGACAGCCGTAGTTTCTTCTTCAAAGTGCTGGGGAATTGGGGGGAAGGGAGGGGCGGGTCAGTTCTGAGGTTTGGACCATAAATACATATATATGCGTATCTATATATGTATATATAGATAAAAAGACTTCTGCACCCCCAACCCGCCCCCAGGTGTGAGGGCGAAAGCACCACAGAGGCAGCTCGGGCCTGGCCCGACGCTGAGGTACGCTGGCTCCCTGGCACCCTGGCGCCTAGATCCAGCGGCTGTAGGGGCCCGTGACCTTCGTGTAGGCGTACGAGGACACGGTGACTGCTGAGTCCGTGGGCACGGCCAGCGCCTGCCGGGTGGGGACAAGCCCCTTCTTTTCCTTATGTTGGGGCTCGGGGACCATGGCACCCCCCCACTTGCGCTTCTTCCCATACAGCTTGGCCTCCTGCTGGCCCAGGCCCAGCCGGGCGGCCTCCTCCTGTCTCGCCCGCGCCCTCTCGGCCAGCTGCTTCATCTTGGCCTCCCAGAGGGCCAGCCCGTGATTGGGCTGGTTGAGGTTCTTGTGCTGGTAGAAGACCAGCGAAATGCGGGTGGGGTGGCAGCGGTTGGGTTTCTTGAGGGGTGTGGTGGCGTGCAGCTCCCGCCGGGCACACTCGATGAGGATGGAGCCGTGAGCGGGGGCCACGGCCACGCCGCCGATATTCTCGTCCAGGAAGTTGTGTTCACTGTCGGACCACAGCTCCTCCTCTGCCTCCTCTGCCCCAGCAGCGCCGCCGCCTCCGCCGCCCTTCTCCTCCTTGACTGTGCCCTTGCTGGGGGGCTCCTCCGCCGTCCCCTCCTCCAGGCCGAAGGGATCCCACAGCTTCTCCTCGGTCTTCAGGGCCCCAAATAGCTTCTCAGTGGGGCCCAGGGGCATGCCAAAGGACTGCCAGGCTTTGTCCAGCTGGCTCACCCCCGGGGTTGGAATCCTTCCCTCCTCCCCTTTCAGGGGGCTCCACAGCTTGTCTTGGAATCTGGGACCACCTTTCAGGGCAGAGTTGAAATCCCCGGCTCCTACTGCCCATGGCTTCTCAGTTAGGCTGGGCCCAGCCAAGGCCGAGGCGCTGTTCGCAAACTTGCAGTGGCTCCACGGCTTGCCCCGCAGCCGTCCTCCGGGCTGCGGGGCTGGCTGCTGTCCCTCGCCAGGGAATAACCCCCACTGATGCTGTCCATCTGGGAAGTGGGAAGGGGCCAGGCAGCCAGCCCCCAAAGAACCAAGCTTATCGGGGACAACAGCAGGGCTCTCTGCAGGAGGGAACACACCCCAGCTGCCACCCACACTGTGAGTCCTCTTGGGGGACACGCTCGGGCCTCCTGAGTACTGTCCCCATAGGTGATTGGGTCCCCCATTCTGAGATGCCTCGGGCAAAGGCATTTTGCCCATCTTGCCGGGCTCTCTGGGTACAGATTCGGTGTGGACCAGTGGATCTACTGGCTCTTGCTTGATGGATCTGTTGTAGCAACTGGAGCTCTGTACAAAGGGAGAGGGGTCCCTGGACACTGCGTGGAGCTGGGGGGCCTTTGGAAGCAGGTACTCCTTGGGGCCTGGGTAAGCAGGCTGCTGGTGGTGTGGAGCAGGGTGGTGGGTGTCTGTGGGAACAGCCTGGCCAGGCAGCTCGGCAAACTCAGCACCACCGTAGGCTGGGCTCAGGCTGTTGTGCAGAGCGTGGAGGTCTGGCTTCTTCTCAAAACTGCTGTTGCTGCCACTGTGCCCCCAGGTGCTAGGACCCAGGAACTGAGAGGGGAAGACGGGGTTACTGGATGGAAAGCCATAGTAGCCAAATGATGGAAGCGCGTACTTGGAGTGGAAGCCGTTGACGGAGGCCAGGCCGGGCTGTGCATAGTAGGAGTGGTAGGAGTACACGCTGTTCACGCTGTACGGGTCGGAGGGCCGGCAACTGCCCAGCACCGAATAGCTCTCCACCACCGCGTTGCCGCTGTACTTGAAGGAGCTGAAGTGGTTCTGTGGCTCCACCTTGAGGGAGGGCTTCAGGCTTTGCCGGGACAATCCACCCTTCAGAGACAGGCCTGAGGAAGACAGGAGGCAAGACAGAGAAGAAGCACAGAGAAGCACAGAGACGGACGCTCCCTCTTGCCAAGAGGTTTCCTCTGCTGGGCGGGCGAGACGAGTGAGGCTGGACTTGCTCCCAGTGCAGCGCAGCGTGGCCCGGCCCCACGGAAGCCCCAGAAGAGCAGCCGGCAGCGCCCAGGGCTCCGGTGTTGTCATTCTTCCCGACTCTAGCGAACTCAACCCGGCCTCACTGAAGGCCCCTCGTGCCAGCCACTGCAGGGACGAGGGCCGCCCCACACCCGAAAACCCTGCTGCAGACCACACGCCTGCCGCCTCGGTACTTTCCGCAGCGAGGAGAGCCGGTGAGCCGGGGGGACGCCCAGCTGCCCTCTGGGAAGACAGGGAGACCGCCTTCATTTGGCTCCCAGGTGCCTCCCATCTGGCCTGGTTTCCCGGGGCTGCTGCAGCTATGGCGCTGACTGACAAAATTAAGACAATTGATGGTCCAGGTGGCTGAGAGACCCCAGTACTTTTCTGTATGGAATTCTACCTCAAGGCAGGAAGAGTGGTGGTAAGGGAGCCGTCCAGGGCCCCCCACCCAACAGTGCCCGTGCCACCCCCGCCGGGCACCCTCTCCCCACACACCTGGGTCAGTGGGGATGCCAGCCAGCTCCAGGGCCTCCTGCTTGATCTTCTCAGGAGTGCTCAGCTTCTCCTTCTGAACCTTCTTCTTCTCGGCTGCCGCCTTCCTGGCTTCCAGCTGCCGCTGGCGGCAGGACTTGGCGGGCTCCGGCAGGCGCCGGACCTCGCGGGGGAAGGCGGTGAGCACCTGGATGGCCCCGCTGCCCACCTTGGCGTTCTGGTTCTCCTCACTGCCAAACTCATCCGTGTTGGCCATCTTGTACAAGGGGAGTACGTGCAGCTGCTCATCCTCGGGAATCTTGCCCACGCAGCGATTGTCTTCCTTGGTCAGGGTGCAGACCTGCCCCAAACATAGAGACGGGGAGGGTGCTTGGGCTTGGGGTAGCCAGACACTGCGCGGGAGGGGCTGAGCGTCCCGCACACAAGGCCGCCCCTTCCCCACGCCGTCCCAGCCCCAGCTATCCACTATTACTTTCCGGAGCATCTAAAAAGCGCATTTGTCTAGCTTTACAGAGTAACGGTATCACCAGCGTTTAGAGTCTGCTCGACAGTTTTCAAAGCACATCCGTTCACTTTGTCTAACAAGGCTCTGGGGGGATAAGATGACCGGCTCAGGGTCACAAGGCCAGAAAGGGGCCAGGTCACGACTGGGAGATGTGCTCTGCCCTCCACTGCCATCATTGCCATTACATGTCAGCACACAGATCTCGGACCTTCCACCATTACCCTCCTTGCCTTCAACACTCAGCCTCCTTTTGCCCTTAAAATTGAAAATTATATATGCTGGTTGTAGAAAATTTAGGCCAGCACGAAGGACATAAAAATTATCTCCATAATCCCACCAACTAGAAATAACCCTTGCATATACTTGGTCATATACACACTCACTTTTTTTTTTTTAGACTTTAATGTTATTTATTTAATGTTATTAAGAACACACTCACTTTTTAATAATTAAATAGGATCATTTATATTATGCATACAGTTTTAGAATAACTTTTTTTTCTTAACACAGTGTATTTTCTTACATGTTAAGTTGCTTCCCCAATATGATTTAAGAGCCACACAATATTATTCCACTGTATCAATGTGTTAATTTAACTAATCCCTCATGACCACTTAAACCTGTTTCCCTATCATAAATAATACTTTTATCCTTTTCACTGGATTTTCTAAGATACTTAATTCCTTAGAATAAAAGCCGTAAGGGAGAACTGCCACATATTGCCAAACTGCGCTCCAAAATGATGATCGTCAGTGTTTCACTTACCCTGGCAGAATGAGTTTCAATTTTCCTATACTTTTGCTGATACTTTTGCTATTAATTTCTTTAAAACTTTCGCCTGTTATCAAAATGTACCTCGTCGTTGGTATGTGTTTCTCTGATTATTAATAAGGTTTGATTGATTTTTTTTCTCATTTACGTTTTACTCTTATATTGACTATATTTTATTTTCTGTATTCCTGATGTTCTGGCATTTGGGGCCTTGATCCTGGAGGGACCGTCCCTCCCCTAAGACTAGCTAATTCCTATAGATAGCAAATGATCCCCTGCCAGTGCAACTCTGATACACAAACCAACCAACCCAGAGTTCCCACCCCCAACCATCTCCTTTATAAAACTCTCACACACCAGGCAAATATTCTCTCTGCCTTAAATCACCCCAGGGCTAGGTATTGACAACTAGGGACCACCTCTATAGCCCAGAGCCCGCAGAAATTATTCAAACTCTCCACCCTCAACTTATTCAGCTTACTTATCCTACCTTGCCCATTCCTTTCCACGAAATCCCCAGGAAAGCTCTGGGCTATTCTCTCCCCTCTCTGCCTCCTGACAAACCCTGCTGCTGCCCAGTGAGCTGCCAAATGAGGACTCCAGGGCTGTAAGTGTCCTCATCCTGGGGCCACTGCACAAAGCTGTGCTGAGGACGCCCTCCCTGTGGTCTCTAGAGGAGTCCAAAAGCACTGACTGCCATCCACAGGAGACTGGTCGATAAGTGGCGGCACAGCCACACACACAGCCTTAGAACGTGCTGCCTATATCCACTGACCAGCAAGCTGTCCACCACATATTCTTGGGTTCAGAAAAGCAAGATCATGGAACAGCACATACACATAGTGTGTAAGATGTATACAACTGTGCACACACACACATTCAGGTGTCTGAATGGACGGCCATCACGATGCTAACACAGGTTACCTATGAGATAACAGGCGTTTTTGCTTTATACTTGCTCGTAGTATTAAAATTATTTTTTACAATAAATAATTGTTTAATTAGAACAAAAAATATTATTCATTTTTGGAAAAAACTTATTTTTCACTCCAAACTCCGGAAGCTCTGGGATCCAAATAACCTCACTGTGCTCCTCTCTCTTGGTGCCCCACCCTCCTTCCCTGCCCCCTCTCCTAATCCTGGAGGGCCCCTCCTTCTTTCTCTGTATTTTAGCTAGAAACCTTCACAATACAGTGTAGACAGAAGCCTGCCCCATCTTGCTTCTCAGTCTTGGACATGGAAAAGGAGGACAAGGTGGAGAAATGAAATCCTAGGGTTGGGCCATTCATCCCCTTGGGGACACAAGCTATACCGACTCTGGGAGCCCCCTTTCAGTTGAATATGCCCGTGCCCTTGCCTCTTCCACAGCCCCCCTGGGAGCCCTGTCTCCTAGGACCTAGTTAAAAAGCAGAGAAGACAGCCACATTACCCCTTCCAGGGTGCCCCCAACCAAGCCCAAACCTCCTCTCTTTTCCATCTGCACTCACTCTTCTGGGGCCAGCATCCAGGCTCATGGCCCTAACTATAAACTCAGTGCTCTCCACTGGCTATGAACTCAGTGCTCCCCAGTCTCAAATTCATTTCTCCAGACCCTCCCTCTCCCCTGCCTACTCTACATCTCCACCTGGACATCAGCAGGCATCTCAAAATAGAATTATTGTTTTTCACCCCAAAACTGGTCTCTCCTGGTATTCTATATCTCAGTAAACACCAACACTTGCCTAGTTGCTCAAGCAACTCACACATCCTAGGTCCACCCCAACAGCAATTACTCTCAGCTACGCCTTCAAAATCAACCCACAACCTGTCCAAGTACTCCCCACACCCCACCCTCACTCCTGCCCGAGCCCTGTCACCTCTGGCCTGGACAAGTGTCCCAGCCTCCTACCTGGCCTGCTTGCTCTGATTCTCCCCCACCCACCCCTACCCCAACATATTTTATTCTCCATCTGCAGGAGCAAGAGAGTGCTTCTGACTTTATAAATGAGATCTCAGGGCTTCCCATCACACTTAGAGCACAACCCACAGCCCTCCCAGCCTCCCATGCTCCCTGCGACCTCACCCCTGCCTGCCCCTCTAATCTCACTCCTCCGAGCCTTTGCCTGCGCTGGTCCTTCTGCCTGGAGCACCCCACCCTCACGCATTCAGTCCCTTACTTCCGCATCTCTGCTCAGGTGCCCCTCCTCATACAGGCCTCTCTCCATGTCATCTAAAATAGCATGTGCTGTCATTTCATCCCTTACCCTACTTCATCTTCTCCTCACAGCCTTCCTTGCTACTGGACATTATATCACATTTTTAGGCAGCACTGTCCGGTTTATTCCCCGGCATCTAGAGCAGTACCTGAGGCACAATAAACATTTGCTCAATGCATGAATCAAAAGGTTGTTTGGACTTAAATCCTAGTGCTCAGAGAGACCTGGAGCACACTTTAGAGAACTGGGAGACAGTGGGTGCCCAAGAGGCTGCATTCTGCAGCACCCAAGCCAGCCTTGCCCCTGCATTTCCCAGAGAAGTGGGCAGGAGCAGGTAGTCTGGCAGGGACCCTCCCTGCCTTGAGCCCACCTATCTGCAGAGAACAGGTGTGCGCCCTCCCAGGATCGTCTCTCAGGTGGGGCTGTGACAGGTCACAGGCTTCCTTACCACCGTGCACCCGTTGTAGAGGTTATGCTGGTCCTTGTGGGCGTGGGCACAGAAGTCCATGCAGGCCGTGACCCCTGAGAAGGGCCGCCCTTCCTTCAGCCCCAGGCGGCAGTCAATCGCTATTTCCTCATTGGTCACCTGTGTGGATGGCCAAGGACAGCTGCTCGAGTGACCTGAGGTGAGTGGCCCTGATTCGGCATGGGGGAGGCCAGGTCTTAGAGGGAAGGAGGGAGGAAGGAGGTTAAGGACCACAGCCATCTTGTACTTGGGCTGTAGGAGGGAGGTTTTCTGGCTGAAGTCCCTATAAGGGGTTACTTCCTTCTGGGTTATCTCAAGTCCCTCTCACCTCGTCTATGGGGTGCAGCAGTGACAGGTGAGAGAAACTCAAGCCTCCCCAGTAGAAACCAGAGCAGAGGAGGTGGAGGATTATTAAGGGGAGAGAGACAAAGACCAAGGATACAGGAGAGACAGCCTGGGATGTGGTCGGCTTGGTGTAAACAAGGGATCTTAACAAAGACCTTAACAAAGATCACTGCTCTAGCTCTGGCTGGGCTTTTCCCGTAAGGAACCCACTCCGCTGTTCCCCCACTTCAGGGAGCCTGGGCAGAGATGTGGGTGACATGTGGGCACAGAACAGCCCAAGACTCAGTACCTGGTTCTGATAGGCCTGGGGGGCCAGCCGCTTATACAGGGGAGCAACTTCGGTGGCCAGGTCCTGGAAACTCTTCCGGAGCACTTCTTCCTGTGGACAGAAGAACAGTCACACACCTCCAGGGCAGCCCTGCCTGGCAAACTCTGCACATGGGAAATTGACCTCCATTCTAGAACCACTGCCGGGGTGCCTCTGGGAAGGCAGGAAGTAAGGTGCTATCAGGTATCTTTATGGTGTTCCCTCTGGGAGGGGTGCCAGGTCTGTTTTAATGCTGGAGACGCTGAAGCTCACCAGGAAAGACACTGCCTGAGGGTCTGGTCACCCTGACTACTAAGCACCTGTTCTGCCAGACTCCAGCCCAGTGCTGCTCAGAACACCTAGAACAGGTTCCTGCTCTTGCTAAGCACTTGCTCAACACCCTAGGTCGGAGGTGCGGGATGGCAGGCATGTACAAGCACGAGCGGCAGGCGTGGGTCCTTCTTGCAGTGGTCCAGACAGGTAAATAAAGGCAGGGAGAGGTGGGTGAGGCCCGTGCTAGAAATCCCACAGCCAGCTAGGCCCAGCGCCCATCACCAGCCAGGTACACGGCCAGACCACAATGTTCTGTCCTTTAGACCCGCACCATCTCATGTGTTTAGCCACAAGCCATGTGTGGCTATTGAAATATAAATTCATTTTAATTAAAATTAAATAAAATTTTTTTTAAAATTAAGAAGTTTCAATTAATTTTTTTAAATTTAAAAATTTAAAAAAATTCAGCCCCTCCACTGCACTGGCCACGTTTCAAATGCTCAATGGCTACATGTGGCTCCCGTGGCTGTGTTTTCTACAGAGAACATTTCCATCATCACAGAACGTTCCACTGGATAGCGCTGCCCTCGACAGAGCAGCAGCCCTCAGACTGGCAGAGAGTTTAAGGTATCTGCAGCCTCTCTCTGGCTCTCTGAGGGTAACAAGTTGGGCTATGGGGGCTCCTAGCCAGCCTTGAGCACAGGCATGGAGAGTTTACGGAGAAGAAAGAAGAGGAAGAGGGAAGAAAAAAGGTACCAAACTCACAGAATTAGAAATGGAAGGGTGAGACCAATGGCTCAGCTGTCTGTCCAGCAGGGCGGCCAGAGTTGCCAGCCAGCCTCACTGCACCTCCCTGGCTGCCTTCCAGACGCTGCCACCAGCATAGTGGGCCGGAAGCCAGCACAACACGGGGGTGAGGCTTGTGAGCTCTGGGGAAACACAGGCCAGGGTTTAAATGCTGACTTCATCATCACTGTCACATGGCCCTGGGCAAACCATTTGCCTCACGTGTAAAGGGAGCAGTAACAGGGCCTAGATCCTCAGGCTGTCATGAGATTAACTGAGACACCTGTGAGGTGCTGGGCGGAGTACCCAGCACTTAGTGCACAGGAAATGGTAGCTGATGGAACAGGGAAAGTATTTGTGAGAAATTAAAGCCATTATTTTCATTCATGGTAATTCCTAGTTCCTGGTGGCACTGGGACTCCTCCATTCATTGAAGCAACTGCATTTGCTGCTTCTGGGGGAGGCCAGGCACTGCCATAAGTAAAAGTCTAGTGTCAAATCAGACTCTTAGACTAGGTCGTGTAATAGTCAGAAAGCTGGGCTTTGAGGGGAAAAAAGGGGTTCTAAATTTGGACGTGCTTCCTTTTATTTCTGAAATGCAAAGCTTGGAAGTCTGAGCATAGAAATTTACATGTGGTGTAAAAAAAATGTGCCCCAGGAGAGTCCCTGTCTCCTGGAAAATGGGGAAGCCCTTCTGGTAAAAGGAGCTTGGAGAGGTTTGGAAGGTAGAGGCTGGGATCAAGGTATTGCCTGGATCCAGTACCCCTCTCACAGTAGCAGAGGCAGAAGGCAGGGAGGCTGGAGGAGACATGACAGAGAGACCACTCAGGCCTATGCCTGCTTTGCATCTGGACTCCAAGTGGAGACCCCCTTGGGATGGCCCTCATAACCAGGGCAACAGAGAAGTGGCAGAGTGGGAGGTGACCTGACCTGACGCTTCTGGTTCCCAGCCTAAGCTCGGCCTGCAGAGGAGACCCTGAGGCCCCTTGTGCTGCTGTCACTGGGTTGGGGAGGAGCTCTGGTGGGCGGGAGGAGGCCTCAGGCCTAGTGGCCATACCATGTGGATGCCAGACCAGTGCCCGAGGACCGTGCCAGGCCCCCAGCAAGGAGACACCAAGGACCTAGACAACTGGACAAGTGCACAGAGATGTGGGCCCAGCAGCCAGGCAGGATGAGGGACACCTCGGGACATCCAGCATCGGCCAGAAGGTGGCCTGAGGGCCAGTGGCCCCTCTTTGTGCCACACGTCACACCCAGAAAGATGTCTTGAGAAGAATGGAGGGGAGAAATAACCCTTTAAGTGGGTCAAGTTCTAATGAGGAATCTGAACATTTACCTTAAAGAGACTTTTCTAAACTGCAAGAGTCTGAGGTACCTGTAATTGGTAAGTCTAATTTTTCACTCATCGTATTCCTCCACACTACACCCCACATACTTTATTTCACTGCAAGATAAGGTCAGTTCAAAAAAAAGAAAGGAAGTTCCATTTTCTACACATCTGAGTCACAGTGTGCTAATCCTACATCCCACCGGGACTATTAAAGGCAGTAGGTGGAACAGGGTGAGTGGGAGGGTCTCATGCTCCCTGTGGGGCTGTGCTCACCTCTTTGGGGTTGTCCCCCGCGAGGCGGAACTTGCGAGGAGTCTTGCTCCGAGCATATTTGCAGCCATTGAAGTACATGCTCCAGGAACAACCGAAGGAGAACGAGGCACCACAGGTATTTGGGTCTTTGCCTTGGCAAGCGCAGGTACGGCTGCAACATATATCACATGTTAGGCATACGAGGCACATTTTTAGTTCTGGAATTTTCCCCCTTCCTCGGGGGGAGGCCCTGTTGAGGCCTGGCATCCACTGGCCTCCCAGTGACGGCCATGACATCCTTCCCTGACCTCAGCTCCTTTCCCAAATCTCTACCCTTGTGGGCAGGGAATCAGCTCCGAGCAGCCTGTTTGGCTCCCACCCGAGCCTGAAGTCTGAGAGTGTGCTGCGGGGAGAAGCACACGGGCTGTTTGAGATGGCTGGGGAGGATCTAATCAAAAACCCAATAACGTTTACACTTTGCCTTAACTTTAATATCCTGACCAGCTCCAACACAGACCACACAAACGGGAAGAATGTGAACCACAGAGTTTGAACATGCCTGCTTCTTGCAGGCCCAGGTGCTGACAGGCCTTTAAACCAATGAACACTGACTTTACCATCCAACACTTAATAAAATCCAGAAACAACCCAAATGCCCTCCAACTGGGGAATGAATAAACAAATCGTGACACACCCACACAGTGGAATACTGCTCAGTGGTGAAAAGGAATGAGCTACTGATACACACATCCATAGATGAAACTCAGAACACTGTGCTCAGGGCAAGAAGCAAGACTCAGGAGGCTACATGATGTATGGTTCCATTCACATGACATTCTCGTAAAGGCAACCCTACAGGGACAGGAAATAAGATTTTTTTTTTTTTTCCCTTCGGTACGCGGGCCTCTCACTGTTGTGGCCTCTCCCGTTGTGGAGCACAGGGTCCAGACGCACAGGCCCAGGGGCCATGGCTCATGGGCCCAGCCGCTCCGCGGCATGTGGGATCCTCCCGGACCGGGGCACGAACCCGTGTCCCCTGCATCAGCAGGCGGACTCCCAACCACTGCACCACCAGGGAAGCCCCAGGAAATAAGATTTGTGTTTGCCAGGGGTGGGGAGAAGCGCCTGGCTATAAAAGGGCACGGTGGAGTCTGGGGGGTGATGCAACTCTTCTATATCTTCATTGTGGCAGTGGCTACATGACCGTAAACATCTGTCAAATTCTTCAAACTGTACACCTCAAAGGATGAATTTTACTGTAAGTAAAAATATCTTAATTTAAAAGATGGGGGAGGGGACCCTATAAGGGTAGGTCTTGTGAGTACCACTGATGCCTTATATTAGCGGGGCTCTCACACTTTTCCACACTTGTTACCACTATTAGAGCCTCAGAGTCAACCTGGGGCGGAAAGCAAAGCTAAGCTGAGTCAAGAGAGCCTCCCCAGCCAGGGCCAGACCCCAGGCCAGATCCGTAGGTAAGCATTCTTTCCACCACAGTCCTAACTTGGCAGGACACACAGGGCCCTGACCCCACTGCCCCACCCCTGCCCACTGGGACCGTCCACATACTCATCGTTGAGGCCACATCTCCGGCTGGTGGGGTTCCCGTACTTCCGGAGGGTATCGGTGAGCTCCTGGTAGAGGGTGTCTCCGAGGCTTCGGGGGATGCCCTCCCAGGCCAGGATGAGGATGACGATCACGGCATTCTGGCAGTGGTGGCCTGCCCGGTGCCGCACCAGGCAGAGCAGCTTCTCTTCCAGCGTGTGCCTGCGGATCACCTGCAGGGAGGTGGGGCGGGGGTGCTGTGAATCACAGGAGCCGGGCACCCATGATCCTCTGCATGGATGCCACACCCCCTCACCTCTGCCCAACAGACCTGCGGGCGCAGATCTTTAGGGCAGTGTACCAGGGGCGTCACGCCTCGGCGACAGCAACCACACAGGCTAAAGGATCATTATAATTAGGGAAAGAAAAACATTAAATAGCAAAATAAAAAAACAATTACTACAAAACCTGAGTCATTGGTGATGTATATAGACTTAGGGATAAGAATATCGAGTTGGCCAAAAAGTTCCTTCGGGTTTTAAGTAAAAATAAAAGACATTTTTTATTTTCACCAAGAACTTTATTGAACCCTATATTCACCCTTTTGTTCCACTACCTTCTGCCATTTTTCAGGCAACTTCATAATTCCATCTTCCTGAAACTTTTTCTTTTTGAGCAAAGAACTGTTCCAGGTGCCTTTTACAGTCTTCCAGGGAACTGAAATTGTTTCCATTAAGAGAATTTTGTAAAGACCTAAATAAATGGAAATCCGAAGGTGCCATGTCTGGTGAATATGGCAGATGAACCAGAACTTCACAGCCAAGCTGTAACAGGTTTTGCCTGGTCATCAAAGAAACAGGCGGTCTTTCATTACCCGGATGGAAGATTATGCGTTTTCTGTTAACTAATTCTGGTCGCTTTTCATCAAGCGCTGCTTTCAGTCGGTCTAATTGGGAGCAGTACTTGGAATTAATCGTTTGGTTTTCAAGAAGGAGCTCATAAGAGGGGACTCCCTTCCAATCCCACCACATACACAACATCACCTTCCTTGGATGAAGACTGGCCTTTGGTGTGGTTGGTGGTGATTCACTTCGCTTGCCCCACGATCTCTTCCATTCCACATTATTGTACAGTATCCACTTTTCATCGCCCGTCACAATTTGTTTTGAAAACAGAATGTTTTCATTAAGTTTGAGTAGAGAATCGCACGTGGAAATACGGTCAGGAAGGTTTTTTTCGCTTAACTTACGTGGGATCCAAACATCAAAGCGATTCACGTAACCAAGCTGGTGCAGATGATTTTCAGCGCTTGATTTGGACATTCTGAGTATGTCGGCTATCTCCCGCGTGGTATAACGTTGATTGTTCTCAATTAATATCTCGATTTGATTCGCTATCAACTTCCACAGGTCCACCCGACTGTGGAGCACTGTCCAGCAAGAAATCTGCACGGAACTTCACAAGCCACTTTTGACACATGTGATCAGTCACACCACCTTCTCCATACACCGCACAAATCATTTTTTGCGTTTTTACCTTTCTTGAAATAATAAATCATAATATGCCAAAAATGTTGTTTTTCCTTCCATCTTCAACATTAAAATGTCTACACAAAAATTCACCAATTTTGATGTTTTTTTTTTAATGCACTCTGATATGACAGCTGTCACAATCCAATCCAATTGTTTCGAATGAAGTTAAAGACAACTAAACGCTACTAGAGCCAACTGACGGAAAAAGCCGAACGAACCTTTTGGCCAACCCAAAACATAGATAAAATTATAAGCCAAAACATATTCAGAGATTTTTTATGTTGTCCTAAAACATCTGCAGAGAAAACGGTGCATATCTGTATGTTTTTAGTTAAAAAGCAAGGGTCTTGATGCTGTGGAAACCAGTTTTTGGTAGTTCCTCAAAAATTTAAACAAATATAACCAGGCACAACTAAGAATACACCCAAGGGAATTGAGAGTAGGGATTTGGACAGGTACTTGTACCCCCATGGCCAGAGCAGCATTACCTAGCAATAGCCAAAAGGCAGAAACAGCCCAGTCCGTCAACTGACGAATGGATGAACAAAATGTGGCACGTCCATTCAATGGAATATTACTCAACCTTAAACAGGAACGAAGGTCTGACTCATGCTACAACATGAGTGAACCCTGAGAACACTATGCTAAGTGAAGCAAGCCAGACACAAAAGGACAAATACTGTATGATTCCACTTACGTGAGGTACCTGTACGTGTTAAATTCATGGAGACAGAAAGTAGAATGGTGGTTACCAGGGGCTGGGATGGCGGAGAGAGAGGGTTTGGGGAGTTATTGTTTAATGGGTATAGAGTTTCAGTATGGGATGATAAAAAAGTTTTGGAAATAGACTGTGGTGATGGTTGCATAACAATGTGAATGTAATTGATGCCACTGAATTGTACACTTAAAAATGGTTAAAATGCCAAATTTTATGTTATGTATATTTTAACACAATTAAAAAAAATTAATAATACCAAAACCCATTGAACTATATACTTTAAATGAGTGAATTGTATGGTGTGTGAATTATATCTCAATAAGGCTGTTTAAAAACAAAAAAGCGGGCTTCCCTGGTGGCGCAGTGGTTGGGAGTCCGCCTGCCGATGCAGGGGACATGGGTTCATGCCCCGGTCTGGGAGGATCACACATGCTGCGGAGCGGCTGGGCCCGTGAGCCATGGCCACTAAGCCTGTGCGTCCGGAGCCTGTGCTCCGCAACGGGAGAGGCCACAACAGTGAGAGGCCCGCGTACCGCAAAAAAAAAATTAAAATAAAAACAAAACAAAACAAAAAAGCACAGGCCTTGGGCATTGCTCTCCTCTTCACTCATTCCCTAAACACCGTCCT
Organism: Aethalodelphis obliquidens; assembly: GCF_003676395.1. Lineage (NCBI taxonomy): Eukaryota > Metazoa > Chordata > Mammalia > Artiodactyla > Delphinidae > Aethalodelphis > Aethalodelphis obliquidens. The sequence continues at coordinate 389,024 of NW_020838072.1, read as the reverse complement.
GGCTCACACAAAGATGTGTCAAGGCAAAGGGTCCAGGAGTGGGGGATGAGGTGGCTGAATCTCCCCCCAAAATCCCAGGGAATTCTGTGACTCGATAAGATGTGGGGACCTGTGAAGAGGGGAGACTGGGAAGGGCTCTGAGTGGCAGGAGGAGGGACAAGGACTCGAGGCGGGGCTTCTACAAAGGACTATAAGCAGGGGGCTCACTTATATACATAACTACATGCTTTAGCAAGGGGCGCAGATAGTCGGGAGAGGGGTGAAATGGGGAGACCACTGACGTAACACAAGCAAAACAGATGAAGTCGGAACTAGAACAATGGGGGGAATGAAACAGGAAAAGGAATGGATTCTAGAGACCTTTAGAAGAAAGGGAACTTTGGGACCACCTGACTATAGGAGCTGAGGGACAGGGAAAAGTCTTAAATCACTTCCACGTTTCGTGGCGCAGAAAAGTGGGTGAGTGTGGGCCGTGTTTCCTGGCAGGTTAGCAGGGAGCATGCTGAGGCCAGAGGCACTCTGGAACACTGGAGTGGCTATTCTAAGCAGCCCCAACAGAATGGGTGTGGAGCTCAGGAGATGTCTGGGCTGGAGACAGACTTGGTCATGAGTACGTCAGTGCAGGGAGATGCTGAGAGAGCCACCGGGCAGGAAATAGCAATAAGGAAAGCAGGCCAGATGTACAACTAAAGAGTTGGGGGTGGGGGTGGGGGTGGGAAGCCAGACCTCTCTCCATCAACCATTGCCTGGTGGGAACTCCAGCCGAGTGTACCTACCTCTTCCAGTTTTGCAAGAAGAAAACAGAAATCCAGATTTTCACATGAAATCTCTCCTTTTAAACACAGGAACACCAAATTCAATTTTTAAAATTGTAGTAAAATATATGTAACTTAGAATTTAGCATTTTAAGTGTACAGCTCAGTAGCATTAAGTATATTCACGCTGTTGTGCAAAGTATCACCGGAACTTTTTCCATCTCCAGAACTTTTTATTTTCCCAAACAGAAACTCTACACCCATTTAACCCTAACTCTCCATTCTCCCCTGCCCACAGCCCATGGTAACAACCATCCTGCTTTCTGACTCTATTAACCTGACTACTCTGGGTACCTCACAGAAGTGGAATCATACAGCATTTGTCCTTTAATAACTGGCTTTATTTCACTTAGCATAATGTCCTTAAGTTTCATCCATGATGCAGCACGTATCAGAATTTGCTTCAAAAATTTAAAGGACACCTTGTATGCTACACAAAACATATAACTGGCCAAGAGTTCCTGTTTTGAGCCACAGCAATAATGGTGTCCCCCACCCTCACCCTTTGTGGAAGCATCGATTACATCATTATTTATAAAATTGTTTTTGTGGCTCAGTAAATATACGCCATTAATCATATCCCTGTGTGACTGGCCTACTGCAGACTGAGCCGGGCATTTCATGGGCATCTGCACGCATCGTAGGTACTAGGGTTTCTGAGACACTACTGTCCACCTCTGCTCACTGCCTGGGCAGTGCATCGACTAATTGCACTCATGTGCAACACACGTTCAGAGCACACAGAGACACCCGACCTGTCAAAGTCGAGACTGAGGTCACGCCCTTTGGGTTTCCCAAGTGACAAACACATAAAGGTGCCTAGGCATGAGCAGACAGCCCTGTGGCACCCTCACAGGTCTCTGGGTACACTCAAAAAAGCTATAACAAAGCGGAGCTCCCTATCCACACTCTAGGAAGGAACCCAGCAGGGTGAAATACACAAAGTGCGAAAGTCAAAGGCCAACGTAAGGTGTGAACAAACCAACACTCGAGCACGGCAACGCAGACTGTTCACACGCCATCACAGGACTGTAAACAGATCACCTAGATTCTGGGCAGGGATTCCCTGAGCGCTGAACCTAGAACAGCACCAGGCAGAAACTCAAATCTGTTCCCCCATAACTCTCACCCTCGGTACTTAGTTCCAACTACCGGGGTTCCCCAGCAAGTCTATTCTACCATGCCCCTGAAGGGTCTTCAAATATCTGCCTCTGACCTGTTACCTTTACAGGCTGGCGAAGCAGTATCTCTATGATTCTTCTACCGAAAGCCCATTTTTCCCATCTGCAGTGTTTGCTTCTGGCTGCCTCTGTTTATTCTGAGCCTTTGGAATGCTCCACGGGTCACTCCCTTACTCCCATGCTTGGTGACTTCCGTACGTTGTACAGGCCACCTTAAAATCAGAGACTACCAGCAGGCTCTCTGGGTAGTCCCCATTGCCTTCTTAGATCATTCTCTCAACACACATTTGCTGGACATCCATGATGCACCTCAGCTTTGTCCCCCAAGTTCCTAGCCGGTTAAGTCTAGAGCTTGTCAGGTACACTGCTTGTAATGAAGGTATTGGTTGGGGGTTCAGGCTGCAAACACAGACATGAACCCCAGTTGGAAAGAAAACCCAGGCTCCAGACATGGGACAGGGGAAGTGGGGAGAGCCACAGAAGGCACTGTCCACCACAGGCAGCTGGATGCTGCCAGTCCCCCGTGGCCAGGGACCACTTCCTGCGCTCTTGATGCCATGCCGCCACCAAGGATAATCTGTCCTTCTTAGCATTTGTGGGTCACTTCCCCAGGGGTGGGGGGCAGGGAAAGGGAACACCTGCCTCTTCTCTAACTTCCAAGGAGGTGGAACTCTAGATGAGCTCTACAACCAAAATACATAGGGTATTTGGTGGCTGTGCAGGCAAAAAATAAGAGAAGTCCACCACACTATGAGAGATGGTTATAAAAGAGGAAAAAAAAAAAAAACCCCAGAACTCAGCACGGCCTTTTTCTTGCCACTGTAACAGTTCTATGATCTACCACTCTTCTCATAAAAAAATTTTCTTTCCTCTCTCCTTTTATCTTCACTCATCAGATACAGAATTTCCTCACCTCTCTGTCACTATGTATTCCCTTCTATCTAAGCTTTTCTTTCAAAGCTGGCATCCCCCACCAGACTTGGTGATACCCACAAGTTATTCCAACCTTTGGACAAAGCACTGTGCTACATGTGTCCCGCTCTGGGCGTTTGTCCACAGACTCTGGAGGACCAAAGTTCTGAGGACCAAGTTCCTCCCCCATCATTCTGCTTTCCTCTCACAGCCCCAGAAACTGATCTCACGCTTTACCTGGGCAACTTCCTCCTCAGCCCTCAGCAGAGACATACAAGTGCTGGTCAAGAGCTAAAGCTTGACCATGGGTGTCCGGGGACTGGAAATGCATGTTCTCATCCTCAACACATCCACATAGCCAGGTGTTTTCTTTCTTTAAGGTGCTGTTTCTGAAGCTGAGAAGTCCCTATCTCTACCTATGCCCCAAGGATCTTCAGTTTCTTGCCCAAGACTTTGGAATTCCTCAACAACTGCCTGAATTAGCAGGAGAGAGGGACAATGCCATTTCTCTAACAGGTTCTCTGGGGGGATAACACCCCACCCTGCTCAGCCGCAGACATAGTCAACCTCCCACTGTAATGACCGTCTTTCACAAGGGTGGGGACAACATGCTTCTACATACCTGTGAATACTCTTAAGTATTCCAAATTTTTCCAGATAATTCTTCACTACTGTCTGAAAATGGCTACAAACGGATATGTGGTAGTGCAGGTTCAGACACCTTTTATTTTCGTTAAACATAAAGGTGCAAAGGCATGTGGTACAGACCAGATAAAAACAGGCATGTGTGCAGACGGACAGAGGATGACAAAGTTCATCTTACCACCATCCCTCACTCAAAGTGAGCCGTGTGTATGTTCACCCAGCCTTTTTGCCTTTGTCAATATGATTCTCCTCACCAGGAATGCTGTTACCTTCTCCTGGCCCATTTAATATGGCCCCACGCATATCCACCTTCTCTGGGAAACTGCCTGAACACTCCTCCTGCCAGTCATGTCCCTTTTGCCCCTGAACTCTACAGCACCAAGTCTGCCTCTCAGTGTTAAAGCTCGATTATTCAAGTCTCCGTGATCTTACTTCCTGTGTCTCTACATCATAAGCAGCTTGAACACAGGGATGGAGCCTTCTATGTTCCATGCGTATTCTCCCTACCAAGCACTGAGCAAACAGCTACCTGATAACCTTGCTGCTGCTCTGGGCACCGGTTCCACAGGGCTCTACGAGGACTGGAAGGGCAAGGTCAGAAAACTTTGGGTGAAACTGGGGTCTGAGGCATTGACCTCCCCTCTGCCAAGACACACAGGCTGCCTTATAGCAAACAGTGGCTCAGAAGTAAAACAGAAGCAATGCTGTCCCTGCCCCTGCCCAGAGGCTTAGTTCTTGTGGACAGGAGACAGGAACACCTGCAGCTTCAGGGCACACAAAGCGGGCAGAGGAGTCACAGGGACCGTGGTGGGGCTCAGCCTTGAGCAAGATGACATCTCCAGCTTCCGCTTCTCCTCCCTCCCTCTGCAGCCCTGAACCACAGGGGCAGTACGAGCTGAGCGTAATGACCAGAGCAGTTCCAAGGCCAGCCTTGGACATCAGAGGCTGGCATTTAAACAAAGTGAGGACTAACAGCTGAAGCTGGGGGAAGATGACCCTAACCAGCACCAGATGCTGGCTCACAGCTCCCTGGACAGTGCACACGCCTGCCCTCCACTCCCCGGCCCAGCTTGGGCTGTGGAGCTTTGACACGTACCCACTTTGCGATGGGACAGCCACGTGAGCTCTTCCCTTCCTTCCCCGTGTAGATGACCTTCTCGATACGGATGGCTTTCCCCTTCTCTCCGTACCTGGAGAGGGAGACAGAAGGGACCATTAGCACAGCTGAAGCCCAAAGGAGAGCAAGTCTTGGTAAGAAGGCAAGCCTCAGTGTGTTTCAGCTAGGGTTTCTAGTTACTGTGGGGCAATAGAGAAGGAAGAGAAAGATTTAAATGTTTATTCCGTGTGAAAGCCTCTGTGGACACAGCTCCACTTACAGACTCCCAGGGCCTCTGGTCCACCCGGCTCCGCTCTGTCCCAGGGCAGAAGGTCTCTGATTATTACCTCTGAGCACTCAAACGCAAGGCTCAACACAGGCATTTGTATCCAGCCCTGTTAGCAGAGTTAGTTATTTATAAATTCAGTAAAATGCAACAGACAAAACAAATGGGGAAACCTTTATTATTCTCTTTCAACAATCCCCAAATGACATTTGAACAGATGAGGACAAGATAGCTGAGGCCAGGGGGAAGTGACCCTACCCAGTACAAACTGGCTCTGAGATTCCCTTGGACAGTAAACACGTCTGGTTCCTGCATACACCCCTGCCCTGGCCCATACATGTGTGCACACACTCAGGGATTCACCACATTCAGAGGTGATGAAACTGTGGCCCCCAGAGCTGAACTGACCTGCCCAAGACCACACAGCTACCTGGGGGCAGTGGTGGTTAAAGTGCAGCCTTGGAGGTCAGAGAGCTGGGGCTTGAGTGCCAGCGCAGCACTTCCTTGTTACAGGACCATGGCCAAATGACTGAACTTCTCTAAGCCTCAGTTTCCTCATCTGTAAAATGGATATAAAAATGGTTCCTGTCTCCTAGGCTTGGGAAAAGATCAAATGAGATAATCCACAGGGAGTGCCTTAAAGTACTCTGAAGTTCCTGGCATGAGGGAAGAGCCCAGTAAATATTAATTATTCTTAATACTGTAAACATCCATCTTGCTGAATTGTCTTATTTTTAATAGCTTTTTAGTTTCAAGTACAATAATATTATTGTCTACAAGTACTGGTTATTTGCCACCTCCTCCTTTCCACTTTCCATGCCTCTATTTCCATCTCTTTTGTGTCTGTACTGGCCAGCCCCTTCCAAAGCACTAGCAGGCATCTTTGCTTATTTCTTGACTTTACTGGAAATGTTTCTAACTACTCATCCCTGGGCATGAAGCTCGCTGACTTTGGGACAGAGATAGAGACTCCCTTACTTTGAAGGGCTCTACTAAGGGTTTCCTGTTCTAAGGATTTTTTTCTTTTCTTTTCGTTTTTTTTGTTGCATTGGGTCTTCGTTGCTGCGTGCGGGCTTTGTCTAGTTGCGGTGAGCGGGGGCTACTCTTTGTTGCGGTGTGCCGGCTTCTCGTTGCGGTGGCTTCTCTTCTTGCAGAGCACGGGCTCTAGGCACGCGGGCTTCAGTAGTTGTGGCACGTGGCTCAGTAGTTGTGCACGGGCTTAGTTACTCCGCGGCATGTGGGATCTTCCCGGACCAGGGCTAGAACCCATGTCCCCTGCAATGGCAGGCGGATTCTTAACCACTGCACCACCAGGGAAGTCCTTGTTCTAAGGATTTTTAATCAAGAATCGATCAATTTTATCAAATACATTTTTAGCAACTAAGGACACAGATGATTGAATGGTTTTTCTCCTTTGGTCAATTAACAAGGTATGCTATTTTAACAGACTGTCTAAAGCAAACAATCCTTATATTTCTGTAATAAATCCAATTTGGTCACAGCATATTTTAATATACTATTTAATAGAGGATAATGTTATCATAGCTACTACATATTCTGTTTTACATATTCTTTATATAAATACATATATAGTTACACATAATTCTTTATCTCATCCACTCTACTTCTAGGAATCTCTACCTCAGACATAACTGTACAAATACACCAAGATTTAGGAACAAGATATTCATTGTTGCATCTACAAGAGAAAATTTAGAAAGAACTTAAATATCCAGTATAGGACTGGCTAAATAAAACATAATAAAACAAATGTCCATGCAATGGAAAACCATGTAGTTGTCAAAAAGGATTCTACAGAACTGTATGTACTGACACGAAAGAAATTAAGTGGGGTGGGGGGTAATAGCTACAAACATGAGGATAGTATGCTTGACCCCATTTTGTTCAAAATTTCTCTATATACGTATGTGTCTCTTCACAAATGCTTAGAAAAAATAGTAACGTATGCGTCAAACTTAAAAAAAATTTTTTTCTTCTAAGAAGGATAATTATTAGAGAGCTTTATTCACTCTAGACTTTTAAAAAACAGACTTTTATAGACATGTTTTATTTTTGTAATTGGAAAAGAAAACAAATATTAAAAAAAATGCTTCTGGGCTTCCCTGGTGGCACAGTGGTTGAGAGTCCGCCTGCCGATGCAGGGGACACGGGTTCGTGCCCCGGTCCGGGAGGATCCCACATGCTGCAGAGTGGCTGGGCCCGTGAGCCATGGCCGCTGAGCCTGCGCGTCCGGAGCCTGTGCTCTGCAACGGGAGAGGCCACAACAGTGAGAGGCCCTTGTACCGCAAAAAAAAAAAAAAAAAAAAAAAAAAAGTGCTGATCTAAGGTTTCTCTGAGTTCAATGTTCTCTATTTCACTCAAGACCTCAGGAATGAGGTGAAAAGCTGATAACTGCCACATTAAAATTCTAAGGCTACGTTAGTCCCTTATAGAATGTGTTTGGAGACAGGACTCTGGGGAGTTTATATAGCGTGGTCTGGCTCAAGAGGAAAAGACCAGATAGTGCTGCTTTTGTTTGGTTCCTGGAAAACTTTCAGCTCCACAAGCATCTATCAGGAGCGCAGAGCCTGGACACTCAGTGTGTCCTGGGGTCGCTGTGGGAAGAACAACCTGAGGTGACCATACTGTTCGCACTGGAACGGACAGGATATCGTGTTCCCCACAGGAGGGTGAGCTGAGGACACAGACCAGGGCTTTCTGACCAAGACCTTTCCCACCGTCTCATCCTTGTGAGAAATGCTTCCTGTAGTGAACTTCATATTTGAGAGCAAATAAAAGGGCCAAGCACTGTCTGATCAGTTAGAATTTTTTTTTTTTTTTTTTAACCAGAACCATCTCTGTGTTTAAAGACAACCAACCAACTCTGGATTTAGTTCTTTTTTCTTAAATGTCTTACTTTCCGGCCTATCATTAAGAGGCTAGGATACAGGTGAACTCCTAGACCCTACACTAAGTCTGGAAGGGTAGGCTGAAACCTTATTCTAAAGGGTAACTTCATCGTCTTAGCCAGTGATTCTCAAAGGTGGTGCTGGGACCAGCATCCCCTGGGAACTTGGGAGGAATGCAGACTCTCGGGTCCCATCCCAGACCTGCTGGGTCAGAAGCCCTGGGGTGGGGCCCAGCGATCTGCGCTTTCACAAGTCCTCCAGAGACCTGAAGCATGCTCAAGCTTGATAACCGCTGATCTAAAGTTGTGATTCTTCAGGGTTACCTTTATCACACATTAATAAGACCAGTTCCCCCCACACTCAGAGGATTTGCTGGCACGGTGTTGGTGCTTTCATTCCTAGCATGAACATTTAATGAACTCCTAGGCTGCAGAGAATCCCCTTTCCAGTTAGAGGACACGTGGCCCTGTGCAGCAGGCCATTCTCAGATATGGGTTTGAACACCTGACTCCAATTATCTATGACAACAAGGACCTGGGTACCCAGGAGGTATGGAACCCATTAACAAATCTGATAATATTTTAGGACTTGCTTTCAACCTCCTCCTTTCACAGTCTTTCCCAGATAAACTAAAAGCACCAACATCCCCTGGATTTCAGTTTTCTTCCCTCTTTGCCTTGGCCAACTCCTGGCAGTGGAGTGGTCCTGCAGAGTAAGGGTTGGGCGGGAAGTCTAGAGAAAGAGACAGCCTGGATCATTCACAAACTAGACCCCCCTCCAGGTGATTTTCAGCAATCATTCATTCCCCTCCTGTTCCAGAAGGAGCTTAAAAAGATGTCTATGTGATAAAAATAACAGGTGATGAAATCAGAGTAAAGGGGGAAACAGATAGACATGATGTTGTTATGCAAAATGCAGATGGTGGGATCTTGTGCATATTTTTAAGAGATGAGCCTAGAACATTTCATCACATGAGAAATCAAGGAAGCTAATGAAGACTCCTTAGGGTCATGTCAAAAGGACTCAGGAGTGAACCTGAATAGGCTCCCACGGGCCAAAGATGAGAAATTACGTTCCTCCTAATGAGGATACACAAATCTGGCTCTAAGCTTACAAGCAGCCAACATAAAGATGGAAACACAATCTGTTCCATGATTTACAAGGCCCTTAAGATAAAAATAAACCAGTTGCTGAGGAAAAACACAAGTATTCCTGGTCTTGAGAGGAATTCCTCCCTTGGATCAGTTTCTGGAGAATCTACACTTGGCTGTTATTTTTAAAGCAATGACAAAAAAAAAAAAAGGACAAATCTCAACTTTATCATTATCTCTTAATCCTTATTTCAAAACATACTCTTCTATAACTAAAAGTTATTGAGAGAGCTGTCTAGAAATCTTGCAAAATTGCTACCAAAAAACAAACACACATAAAAACTATACCAGATCAAACCTGTACATTTGACTCCCCTGCAGCCCTCAACCTGTAAAAAATAGTGTCAAGATTCCTCACAAAAATCGCTGGCCAAAAAGAATGCTCAACATCATTAATCATTAGAGAAGTGCAAGCCAAAACTACAATGAGGTATCATCTCACACTAGTCAGAATGGCCATCATCAAAAAACCTAGAAACAATAAATGCTGGAGAGGCTGTGGAGAAAAGGGAACCCTCTTGCACTGCTGGTGGGAACGTAAATTGATACAGCCACTATGGAGAACAGTACGGAGGTTCCTTAAAAAACTACAAATAGAATGACCATACGACCCAGCAATCCCACTACTGGGCATACACCCTGAGAAACCCATAATTCAAAGAGTCATGTACCACAATGTTCATTGCAGCTCTATTTACAATAGCCAGGACATGGAAGCAACCTAAGTGTCCATCCACAGATGAATGGATAGAGAAGATGTGGTACATATATACAATGGAATATTACTCAGCCATAAAAAGAAACAAAATTGAGTCACTTGTAGTGAGGTGGATGGACCTAGAGTCTGTCATACAGAGTGAAGTAAGTCAGAAAGAGAAAAACAAATACCGTATGCTAACACATATATGGAATCTAAAAAAAAAAAAAAAAAAAGGTAACGAAGAACCTAGGGGCAAGACGGGAATAAAGACACAGACCTACTAGAGAATGGACTTGAGGACACAGGGAGGGGGAAGGGTAAGCTGTGACAAAGTGAGAGAGTGGCATGGACATATATACACTACCAAACGTAAAATAGATAGCTAGTGGGAAGTAGCCGCATAGCACAGGGAGATCAGCTCGGTGCTTTGTGACCACCTAGAGGGGTGGGAGAGGGAAAGGGAGAGGGAGGGAGACGCAAGAGGGAAGAGACATGGGGATATATGTATATGTATAGCTGATTCACTTTGTTATAAAGCAGAAAGTAACACACCACTGTAAAGCAATTATACTCCAATAAAGATGTTAAAAAAAAAAAAAAACTCGCTGGCCAAAATAATGCCCGCTCCAACCTCGAAGCTGTAACACATACACATGTGGGCACATGCAGGCGTGCGTGAATAACCCACACACTGTTGTAAATGTTTCATTCTCACCAACAATGTACTAGGGTTCCCTTTTCTCTACATCCTTGCCAACATTTGTTATTTGTAGACTTTTTGATGATTCTTATGGACTCAGAGGTGCTCTTTCAATCAGTCTTGAATTTACAGATTGGGTCCTGGATCAAATGCTTTTCTGATGGGCTTCTATGAACACAAATTTTTCCAGATGGTACACGATAAGTGTTTACAGCAGATCACTGTGCTCCATCCATCTTACCTTTTATTCATTCAGGGATATCACTACAGTTATTTAGTTCAAAATCATGTTCCCTGCTATATTAATGACAGTATTAGTTACCCTGGTCAGACAAAATCTGGTCCCCAAATTTGTAGAAATTCTAAGCTATAATTCTCAGCCCCCAGCCTTCCACACATCTGTATGTCTACGTATATGTATGAGCAAACATGTTTATGTCTTACATAATTTACGCCTTTGCTATTAAAATACTAATGTTTGTTATAAAAATGCAGTCAGTAAATGCAGATATGATGTAGACACCCTGTATGTAATATTTACTAGTAAGCACTACGTGCTTTCCAGACATCAATTCAGTTTATCCTCATAACTCTCCTCCAGTGTATGTACTTTTATTTTCTCCATTTTGCAGATAAGAAAACCGAGTCACAGAGAAGAAAAGCAACTTACCAAAGAACTCATCAGTAAGTGGAAGGGCCAGGACTGGACCTTAGTCTAGCTCCAGTGTCCATGTGCTCTCAATCACCAAGCTATTTTTACCTCTACACACTGGAACTCACAGTATTTAATAGCTACTGTGGACACGTACATAGATTTTAAAGTTTCTATCAGTACAAAACTGCTTAAAAAAGCAAAACAGAGCTGTCAAGTAAAAGCCCTATAGTCTTGAGTTCGAATTGGAAGTGTATATAAACTCAGTGTGTGTATTTAATCACTAAACAGTAGCAAAACTAAAAAACCTACACATACCTCTTGGCTCTTTCTACTGAAATGGCCTAGAAAAATGAGCACCCCCAGCACCCAGAGTCTGTTTTCTAAATATTTCTTCCCCCAATAAAAATACGAGAAATCAAGAACTAGGATCATGTCAAAAGGACTCAGGAGACAACGTGAATAGGTGCCCACTGGCCAAAGACGAGGCATACATTTCTCCTCTTGGTGGTACAAAACACCACCTAGGAAGTAATTTTGAAAGAAAGAAACAATCTGATTCTGATCAAGCCTTTAGATCTAACCAATTTACACGACACAGGGCAGAAGAACCTGTTAAACAATACCACAGGAAAGGTAGCAGCAAACTTCAGACCATGAGAAACTCTACAGGACACACAACCATTTAACCCCATTTCTTTAATAAAAACTGTTTCAAGAAAGAGTGAGATAAAAGGGGGTTATGGGGATCTGTAAAGGGCAGACCTATAGAAAAAAGAAACCCTGGGCCCTGGGGGTGAAAATCCCACATTCAACTTTTCAGTCTGTGTATCAGGGATTCCTTTCTGTAGGCTGTCTAGTATAAGGCAATGAAAACGAGAGGTGCTTAAAAGCCATATTCTGTTAACAACTTGCCCACTTCTCCTTGGACATCTGTGCATCACTCACCGCTCCTCCATGAGTTCCCGGATGGAGGCTACCGTGGGGCCAGATCCCAGATGAGTGTAATACGGACCTTCATCTTTCTCCACTATTTGTTCTGCAGAAATACAAAGTAAACATTATTTGGAGACATCAATTCATTAATATTAATTTAGGAAGGCAAACCATCAATAGGAAAATTAATGGCATAGTACAAAACAGGAAATTCAATGGCTTATACACATGTGGAAATATGTTCACCCCCATTAGAAATCAGGAAATACAAATTAAAATCACAATGAAACACCATTACACACAGACCAAATTGGCAAAAATTTAGAAATCTGATAAAACTATGCATTATCAAGACTGAGGCTTAACCACTCTGGAATTTAGTTTATCATTATACATAATCTAGACCAGAGGTCAGCAAACCACTCCACTCCTAGATACAGACCCAAACCAGCTGAAAACAAGGACTCAAACAACACCTGTATGCAGTGTTCATTGCAGCATTATTACAAGAGCCAAAAGGTGAAAACAACACAAGTGTCCATCAACAGATGAACAAAATGTGGTATATCCATACAGCAGAATATTATTCGACCATAAGAAGGATTTATTCTGATACGTGCTATAACACGGATGAACCTGGAAAATGTTAGGCTAAGTGAAATAAGCCAGACACAAGAGGACAAATATTGTATGATTCCACTTACAGGATATATCTAAAATAGGTAAATTCATAGAGGTAAAAATTAGATTAGAGGTTACCAACCGCTGGGAGGAGTGGGGAATGGGGACTTATTACTTAATAGGTAGAGTTTCTGTTTAGTGTTGAAACAGTTTTAGAAATAGTGGTGATGGTTGCACAATATTGTGAATGTAATTAATGCCACTAAACTATACACTAAATAATGGTTAAAATGGCAAATTTTATATTATGTATGTTTTACCACAATTCAAAAAAGAGAAAGGAATAAGTACTGATACATGCTACAATGTGGGCGAACCTTCAAAAACATTACAATAAGTGAAAAAGTCAGACACAAAATATCACATATATCGCGTGATTCCATTCATATGAAATAATCCAGGATAGGTAAAGCCATAGAAGCAGAAAGCAGAATGATGGTTGCCAGAGGCTGGGAGGAGGGAGGAATGGAGAGTTACTACTTAATGGGTATAGGATTTTATTTTAGAATGATGAAAGTGTTTTGGAACTAGATAGAGGTGATTATTTCACAATATTGTGAATGTACTAAATGTCAGTGAATTGTACACTTTAAAATGATTAATTTGGGGGGGGGGACCTTCAAGATGGCAGATGAGTAAGACATGGAGATCACTTTCCTCCCAACAAATACATCAGAAATACATCTACACGTGGAACAACTCCTACAGAACACCTACTGAACGCTGGCAGAAGACCTCAGACCCCCCAAAAGGCAGGAAACTCCCCACATACTTGGGTAGGGCAAAAGGAAAAAGAAAAAACGAAGACAAAAGAATAGGGACAAAAGAACGTGCACCTCTGGGAGGGAGCTGGGAAGGAGGAAAAGTTTCCACACACTAGGAAGCCCCTTCACTGGAGGAGACGGGGGTAGGCGGAGGGAAGCTTTGGAGCCACGGAGGAAAGCGCAGTCACCGGGGTGCGGAGGGCAAAGCGGAGAGATTCCCGCACAGAGGATCGGTGCCGACCAGCACTCACCAGCCTGAGAGGCTTGTCTGCTCACCCGCAGGGGCGGGCGGGGGCTGGGAGCTGAGGCTTGGGGCTTCGGAGGTCAGACCCCAGGGAGAGGACTTGGTTGGGTTGGCTGCGTGAACACAGCCTGAAGGGGGCTAGTGCGCCACAGCTAGCCGGCAGGGAGTTCGGGAAAAAGTCTGGACCTGCTGAAGAGGCAAGAGACCATCCTTTCAGCGTGCACGAGGAGAGAGCATTCCTCCCCAGTGTGCCCACAGAAAGGCAGAGCACCGCCTAAGCAAGCTCCAGAGACTGGCATGAGCCGCGGCTATCAGCTCAGACCCCACAGACAGGCATGAAACACTAAGGCTGCTGTTGCAGCCACCAAGAATCCCGTGTGCGAGCACAGGTCACTATCCACACACCCCCAGGAGCCTGTGCAGCCCGCCACTGCCAGGGTCCCGAGATACAGGGACAACTTCCCTGGGAGAACAGACGGCGCACCTCAGGCTGTTGCAATGTCACGCTGGTCTCTGCCGCTGGAGGCTCACCCTGCATTCCAGTTATGACTACTGTACCCCTCCCTCCCCCCCGACCTGAGTGAGCAAGAGTGCCCTAATCAGCTGCTACTTTAACCCCCTCCTGTCTGGCCGGGAACAGATGCCTGAGGGTGACCTACACAGAGAGGTGGGCCAAAACCAAAGCTGAACCCCAGCAGCTGTGTGAACAAAGAAGAGAAAGGGAAATCTCTCTATGCAGCCCAAGGAGCAGCATATTAAATCCCCACAATCAACTTGATGAACCATGCCTCTGTGGAATACCTGACTAGACAACGAATGTTCCCAAAATCGAGGGAGCAGACTTTGGGAGCAACAGTAGACTTGGGGATTGCTGTTTGCAACTGATTTGTTTCTGATTTTTTTTTTTTTTTTTTTTTTGCGGTGCACGGGCCTCTCACTGTTGTGGCCTCTCCCGTTGCGGAGCACAGGCTCCGGGTGCGCAGGCTCAGCGGCCATGGCTCACGGGCCCAGCCGCTCCATGGCATGTGGGATCTTCCCGGACCGGGGCACGAACCCGTGTCCCCTGCATCGGCGGGCGGACTCTTAACCACTGCGCCACCAGGGAAGCCCTGTTTCTGATTTTTATATTTATTTTAGTTTTTAGTGCTTGTTATCATTGGTGGATTTATTAGTTTGGTTGCTCTCTTCTTTTATTTTTATTAATTATTTTTTCATTTTATTATTGTATTAATTTATTTTTTTTTCTTCCTTTTTTCTTCTTCCTTTTCTTCTGAGCCGTGTGGCTGACAGGGTCTTGGTGCTCCAGCCGGGTGCCAAGCCTGAGCCACCGAGGTGGGAGAGCTAAGTCCAGGACATTGGACCACCAGAGACCTCCCGGCCCCATGTAATATCAATTGGTGAGAGCTCTCGCAGAGATCTCCAGCTCAACACTAAGACCCAGCTCCACCCAACGGCCAGCAAGCTCCAGTGCTGGACGCCCCATACCAAACAACTAGCAAGAGAGGAACACAACCCCACCCATTAGCAGAGAGGCTGCCTAAAATCATACTAGGGTCACAGACACCCCAAAACGCACCACCAGACACAGCCCTGCCCACCAGAAAGACAAGATCCAGCCCCACCCACCAGAACACAGGCACCAGTCCCCTTCACCAGGAAGCCTACCAGAACACAGGCACCAGTCCCCACTACCCACCAGAACACAGGCACCAGTCCCCACTACCAGGAAGCCTACACAAGCCACTGACCAAACCTCACTCACTGGGGGCAGACACCAAAAACAACGGGAACTACAAACTTGCAGCCTGCGAAAAGGAGACCCCAAACACAGTAAAAAAATGAGAAGACAGAGAAATATGCAGATCAAGGAGCAAGGTAAAAACCCACCAGACCAAACAAATGAAGAGGAAATAGGCAGTCTACCTGAAAAAGAATTCAGAGTAATGATAGTAAAGATGATCCAAAATCTTGGAAATAGAATGGAGAAAATACAAGAAATGTTTAACAAGGACCTAGGAGAACTAAAAAGCAAACAAACAATGATGACCAACACAATAAATGCAATTTAAAATTCTCCAGAAGGCATCAATAGCAGAATAACTGAGGCAGAAAAACAGGTAAGTGACCTGGAAGATAAAACAGTGGAAATAACTACCACAGAGCAGAATAAAGAAAAAAGAGTTGAGGACCGTCTCTGAGACCTCTGGGACATTATATGTACCAACATTTGAATTACAGGGGTCCCAGAAGAAGAAGAGAAAAAGAAAGGGACTGAGAAAATATTTGAAGAGATTATAGTTGAAAACTTCCCTAATAGGGGAAAGGAAATAGTCAATCAAGTCCAAGAAGCACAGAGAGTCCCATATGGGATAAATCCAAGGAGAAACATGCCAAGACACATATTAATCAAAAACTAAAAACAAGTTATTTAATTTAACAAAAATTAAATACAAAGAAAAATATTAAAACCAGCAAAAATATTAAAAGCAACAAATAACATACAAAGGAATCCCCATAAGGTTAACAGCTGATCTTTCAGCAGAAACTCTGCAAGCCAGAAGGGAGTGGCAGGGCATATTTAAAGTGATGAAAGGGAAAAACCTACAACCAAGATTACTCTAGCCAGTAAGGATCTCATTCAGATTTGACAGAGAAATTAAAACCCTTACAGACAAGCAAAAGTTAAGAGAATTCAGCACCACCAAACCAGCTTTACAACAAATGCTAAAGGAACTTCTCTAGGCAGGAAACACAAGAGAAGGAAAAGACCTACAAAAACAAACCAAACCAATTAAGAAAATGGTAATAGGAACATATATATCAATAATTACCTTAAATGTAAATGGATTAAATGCTCCAACAAAAGACACAAACTGGCTGAATGGATACAAAAACAAGACCCATATATATGCTGTCTACAAGAAACCCACGTCAGACCTAGGGACACATACAGACTGAAAGTGAGGGGATGGAAAAAGATACTCCATGCAAATGAAAAACAAAAGAAAGTTGGAGCAGCAATTCTTATATCAGACAAAATAGACTTTAAAATAAAGATTATCACAAGAGACAAAGAAGGACACTACATAATGATCAAGGGACCAATCCAAGAAGAAGATATGACAATTTTAAGTATTTATGCACCCAGCATAGGAGCACCTCAATACATAAGGCAAATGCTAACAGACATAAAAGGGGAAATCGACAGTAACACAATAATAGTATGGGACTTTAACACCCCACTTTCACCAAAAGACAGATCATCCAAAATGAAAATGAATAAGGAAACACAAGCTTTAAATGACACATTAGACGAGATGGATTTATCTGATATTTATAGGACATTCCATCCAAAAACAACAGAATACACTTTCTTCTCAAGTGCTCATGGAACATTTGCCAGGATAGATCATATCTTGCGTCACAATCAAGCCTCAGTAAATTTAAGAAAATTGAAATTGTATCAAGTATCTTTTCCGATCACAACACTATGACACTAGATATCAATTACAGGAAAAAACTGTAAAAAATAAAAACACATGGAGGCTAAACAATACATTACTAAATAACCAAGAGATCACTGAAGAAATCAAAGAGGAAATCAAAAAATACCTAAAAAAAATGATAATAAAAACACGACGACTCAGAAAGAGAAAAACAAGTACCATATGCTAACACATATATATGGAATCTAAAAAAAAAAAAAGGTTCTGAAGAACCCGGGGCAGGACAGGAATAAAGATGCAGACCTACTAGAGAATGGACTTGAGGACACAGGGAGGGGGAAGGGTAAGCTGGGACGAAGTGAGAGAATGGCATGAACATATATACACTACCAAATGTAAAATAGCTAGCTAGTGGGAAGCAGCTGCATAGCACAGGGAGATCAGCTCGGTGCTTTGTGACCACCTAGAGGGGAGGGATAGGGAGGGTGGGAGGGAGACGTAGAGGGAGGAGATATGGGGATATATGTATATGTATAGTTGATTCACTTTGTTATAGGGCAGAAACTAACACACCACTGTAAAGCAATTATACTCCAATAAAGGTGTTAAAAAAAAAAGCACAAAACACGATGACCCAAAACATATAGGATGCAGCAAAAGCAGTTCTAAGAGGAACTTTACAGCAATACAATCATATCTCAAGAAACAAGAAAAATCTCAAATAAACAACCTAACCTTACCCCTAAAGCAATCAGAGAAAGAAGAACAAAAATACCCCAAGGTTAGCAGAAGGAAAGAAATCATAAAGATCAGATCAAAAATAAATGAAAAAGAAATGAAGGAAACAATAGCAAAGATCAATAAAACTAAAAGCTGGTTCTTGGAGAAGATAAAATTGATAAACCATTAGCCAGACTCATCAAGAAAAAATGGGAGAAGACTCAAATCAATAGAATTAGAGGGGCTTCCGTGGTGGCACAGTGGTTGAGAGTCTGCCTGCCGATGCAGGGGACACAGGTTTGTGCCCCGGTCCAGGAAAATCCCACATGCCACGGAGCGGCTGGGCCCGTGAGCCATGGTCACTGAGGCTGCGTGTCCGGAGCCTGTGCTCCGCAGCAGGAGAGGCCACAACAGTGAGAGGCCGGCGTACAGCAAAAAAAAAAAAAAAAAAGAATTAGAAAGCAAAAAGGAGAAGTAACACTGCAGAAATACAAAGGATCATGAGCGATTATTACAAGCAACTATATATGCCAATAAAATGGACAACCTGGATGAAATGCACAAATTCTTAGAAAAGAACAACCTTCCGAGACTGAACCAGGAAGAAATAGAAAATATAAACAGACCAATCACAAGCACTGAAATTGAGACTGTGATTAAAAATCTGCCAAAAAGCAAAAGCCCAGGACCAGATGGCTTCACAGGTGAATTCTATCAAACATTTAGAGAAGAGCTAACACCTATCTTTCTCAAACTCTTCCAAAACATAGCAGAGGAACACTCCCAAACTCATTCTATGAGGCCACCATCACCCTGATACCAAAACCAGACAAAGATGTCACAAAGAAAGAAAACTAGAGGCCAGTATCACTGATGAACGTAAGATGAAAAAATCCTCAACAGATTATAGCAAACAGAATCCAAGAGCACATTAAAAATATCATACACCATGATGAAGTGGAGTTTACCCCAGGAATGCAAGGATTCTTCAATATACACAAATGAATGTGATACACCATATTAACAAACTGAAGGATAAAAACCATATGATCATCTTAATAGATGCAGAGAAAGCTTTCGACAAAGTTCAACACTGATTTATGATATAAACCCTGCAGAAAGTAGGCATGGAGGGAACTTACCTCAACATAATAAAGGCCATATATGACAAACCCACAGCCAACAACATTCTCAATAGTGAAAAACTGAAACCATTTTCTCTAAGATCAGGAACAAGACAAGGTTGTCCACTCTCACCACTATTATTCAACATAGTTTTGGAAGTTTTAGCCACAGCAATCAGAGAAGAAAAAGAAATAAAAGGAATCCAAATCGGAAAAGAAGTAAAGCTGTCACTGTTTGCAGATGACATGACACTGTACATAGAGAATCCTAAAGATGCTACCAGAAAACTACTAGAGCTAATCAATGAATTTGGTAAAGTAGCAGGATAGAAAATTAATGCACAGAAATCTCTGGCATTCCTATACACTAATGATGAAAAATCTGAAAGAGAAATTAAGAAAACATTCCCATTTACCACTGTAACAAAAAGAATAAAATACCTAGGAATAAACCTACCTAAGGAGACAAAAGACCTGTATGCAGACAACTATAAGACACTGATGAAAGAAATTAAAGATGAAACAAACAGATGGAGAGATATACCATGTTCTTGGATTGGAAGAATCAACATTGTAAAAATGACTATACTACACAAAGCAATCTATAGGTTCAATGCAATCCCTACCAAACTACCAATGGCATTTTTCACAGAACGAGAGGAAAAAGTTTCACAATTTGTATGGAAACACAAAAGACCCTGAATAGCAAAGCAATCTTGAGAAAGAAAAACGGAGCTGGGGGAATCAGGCTCCCAGACTTCAGACTATACTACAAAGCTACAGTAATCAAGACAGTGTGGTACTGGCACAAAAACAGAAATATAGATCAAGGGAACAGGATAGAAAGCCCAGACATAAACCCACATACATATGGTTACCTTATCTTTGATAACGGAGGCAAGAATATACAATGGAGAAAAGACAGTGTCTTCAATAAGTGGTGCTGGGAAAACTGGACAGCTACATGTAAAAGAATGAAATTAGAACACTCCCTAACACCATACACAAAAATAAACTCAAAATGGATTAAAGACCTAAATATAAGGTCAGACACTATCAAACTCTTAGAGGAAAACATAGGCAGGACACTCCTTGACATAAATCATAGCTAGGTCCCTTTTGATCCACCTCCTAGAGAAATGGAAATAAAAACAAACAAATGGGACCTAATGAAACTTAAAAGCTTTTGCACAGCAAAGGAAACCATAAATAAGACAAAAAGACAACCCTCAGAATGGGAGAAAATATTTGCAAACGAAGTGACTGACAAAGGATTAATCTCCAAAATATACAAGCAGCTCATGCAGCTCAATATCGAAAAAACAAACAACTCAATCCAAAACTGGTCAGAAGACCTAAATAGACATTTCTCCAAAGAAGATATACAGATTGCCAACAAACACATGAAAGGATGCTCAATATCACTAATCACTAGAGAAATGCAAATCAAAACCACAATGAGGGGCCTGACTTCACTGGTGGCACAGTGGTTAAGAATCCACCTGCCAGTGCAGGGGACATGGGTTCAAACCCTGGTCCGGGAAGATCTCCCATGTCGTGGAGAGGCTATGCCCATGTGCTGCAACTACTGAAGCCGTGTGCCCTAGAGCCCGCAAGCTACAACTACTGAGCCCATGCACCGCAACTACTGAAGCCCGCACAACTAGAGCCTGTGCTCCACAACAAGAGAAGCCACCGCAATGAGAAGCCTGTGCGCCGCAACGAGTAGCCCCCACTCAATGCAACTAGAGAAAGCCTGTACGCAGCAACGAAGACCCAATGCAGCCAAAAATAAATAAATACATTTATAAAAACAAACACACAAACCACCATGAGGTATCACCTCACACCAGTCAGAATGGCCATCATCAAAAAATCTACAAACAATAATTGCTGGAGAGGGTGTGGAGAAAAGGGAACCCTCTTGCACTGTTGGTGGGAATGTAAATTGATACAGCCACTATGGAGAACAGTATGGAGGTTCCTTAAAGAAACTACAAATAGAACTACCATATGACCCAGCAATCCCACTACTGGGAACATACCCTGAGAAAACCATAATTCAAAACGAGTCATGTAACACAATTTTGACTGCAGCACTATTTACAATAGCCAGGACATGGAAGCAACTTAAGTGTCCATCCACAGATGAATGGATAAAGAAGATGTGGCACATATATACAATGGAATATTACTCAGCCATAAAAAGAAACAAAATTGAGTTATTTGTAGTGAGGTAGATGGACCGAGAGTCTGTCATACAGAGTGAAGTAAGTCAGAATGAGAAAAACAAATACCGTATGCTAACACATATATATGGAATCTAAGAAAAAAATCGTTCTGATGAACCTAGGGGCAGGACAGGAATAAAGACGCAGACGTAGAGAATGGACTTGAGGACACGGGGAGGGGGAAGGGTAAGCTGGGACCAAGTGAGAGAGTGGCATGGACATATATACACTACCAAATGTAAAATAGATAGCTAGTGGGAAGCAGCCGCATAGCAGAGGGAGATCAGTTCGGTGCTTTGTGACCACCTAGAGGGGAGGAATAGGGAGGGTGGGAGGGAGACGCAAGAGGGAGGGGATATGGGGATATATGTATACATATAGCTGATTCACTTTGTTACAGAGCAGAAACTAAGACAACATTGTAAAGCAATTATACTCCAATAAAGATGTTAAAAATAAATAAATTTTATGTTATGTGAAGTTCTCCACAATTAAAAGAAACTATTGACTCACACAACAACATGGATGATTTTTAAATGAGTTTTTCTAAGTGAAAGAAATGAGACTCAAAGGACGATGTAATAGTAACTCTGGAAAATACTACATTGACTGGATACTATAAGGCTACAAACAAAAACAACTTTACACAAATACTGTACTACAGTGCGTAAATTTGTTTCATGTCTAGGGAGACATACAACTAAACGCGATGTGTTATCCTGCAATGGGTCCTATAACAGAAAAAGGACTTTAGTGGAAAAACTGACGAAATCCAAAGTCTATAGTTAATAGTATTGTGCCAACATTAACGTCTGTTTTAAATGCACCATAAATATGTAAGATGTTTATATTATGGGATGCTGGATAAAGGGCATACAGGGACTCTCTGTGCCAACTCTGCAAATCCTCTATAAATGTAAAATTATTTCATAGTAAAAAGTTAATAAAACGAACAAGCAAAAACAAGAAACTATGCAGGGGACCCTAATTTGCTGATCCTGTCCTAGAGGAAATCTTGGCCACATGCATCAAAAAATGTACAAGGATTTTCACAGCAACATATTTGCAGTAGTCAAAATGGGAAACAACCCATAATCCAGCAACAGTGGAATGGATAAATAAAACACAGTAGAATCATATAATGGCATATATCCAGCAATGAGAATTGACAAACTGCAACAAAATGGTTGAATACCATACCACCATAGTTAGTGAACGAAGCACAGCACAGAATACAGTAAGATTATATCTAAATGATATTCAAAACCAGGTTCAACCAAACTATACTGTTTAGAGATCCATACATAGGTGGTAAAATTATTAAATTGAAATATAAAATATAAAAAAATGATTTTTTGCCTACAGAAATGGCAATTTCATACAGCTCAATCTTAAAGAAATACAAGGAAATCATTGTCACAAGTCAAGAGAGTGGTCGCCTCTGGGGGACAGGAGAGGAATGTGATTGGGAAAGGTATACAGGGGACTTCTGGGGAACTGGAAAGGGCCTACTTTTTGATTTAGGTGATGGTTACACAGGTGTTCATTTTATAAATTTTCATTAAACTGTACATGAATGCTTTGTGTACTTGCCTATATACGGAGTTCACAATTTTTAAAAGGTAAAAAATTAATGTCATACCTGTTCTATGCAGAACATCATGCTCAGTTTTATGGGGAAAGCGAGAAGGACAAAACTAATTGGGGCTTTAAAAAGTGTATGGTCTAGTTGGGTAGATAAGACCCATATATAAGAAGATACCTTATAGCATTTCCAGTCAATGGGGAAAGATTAATTTTTCAATGCATGGTGTTGGAACAACTGAGGAAAAAATTTTGCTCCACACTTAATAACTTACCCCAAAATACATTCCAAGTGGTTGAAAGATTTAAATACAAAAAATTAAACTATACAAGTTCTAGAAGAAAAACAATGGATGAGTTTTTAAAAATAATCATAGAAGTGGGAAGGTCTTCTCTAAGTATAACATGAAATTCTGAAGCCAACACACACACACCAAAAACTCTGATAAATATAACTAGAGAAAAATTTATAGTAATAACTACCAAAAGTCAAGCCAAAAGACAAATACTGGGGAGAAATATCTGGAACTCACACCAGACAAACACTGCTTTCTTTAACAGATCAAGAACTCCTACAGCTAAATAAGGTCAATAATACAAGAGATAAATGAAAAAAAGATAAAACTGGTTCTTTGAAAGGGAATGAAAATGGGTCAAACATATGTAAAGGTACAATAAAGTACCAGTTTTACCCTTCAGATGAGTCACCATCAAAGTCTGATAACTCCTCCTGTTGGTGAGGGTACAGGAAAACAGGCAGTATGGAAAGTAATTTAGCAATATACTAAAATTACAAATGCCCAATCTGTTTGACTCAGTAATTTCAAAGAATGTCAAATTCTTCTAAGAATTTATTTTTAGGAATTTGGATATACTTGCATATGTACAAAGTGATATTGTATATACAAGAATACTCACTGCATCTTTTTTAAAATAAATTTATTTATTTAGTTTTGGCTGTGTTGGGTCTTCATTGCAGTGCACGGGCTTTCTCTAGTTGCGTCGAGCGGGGGCTACTCTTTGTTACGGTGCGCAGGCTTCTCATTGCGGTGGCTTCTCTTTGTTGCGGAGCACGGGCACTAGGCGCGCGGGCTTCAGTAGTTGTGGCACGCGGGCTCAGTAGCTGTGGCTCGCGGGCTTAGTTGCTCCTCGGCACGTGGGATCTTCCTGGACCAGGGCTCAAACCCGTGTCCCCTGCATTGGCAGGCGGATTCTTAACCACTGCGCCACCAGGGAAGTCCCTCACTGCATCATTTTTAATGGCAAAATATCAGAAACTTAAATGTCCATAATACATTATGTATTATAAATACATTATAGCACAACCATATAATGGAATACTAAGCAGCTATCAAAAGGAGTTAGGCAGCTTCAGATATACTGACCAAAAAATAACCTCCGAGATATTTTAAGTGAGGAAACAAGCAAATTTCAGTATAGCATGTGTAATACGCTATAGTTAGTATACACACACAATCACATATACATTAGTATATACACACACATATGCAAGCCTAAAGGTGTATATGTCATTACCCACACTAAGAATAAGGGTAAGAGTAAGACTCATGTTGTGAAAATGAGTTCAGCTGTATTCCTAGTTTAAAACAAGCAAACAAAAGGTTGGCAATGGTATGTGCATCCCAGTAGATGAACTGATGCAAGTTGTCTATCACTTATGGTTTCTGCTCATGGAGACTCTTCATCCCCCCTTGTATTATTGTCATGGTCTCCTAACTGGTCTCAGCCCTCTGAGGTCATCCTACCTAATACCACCAGTTATACTTCCAAAACAGAAATCTGATCAGACCAGTTCCCACTGATGACTCCATGCTAGACAGAAGACAGAACCCAAATTCCAGAACACAGTCCACAAGGCCCCCGAGGAGCCATCTCTGCACACTGCCCAGCCTTGCATCCTGCGACAGCTACCACAGCTTCTTTTACACAGCCATGCAATACTCCTGTGTCTTGAAACACGTTTTCTCATTGACCACAGTGCTTTCATTTCTTTCCTTCTTTGGAAAAACTCATGTCATAAGGCCTAGTTTAAATGCCACCTTTTCTGTGAAACCCCACTGAACTTCTCCTTTTCCCTCTGGACTCCCAGAGCACCTTTCATACAACAAAAATATCACATTTTTATTGTTACCATGTATCACATTTTTATTGTTACCATGTCACAGCAGAATGAACACAGATTTTACAGAGACCTGGGCAACTGTGATGAGTTATCTTCCCAGCCTCTCTAATCCTCACACCTTCTTGTGTAAAATACATAAAGGGCCAAGTGCAGTATTTGGTGTATAATATGAACTGAGTATGTAGCTGCTGTCTAGGCTCTGCCAAACAAATTGTATGATTGTGACCAAGTTACACAGCCCTTATGAGCTTTAGAGCAGTGAAAGTAATGTTTCTATATTTTAGATTTGTTGAGGATTAGATGATATGTAAGGTACCTAGCACAGTCCTCAACCTATCCATGCTTAAATGTTTTCATCCTTTTCAACTAAATGATTAAAAATTACTTGCTCCAAATATGCACTGTTTTGAACCATAAGACAGAGAGGATCATAGAAGGATGTATGTGAAGTGGGGGAGGGAAAGAGACCAAGGTTTGGGTAGGGAGAGAGAACGTAAGAATATGGGTGTTGGAAGTAGTGGTCTGAAATCTCTTTACAGGTGCTAGAATACTACAGCCTATATGGAAAATAGAACACAGGAATATGCCAGAGCTTCTGGGCTCTTTTCTAGTTTCTACTGTCTGGAGAAAAGTCAAAGTAATGGATTGACTGTAGGGTGTCACACTGGAACTAGAATATAATGTACTTTTTGGTGATTACCTTCTGTCCCAAATCAGAAAAACTCAAAATTACAGTTAAAGGCAGAGAAAGGAGATTTTCAGAAGAAAATCTTGGCAACTCTATCCTAGCAGCTAGGGGAAAAGATATGAAGCTCCAAAACCAAGCTAACCTGAAAATTATAATAGATGGTCAAGCTCCTCTGGGAAGGCCACTAACACACAAAGGGCAGACACAGCTCCAAGTGTCAAGCAATACCAAAGTCATTCTCTCCCTTTTGCTGTTTACAAGGCATCCCAAGTAGTTGTTTAGAAGTCTTGTTTTTCTTAATTACATCCCTTTCCCTGATTATACATATATATATATATACACATATACACGCATTTCCCTTTCCTTGATTAGATGTCTGTACGGGGGAGAAGACATTCTATGGGAAGAAACTGGACTTACAGCCTAATATGCTTAGTTATAAAACTAGTAGACATTCCCAAATTTAATTCTCCTAATTTGTATATATATTTACATATATATGAGGATATATATCATTATATATATATATCCTCATTTTATATATATATCTTTAGCGTGGCAATGGGCTTGTAGTTAGTTACAGTGCCAGACAGGTGACAATACTCTGCAAGGTTGGGGTAAGGTTCTATAGAATATAGTATATGCTCTGAATCAGTGACAAATATATGCTTCTGTTTTCCCATAGTAAAATGAGGTTTATTAACATTCTTAGTGCTGTCTAGTGCTATTAATCAAATCCAGTAGATGAGTTTACCCTATTTATACTTATTACTGTAACATGTACATGGTCTTCTGTCATTTTATATTTTCCATGTTTATGTTTCCTTGTTTTCTTTCCTTTTTTTTTTTTTTTTTTTTGCAGTATGCGGGCCTCTCACTGTTGCGGCCTCTCCCGTTGCGGAGCACAGGCTCCGGATGCGCAGGCTCAGCGGCCATGGCTCACGGGCCCAGCCGCTCCACGGCATGTGGGATCTTCCCAGACCGGGGCACGAACCCGTGTCCCCTGCATCGGCAGGCGGACTCTCAACCACTGCGCCACCAGGGAAAGCCCTCTTTCCTATCTTTTTAAATAGATTTTGTATTTTCTTTTACTTCCCCCTGCCCCACCAATCTATAGTATGCTTTTAGTAATGCTAATGGTACTGTGGGAAAGAAAGAAGTCAGCACCCTTATACAATTTCTCACACCTCTTCCCTCACTTTACCTCCTGCTTTTTGTTGGTATCCTTGTGAACATATTTCACCCCCCCCATTATAAAAGAGATATTTAATATAAAACAAAGTTCTAGTATAAATAAATACATTACCTTTTGTTTCAGAAAAATAATACATTTAGCGTTCACTGCCAGCCCCTTCACAGTACAGCTTCCCCGATCTGTTACTTATTTGATTCACCTCCAGAAAATTTAAGTTCTAATATATTTGGAAATGTTTTTATGAGGTCTTTACACATGAATGGCAACTTTATTGGGCATAGAATTCTTAAGCCAAACATTTTATCTCAATATCCCGAGAACTGCAATTCATATATCCAACAAAGAACTCACATTACTGATCAATAAGAAAAAGACAGAAACACAACAGAGAAATGGGAAAATGGCTTGAACTCTACCAAAGAGGACATATATTAGTGATCAGGGAAAGGTAAATTAAAGCCACAATGAGGTGTGATGATATACCTACCACAATGGCAGAAAGTCTTTTGATACCATTTGCTGGTTTAGATGTGGAGTACTGCTGGTGGGAGTTTAAACGGCTACAACCACTTTGGAAAACGGGCAGTACCTACTAAAAGCTGAACACATACAATTTCAGTCCTAGGTATACACCCAATAGAAGTATATAAGTGTGTACATACATGTACCAAGGGATGTATATAAGAACGTCTTATAGCAGCATGCTTCATAATAACCCCAAATTGGAAACGATCCAAAAGACCATCAACAATCTAATGGATAAATGGTGGTATATTCATATTATGAAATGGAATACTATATAGCAATGAGAATGCATGAACTACAAATATTGCTACACAACACAGATGAACCTCACAAATACAACACTGAACAAAAGAAGCCAGAATATAAAATACGTACATGTGAAGTTCAAGAACAGCCCAAACTGATCAACGTGGTTAGAAATTAGAATAGTACTTACCTTAGGACAGGAGTCAGTAGACTTTTTATGTTAAGGGCCAGATGACAAACGTTTAAGGCTTTGCAGGGAATGCAGTGTCTGTGGCAACTGTTCCTCTTTGCTAATGTAGAGCAAAAGCAGCCACAGACAGTACGTAAACAAATGAGGGTGATTGTGTTTCACTGAAACTTCGACATTGAAATCTGAACATCATATAATTTTCATGAGTCATGAAATACTATTCTTCTTTTGATTTTTAAAAACAATTTAAAAACCTAACAAACTTGTTTTTAGCTCACAGATGTTAACCAGACTTGGTCTGCAGGCCATACTTGGCTTTAGGGAGTCAGGTGTAAGTGACTGGGTGGGGGCATATGGAGGTTTCTGATGTGATGGTAAAGTTCTGTTTCTTGATCTAGATGTGGTTACACAAGTACATGCTTTTTGTAAAACTGTACAGGCATACATCATTTTATTGTGTTTTGCAGATACTGTGTTTTTTACAAACTGAAGGTTTCTGACAAACCTGCGATAAGCAAGTCTATCAGTGCAATTTTTCCAATAGCATTTGCTTCTCTTCGTGTCCCTGTGTCATGTTTTGGTAATTCTCACAATATTTCAAACTTTTTCATTATTATTGTATTTGTTATGGTACTCTGCGATCTTTGATGTTACTATTGCAAAAAAAACTACAACTCGCTGAAGTCTCAGATGATAGTTAGCATTTTTTAGCAATAAAGTATTTAAATTAAGGTACTTTTTAATTTTTTTTAAGATATAGTGCTATTATACCCCTAACAGACTACAGTATAGTGCAAACATAACTTTTACAAGCACTGGGAAACCAAAAATTCCATGGGACTCGCTTTAATGTGATATTCACTTTATTGCAGTGGTCTGGAACCAAACCCACAATATCTCCGAGGTATGCTTACAATTTATATACCTTCCAATATGTGTTTCAATTAAGAGAATGCTTTTAAAAAATTAAACATTAAAAATGTT
This sequence comes from Aethalodelphis obliquidens, assembly GCF_003676395.1. Classification (NCBI taxonomy): domain Eukaryota; kingdom Metazoa; phylum Chordata; class Mammalia; order Artiodactyla; family Delphinidae; genus Aethalodelphis; species Aethalodelphis obliquidens. The sequence goes on along the minus strand of NW_020838072.1, from coordinate 360,276 downwards.
TTTTTAAATTTATTTATTCATTTAGGCTGCGCCAGGTCTTAGCTGCAGCAGCATGTGGGATCTTCGTTGCGGCATGCATGCGGGATCCAGCTTCCCAACCAGGGATTGAACCCAGGCCCCTGCAGTGGGAGCTCGGAGTCTTACCCACTGGACCATGAGGGAAGTCCCTAAGAGAATGTTTTTGAAAAGTATATCTTAAATGGTAAAAAAAAATTAAAAAAAAATTTAAAAATCCAAGTATGTATGACCAACTTAATTTTTGGTTAATTTATTTGTAGGGAATTCTTCATCCTTGGAATTCATCTTGAAGTTCATCCAGATTATTTGTCAATTTTTATTCATTTTCTTTCATTTAAAAAACATTTTCTATTTTATCTTTGACTCTTGCCTGTGTTCAATTTGTTTCATGATCTTTGCTGGAAACACCAGCAAATGTTCCCAATATTCCCGACAGAATGAATCTGTGGAGAATCCCTCCTGCCTCTCTTCTGTATCCCTTATCTCCACTCTGATTATGTTCATTTCTATTTTCTTCTTCTACTTTGGAGCAGTCTTTCAAGCCTGTCCTTCTTCCTCACTGATTGGCTTTTTCTGTAACTCTGATTCTGCTTTTTGCAGCTTCTAGTACACTGTAAGTGCTTTGTGAAGTGGCACATTTCTGCAGTTTAATCCATACCTCTTGTGACTTCTTTGTCACTTTAATCTAGGACCTCATCTTTCATTTCTGGTTTCACAATGAACATTTTAGTCAACTTTCTTGAAGGTATAAATTAGTTGTTCAAACTCTTCTTGTATTTCCTAATGTAAGTCTTCACTTGAATATCCTATTTAATCCCTCTACTTTTCCCCACAGAATCTGAATGGGTTGCACGTTGAATTTTTTGTTTGTTTGCTTGTTAATTGGTCTTTCAATGGAGTTTAGCTCCCGGCTTTCTCCCCCTTGGCACTATTGACACTTTGGACTAGATAATTCTTTATTGGGGTGGTGTGGGGGGGGGGGCCCGGGGGGGGTGTCCTGTGCATTGTAGAATGTTTAACAGCATCCCTGGCCTCTGTCCACTAGATGCCAGTAGAACCACACTGGTGTGATAACCAAAAATGTCCTCAGACATTGCCAAATGTCTCCTGGGGTGAAGAGGGGTAAAAGAGCACTCAGTTGAAAGTCACGGGTCTAGACTCATTTGCCCAAAAGCAGAATGCGTAGAATCTCCCTATTCTTCTGTATTTACCTGGATACTACTCAAATTCTTCCCTTAGAAATTAAGCTTAGAGAATTAGATGTTGTGGAGGTTTCAATTATTAGTTCAAAAGTTCAGTGGCCTATGAGGATCTGGGGCTGGCTGTGGACAGCTGCAGCTGGGAAATGTCATCTCTACATGCCCTCTGTTTCTTGGAGCCAATGCCTCTCAATGTGTATGTACGTTCGTGTGTGGAGGCTTGGGCTGTGCTCTGTCCTGATGCTAAGATTTTGGTTTATTTCCTCATATGGGAGTGGGCTGGTCACTCTGACAAGACATCAAGTTGAAATAAAGCCCCATGGTTTGCAGAATTTTTGTTTGGTGGTTCAGCAAATATTTTCCTCTACACAATGGCCTTTGTTTGGTGCTGTTGGCCCTTGGCTGCAAAGCTGGCTCCTAAGATGGCTTCTCATATTCTCCAGCCAACCATCCTCACCCCAGACCTTAACCCCATCAGAAACTGGAGAAGAGCAGGAAAAGGAGACTTTCCAAAGTGCATGCTTGCTAGATGTGTGGTCTCCAGCCCACCTCTCCAAGTTGGGGAGTCCTTTTGAGCCTCCACTGTTGTTTTTCCTAACCCTGGGAGTTGTATATACCTCATGTCATCACTGTTTTCAATTCAAATTCATCTTTAGTTGGCAGACAGCACTTGGAATTCATAGTTTAAGATTGGGGCCATTTTCAAATTTCAGTTGATGAAATTTCCTCTCACATTTTTGTTTGTCTTGGTCCCTTTCACCAGGTTTCAGAAAAGGAGTATTTTGCTATCTTACTGTTAAGTCATCATTTTTCCTTTTAGTCCCCAGTGTACTATTTCTTCCTTTTCCATAGAGGTTAAGTGACAGGGCAAGGAAATGGCTTAACTCTTCCTAAAGTAAAATCTCTTTTACGTCTCTCTTTGAGCAGTGAGGGAAGTGACGTTTTTTTCCTAAAATACATAGTAGAAAGCTCTGGGGTAGAGCTCAGGAGAACAAGATCCAATTTTTGAGGAAATGCTGGTTATGTGGCTCTAGGTGCTTTTTTTTTCCCTGTGCACTTAATTTTATACTCAAAATAGAAAAATATGATCTGTTCCACTTTTGCACTAGGCTGGGGAGAGAATGAAATGTATCCTTTGTGCTATCAGCAAGAGATATTAAACACAAGAAACTACTCATTACTACCTAGCAGAAAGAGGGGTCCTTAATTTCTAAATGAACCTTCCACCTTCTCTACCACCTCTCTACACAGAGACTAAGGCACCCACACTTTCCCAGTGGGGAACCTCACAGCCAGGTATAGGTATAGGCTGAGGCATTTCTTTTCTTTATGACATTGATAAAAAGAGACGGTTGATAACTGGTGTACAGTTAATGCATAGGTGTCAAAATCACACAAAGGTTTTACTGTACCCATCTTCTTTTTCCTATATAATGCTCCAGTTTCCTGATGTAATTTTAGTGGACGTAAAGCCAAACACCTTAAGTTTATACAACTAATTCCACTTGCATGAAAGTCAATAACTGACGGCTAGAACTTTGCCTCCTGGCAATCACAAATCCACACCGTGGGCAGGCAGATGGTTGGGCCCCACCCTGGATCAGGTGTGCCAGGTGAACTTTTTTAAAACTAAAATCTCAGGTCATCTGCCTGTGAGTTCATGGGCAGCATGCTGGGTCTGCTGGTAGCAGAAAGACTTTCATAACAATGGGCACACTCGGGCTTCCCTGGTGGCACAGTGGTGAAGAATCCGCCTGCCAATGCAGGGGACACAGGTTCGAGCCCTGGTCCAGGAAGATCCCACATGCCGCTGAGCACCTAAGCCCGTGAGCCACAACTACTGAGCCTGTGCTCTAGAGCCCGTGAGCCACAAGTATTGAGCCTGCGCACCACAACTACTGAGCCCACGCACAATTACTGAAGCCCGCATGCCTAGAGCCTGTGCTCTGCAACAAGAGAAACCACCACAATGAGAAGCCTGCCCACCGCAATGAAGAGTGGCCCCCACTCGCCGCAACTAGAGAAAGCCCGCAAGCAGCAACGAAGTCCCAACGCAGCCAAAAATAAATAAATAAATAAGTTAATTAAAATAATAAAAAAAAAACAATGGGCACACTCACTGATGACAAAGATTAAAGGTAAGGAGATCATGCCCAAACCTATCTGACGTCTTTGTAGAATTTAATATGGAGGTAGAATAAGGCTGACCAGTTGACCAAAAAATATGTAGGGCACCACCATATGATCGGCACCAGTTTAGATGTTTTAGAAATACAACACTGAGTCCCTGTTCTTAAGGAACCTGGGATTTAACTGAAAAGACTAGTATGCATATAATAACAAATCACATGAGACCTTAAATATTGACCCTTCTTCAGTAGTGATGTTGTTGGCTCTCCCAAACTATCTCTTTGTTCTAACCTATCCTCTCCTCAGTTTCTTCCCACATCTCTTCCATACTTCCCTCATGGCCTCCTGTTTGAGATTCTCTACCCTAAAAGACAGTATCCTCCATTCTTTTTTTTTTTTTAATATTTATTTATTTGGTTGCACCGGGTCTTAGTTGCTGCAGGCAGGCTCCTTAGCTGCGGCACGCAAACTCCTAGTTGCAGCATGGGTGTGGGATCTAGTTCCCTGACCAGGGATCGAACCTGGGCCCCTTGCATTGGAGTACCATCCACTGCGCCACCAGGGAAGTCCCAGTATCCTCCATTCTTGATCTACATAGTCAGCCTGGTGAACTGTCTGTAACTGAGACTTCAACTACCATCAGTTTGCTGAAGAACCTCCGATTCGCAGATCCAACTGGATGCACACCTGCTGGTCCCCCAGACATGTCAAAGTCATACACCCAAACCTGCTTCCCCGCCAGTATTTCAAATCTTGGTGAATGGCGCCACCATCTACCCAGTCATCCAACCTGGAACCTCAGGAGTCATCTGTGACTGCTTCTCTTTTACTCCTCCATTCAACAGGTCACTGAACCAGTTAGTTCTTTCTCTCATTCTTTCTTTTATCCACTCCTCCTCTCCTTCCTCCTACTCAATGTCATTCTTACTTCAGGCACACATAATTTCTTGCCTGTGCTTGCAAACTCTCTGCCTTTGGTATCATCCTCTCATGCCCTGAAACTCTCCTCTCCAGCCACTCCCAATCTTTCATCTAACACACCAGTCATACCAGAACTACTTGTATTTCTCCATGTTTTCTCGCCTACACGTCTTCATGTGGTTTTTCGTGTATTTTTCATCTCTATAATCTTCATGTCCCTTTGCCTAGAACACTCTACTTTCTCCCTATTAATCTATTAAACTTCTGCTTATCCTTTAAAACTCACATAAGACATCGCTTCATCCAGGAAGTTCTTTCTGATACCCTCCTACCCAGAGTCTTATTCCCCACTTTATACTGGTATACAAATACTCTATTGCCAAAACAATATTTTAAAGACACGAAATTCCTATTCATCTCAAACTGCATACAAAGGAGGAAAATACATTCTCATAAAAACTACAGGAAACAGACTTTACTGTAAACAGAGGTCAGTCTCTGTGTCCCCCTGTTCAGAACTGTGGCTCATCCTGAAGTCACCCAGTGGGTGCTGCTATCAGCCACGTCTGCTGGGCAACATCCCTCCCTCATCCAAACTTTTACCATGCTTCAGGCAGGCAAAGGAGATGTTTTTCTTTTATTCATCTTTGGCTACTTCTTTAGGGCAGGATGAGCAACTGGATAAAAATACAGCATTCCTATGAAAACAACCTCTTAAGATCTATGTCTCAGTTTATTGCTTTTGCTATGGTTAAATGTCTCCAGCTACCTGTGGACTGCTCCTCAGAGACATCAGGACAAGACTTGAAAGTTAACACAGACCTGTTTCCTTATCTATAAAATGATGAGCAGATGATCTCAAAGGATGCTCTTCCCACTAAAACATCATCTGGACTCATTCCCTGTCCTAAGCTGGCTCTCCCTGTGAATGTCCCCATTTCTGAGAATAGATAAAGTACATAAAGGGCGTAGCCAACAGGCATTGCAGTTCATCATCCTGCCTCTGACAGAAGTGTTACAGGAAGGCTAAGTGGTGGTTAGGGGAATCTCCAATGTGTGCCCCTACATATTAGGAATGCGCCAATACTCTCTTCTCCCAATAATTCAATGCAGAACTTCAACTTGTGCTGTTTTCTCAAGCCTGTACCTATCATACTACCTTTTGGAGTACAGCATTTCCTTTCATGTCTTTTAAATTTATTTCTTTGAAGCCTCAAGGGGTACCTTTAATTCTAGTATTTCAAGATTCAGAGAACAAGTAGATATGGATCCCATCCATACCTTCAGAACACCTGTAATCTTCATACAAGTGTAAGACAATGCTCTTGGTGTTTGGCAGTTTTTGGTTACCTGGTGATGCCCACATTGGCCAAAATTGCTTATTTGCCAAAAATCACCATGGAGCTTGAATATTAGGTTTCTTTTGCTATAAGACCTTTCCATGTTTTTATAAAGTTGTTTCCATACTTAAATTGCCTGTTATGAGCGCTTAATGGCATCTCCAAATTTCACTGTCGCTTCTACGGAAAATTCTTCATTATAGTGACCTACAATCTGCACCTTTCTATCTACCACTGTTGAGGGGCTGAGTTTCTGGAATATGAGATGGTTCCTAGCTAACATTAATCCCAGAGTGAACAAGCTTCGTTCCTAACCCTTGTCCCGCCCAAGCCTGAGTTCGCAAAGACAAGTTCATCAAACCAGTTGATGAAAGCACCTGTCCAGACGTGGAGGCTTTCCCTAACACAACCTCAACACCTCCAGAAACTGTTTCCAAGTGAATGCTTTCTTCTTTGGCCCTCTTCATGCCTAATACCACTGTTTTAGAAGGACTCATTTCTCAGCTAAACAACTTTAATCACAGTATGACATGGTGGTCCAGCTGCCTAGGTTCAAATCTCACTTCTACCATCCGCTAGCTCTATGACTTGGGTAAATCACTGAATCTAATTTTGCTTTCTTCATCACTCAAATGGAACTACTGACAGTACCCGCCTCATATAGATGTTATAGAGGATTAAATGAGGTAGTGACTACAAAGCACTTGGTACAGTGCCTGGAATAGGGCAAGTGTTTCATATTCTATTACTATTGTTGTGGTGGTTATTGCTATTCTCAGTAGCTTCCTAAGTGGTCTGCCACAAGATTATCACTCTTCACTCTTCTGTGCTACTTCTAGGAGGAGGTACTTTCAAAAATATTTCTTGATTATAAAATACATATGTCATTAGAGAAAATTCAGAAAACGTAATGAGGGAAAAGTCACCCACAGTCTGAACAGTGATACAACCACTGGTGGTATATTTCCTTCTAGTCTTTTCTCTATTTTTTTTTAACCTAGGTGAGCTGATCATTTAACTACTCTTTGTGTCTGCTGTTTTCACTTCAGTGTTTTCCCATAATTTAACATTTAACAACACAAGGGGGGTTTGCTTCTAATTCTTTGTTTACATTAGATAGCATACAAATATTTTATCTGTATTACATATAAATAAAATACAAATGGGAGCAACAGATGATTGGTGGTGGTGGCTCACCTTACCTCTTGCCCACTGTTCCCACCATCCACCTGCCTGCCAAGGCAACAGGTTGCCAGCATGGCCACACTGGGTTTCTCTGATGCTGACAGTCTACTGCCTGTGCTTTTTGCTCACTAGCTGAGACTTGTCCCCTCTGCTAGGGGGCTCCTCTGGCCTAAGGAATTCAGGAGAACACTGAGGGTTTGGGTCCACTGTGTGCTAGTGGCCTTACCTCATGCGAGCTTGCTCATGTCTGCTCCTAGACGGTGCTCATAAATTCCTCAGTCTGGAGTGGCTACCTACTCACCTCTCCCCATCTGTGTTCATTACAGTTTTCAAAACCCAGCTCTGAATAGTTTCCTAAGTAAAGCATTACCCTCCATGATGACAGCCAAGCCTGGTATTTCAGAGCACTCTGACAGTTCAACCACTTCCGTATGACAGCACAGACACCTGGCAGATACCCACTGATTGGGCGACTGGATATTTCATTGTTTGTGTTGTCTCTTCAAGCAAACCACAAAGTCCTTCAAAGATGAACCGTTTCTCTTAATTTTTATCTTATTGGTCACTAGGACTGGGCTAGGTAAACAATAAATGACTGATGAATAAAGTAACAGCCAACACTTTTCTCCCTTCATAATACATATGTTTTTACACCTTTCTCTTGCTTTTTTGCACTTGATAGGCTTGGTAACAGCTAAGCACTCTTACAGTTCTTCCTACATGCCAGTCACAGTCCTAAGGGCTTTATACATATTAACTAATTTAATCCTCAGATGAACCCTGGTGAAAGGGTACTATTAGCACTTTCATTTTAGGCATGAGGAAGTGATGGGATTAAAATTCAAATTAAATAAAAAAACTAGCTTGACCAAACATAATATCTATATAATTGAATTCCACAATTAAAATATTTATTATGCATCAACTATGTCCTCAGCCCTATAAAAGAATATTTCCTACCCCGGAGGGGGAGAAAGAGCAAATGAGGCCCTAAACACAGGAAGATAGGCCAGACACATAAAAACACAAAGAGAGAAAGTGGGGCCCCAATTCCTATGATCAGAACAAGTCTCTCCCAAATGGTGGGAAATTAGGGGCATTCAAAGTCACATCATTATTAAACCCGGTAACGAAGAGGGTCAGCCCTCGGTGGAAACCACAATCTCAGAGCACGTCTGTGAGCCTTTGGCAGGATGCTGCACATCTGTTCCCCCCAGAGAGAAGCACTGGGGCCAACTTTTCCTTGTTCCCCAAGTGATTCTTTGTCACTGGTCCCACTGTCTTGTACCCCAGGATTCTGGGGTAGCTGGAGCGGACAGGACAGCCCAGCTTCTCCTTACTGACTGGGGTACAACATCCCAACAAATCACGCAATTGACCGGATATTAGTGTATTTAAACAAGCAGAGAAGACAGGCTTTTCATAAGACCTATTTGTGTGTCATAAAATCACAAGAATTCAACATGCTCAGCATCAGCATCGTGTGTTTTGCCAACATCTGCAACACACACATCTTTTATGGAATGCTTGGTAAGTAGCAGAGGACCACAGCTTAGAGTGGACCTGGAGTTTCCTGAGGCATCCACAACCTCCCTGGAGAGAGCTGACATCCCCAGGAACAGTCCTCAGAGGCCCGGGGCCCTACTTCTATTCCAGAAGACAAGGCTCAGAAACAGACCCAATTCCTCAGTGCTCTTACCCACACCATGGCTTCAACCATCACCTGAATGCTAACTACATCCAAACCCTGTTAACTCAGAGCCCGACCTCCAATCTCTCAGCCCCTTCAAACTCAGTCGGTCCGAACAGAACTCGCCACTTCTCCACACGCGTGTTCTCAGTGCCCCCCACCACCAAGGCGGAGACCTGAGCGGTCTGCATCCCCATAGCCCCCCTCCTCAGAGGCCACTCACTCTGCAGCCTCTGCCCACCTACTCTTTCAGTACAGGCCCTTGTTATTTCTTGCCTGGCTCACAACAATACCTTTCTTACAGGCTCCCCCGCCAACCTTTCCTCCCCACCACAAGCCGGAATAGTCTTTCAGAAGCACAAGGTGATGACTGGTCATCACTTGCTTTAAAACTCTCAGGAGCTCACGATGTATTACCAGAGATCAAGTCAAACTCCCGACTGTGGCTCACTGGGCCCCGCAAGATCTGGCCCCTGCCTGCCGCTCTAGCCACCTTTTGCTCATCTCCACACAGACTCCTCCCCTTTCGCTCCCCCAGAGCATAAGCCCTCTAAATTAGCACGACCCTGTCACAGCCACCGAGCCGTTGCCCAAGCTATTCCCTCTTCTCAGTATGTCTTCTTTCTACCCGACAGCCCCACCGGCCTCAGCACAAGCACCACCTCCCACGGGAAGGCTTCCACGATGCCTTCACCTCAATCTGTACGACAAAGCACCTCCACCGACACACAATACACCACACGGCATCACCATCAGTTTCCTTCAATGTCTTCTCCACTAGCCTGGAGCTCAATTCTGTGCCCACAGGCCCCGGTGCGGTGTCTGGCCCACAGTGAATGTTTTCCAGATAAAAAACAGTGCCTAGAAATCCAAGCCTGCCAGGTCACATCCCCTTGCCCTTCCCTGACACCCAGGAGGACTTACCTACGCAATCACAGGTGGGGAACTCGGCCTGGGCTCTCTTGGCAGGTGTGTCCAGCAGACTCTTGGTGGGTGTGTCCAGGTACTTAAGAGGTGACTCCAGGAAGCCACTGAGGGTGGGTGTGAGTGGGTTCTCGGCCTTGGTGGGTGTGGCCTCCTGGCCTCCCTCCTCTGAATGGAAGCAGGTGGTTGAGAGCACAGTCACAGCCCCTGAAGATTCGATCTTGATTTGCTTGGGAGAGCGGGTAGCAAAAGGGCTCTCGGGGGCTGGGAGACAGGTTGGCTGGTTCTCGGGGTCCTGAATGGGCACAGACTGGGGGCCAGGAAGCCCAAAGTTATCCCCAAATTCAGCCTCAAACTGCCGGATGAGCTCTTCCAGCTTGTCATCGGCAGGGGGAAGAGGGCCAGCGGAGCCTGGCTGCAGGGTTGCCATGGGGCTGGGAGACCTCATTTCCTGAGTAGGGGCCAGCAGGCTGTCCCCGGAGGGACTAGGTGCAAATAGCGCAAGAGAAGGTTCTGGGGGCAGGGGGACAGCAGAGCCCTGTGAGGCAGGAACGGGGGCAGGTGGATGTGCCTGCACGTCCTCAGAGGCTGGGGACCTCAGCCCTTCCAGGATGATTTGCCGCAGAGGTGGGAAGAGGGGCTGTGCTTCCCGTGGCCTGGACTTCTTGATGTGAATGGACTTCCGGACACTGGGCTTGATCCCAGGGCCAGCTTTGTCTGTTCCCACGAGACCTCCAGCTGGTGCCAGGGGCTTCCTTTTCTTCTCCTTGGGTGGTCTGTCGGATGGCTGTGAGGCAGGTGAGCTGGGTGGTGCCCACCAGCCGGGAGGAGGCTCTGAGGGAGGGGGGAGGGAGGCATCGTGGGCCTGTTCCAGGAAGAGACTGCGCTTATGGTGGAGGTGCTGCTGCAGGGCCGTCTGGGCCTTCTGGTGGGAATCGGGCTCTGAGGACGGTGTGGGGGCCTCCCTTTGGAGAATGGGGGATGGGGAGGAAGAGGGTACCTCGACCTTGACCTTGGGCTTGCTGGGCAGGGCCTCAGGCCGCTTGAATACTGACTGGATGTAATCACTGGCGCTGCCCAACAACTGCTCCAGTTCAGCCATGGGATCAGGGCTTGGGCGGGGCATGGGCCAAGAGCTCCGGGGAGTTGCTGGTGGGGTGTCAGTGCCCCAGGCTTCAGGAAACTCTGTTCTAGGAGTTGCTGTAGGGAAGGCAGGGCTATCAGGAGCAAAGGATGGGTGCTCTTCAGGAGGGACCACAGGCCATGACGGAGCCCGGAGGTAGGACTGGGGAGATCTGAAAGGGGCAGGAGGGGACAAGGCCTCAGGAAGGGGGCAAGAAGCCTGGGAGGTGGCATGAGAAGGTTGGGGGAGGGCAGAGGAGAGTTGTGTGAGGGCCTCAATGGCAATGGCGGTCTGCAGGCTGATGTTTTTTTCCTTGGCGATACTCAGGGCACTCTGGGACAGGGGCAGGCCCTCTGGAGGAGGAGGTATATGAGGGACCTCAGAGCTGAGGAGTGGCCTGGTGATTGGCACCAGAAGACCAGCCTCACCAGAAGGCAGAGTCCCTGGGAGCCTGGGCCGTTCCTCCCCTCCCTCCACAACCACAGACTTGATCTTCCCCTCCAGCCACTCGAGGTAGTCAGGGCATTCTGGGCCATCGCAGTTGCAGTTGGGTGGTTTCATGCCATGCCGAGCGAGGGCCAGGGCCGTCTGCAGCGTGTCAAGGTCTTCGCTGCCAGCAGAGCAGCTCTCGGGCCCTGACCGGGGTCCCCTGCTGTTGTTCCCAGCTTCGCGACTCATCTCACGGTTGAAGGTTTCATAGAGCCGGGTGCTAAGGGCTCCATAAGAGGACACAGCTTCGGCCACAGCCGAAAAGGCCACCAGATCGTGGGCATCTTCCAGGCGAGCAGTATGAGCTGGTCCTGGGGTCACGTCCCAGTCGGGCTTCTGCTCTGCTCGCCAAGGACCCCCAGTGCCCAGCAAACTGGGTCCAGCAGGTTCTCTAGCACCATTGACTGGCGCCCCTGAGGCGCTTAGCTGCCGTGAGTCCCCATCGTACACTGGCCCTGAGTCCATCTGACCTGGAACAGGTCCATCAACTGGGCTGAGCTCTGAGCCTGTCTGAAGAGAGAGAGAGGAGGAGGAACAAAAGGGGAAAAGATGAGCCACAGTATTTGAAAAGCACTGTCCTGCACCACACCACTCAGAGGCACAACTAACCCTGCTTTCCTTGCAAACCCTCCCTGTCTCTGATAGAGCTTGAACCTCAGCTCATCTTCTCGCACCTCATGGCTCAGTTGGCTGCACTGCAGAAACAGAGAGCAGGTCTTTAAGAGATCCTAACGCAGAATTCTGAATGTTGCTCAGACCCTTTTTGAGCCACACCGATGAAACTCCCCTGAAACCAGGCATTTGTTGAGGACACACAAAGAGGGCTTTAACTCACAATGACCAAAGTGACACCAGAACCTTTGTTTTTTGTCAGGAGGAAAAGAAAGCTAACTAAGCATCCGTGTAACAATGCACCAGAAGTGCGAAGGCTGTGTGTGAACGGGCAGGGAAGGAGCAGCTTGGACTAACGAATTCAGCCTGGACAAGGAATCAGTCATGGCTTCTCAGGGGAAGGAACCCACAGTTCTTTTCTCTGCCCATTACTGTCCTCGCTTAAGCTCAGAGAGCTGACAAGACAACATTCCCACCCAGCCCTAGGCCTGAGGAAACTCTGATCATCCAATACAGTGTGTGTTTAGCCCCACGCCAAGCCAGTCACGCCAATGACAAGTGAGGTGCTGCTTGGAAGAAGAGCCAAGCTTCCCAGGAACCACCATTATTCATCTAATGTCCACCCAAAGCACACTGAAGGGGGAGAGCACAAGAGGAAGTGGGCCCAGAGTCCAGTCCAGCAAGTTAAAAGGTAATACGAGGCAGATCTGAGTCTGCAAGAATTCATCCCACCAGAAAGGAAAGATCTTCCCTACAGTAGAATGCCAATGAAAAATATAGAAGGATATAGAAGGATTTAGAAACTCATCATGGATGCTATGAATAGCAGGTGAAAGCTTGATGAAGCACAGGATATATACATGGCCTCAAAACATCTCTTCAGGGCTTCCCTGGTGGCGCAGCGGTTGAGAGTCCGCCTGCTGATGCAGGGGACACGGGTTTGTGCCCTGGTCCAGGAAGATCCCACATGCCGCGGAGCGGCTGGGCCCGTGAGCCATGGCCGCTGGGCCTGCGCATCTGGAGCCTGTGCTTCGCAACGGGAGAGGCCACAACAGTGAGAGGCCCGCGTACCGCAAAAAAAAACCCAAAAAAACAACACGAAAGACATCTCTTCAAAAATAACTTAAATACAACAGCAACTTTATAGTGGAGAAATAAATCTGGCTGACACCACCTTTACCAAATGATCAAAGTTATCATCATCACCAATATTGGGAAAAAACCAACATCATGTGTCTCTTGATATGATAACATTGAGAAGGAGAATATAACATCACTCACACAGACGTGCAGCCAGAACATATAACCTTAAATCTAATCATAGGAAACGTCAGATAAACTGAAACTAAAGGGTATGCTAGAAAACACCTGGATTGTTCTCTCCAAAAATTTCAAAGACAAGAAAAACAAACATCTCTCCCAGCTGACATGAGACTAAAGAGACAGCAAAATGCATGCTCATGGGTTAGATCTTGGAGTGGGGGGAAATAGCTATAAAGTACATCATTGGGACAACTGATGAAATTTGAATATGGATGTGGATAAGATCATATCACATCAATCTCTGTGTTCTGGACATGGATGACTATACTATGGTTATGTAAAAGAATGTCCTTGTCCTTAGAACACATACACTGAAGCATTTAAGGATAAAGGGTATCTCCAACTTAATCTCAAATGGTTCAGGAAAAAAGTATATGCATATATAAAAATATATTCACATAGAGAAAATGATAAAGCAAATACGGCAAAATGTAAACAATTTTGGGTATACAGGAGTCCCAGGTACTCTTCTTTAACCTTTTCTATAAGTTTTTAAATTCTATCAAAATAAAAAGTTAAAAGAGAAATTAGGGGACTTCCCTGGTGGCGCAGTGGTTAAGAATACGCCTGCCAATGCAGCAGACGTGGGTTCGATCCCTGGTCCGGAAAGATCCCACATGCAGCGGAGCAACTAAGCCCATGCGCCACAACTACTGAGCCTGCGCTCTAGAGCCTGCGAGCCACAACTACTGAAGCCCGCGCACCTAGAGCCCATGCTCCGCAACAAGAGAAGGCACTGCGATGAGAAGCCCGTGCACCGCAACTAAGAGTAGCCCCCGCTGGCCACAACTAGAGAAAGCCCGCGTGCAGCAACAAAGACCCAATGCAGCCAAAAATAAATAAACAAAACAAATAAATTTTTTAAAAAGACCTGTAAAAAAGAAATTAGTCCCTCAGGTAGAACATACAGTATATTAAACAGATGGTTAAATGATACTAGTCCCCAGATTGTCAAACGTGGCCATCATGGGCTCCAAAGCGGTAGCGGGGAGCTGGGATTTGGGACAGGCCTCTGGGAGATGAGCAGAGGCCCCAGTCTGTGGTTCCCATCTCATTCTCATCACTGCAATTTTGGCCACTAAGGACCCTCATGCTTTTCCAACATGCTTTTCTGAGCTTTGCACACGCAGTTCTCATTGCCTGGAATGCCCTTCCCAGCTTCTGTGAGGTCTCTTTGGCTTATCCCCTCAAGCATCAGCTCAATGTCACCTCCTCTCTGACCTGGTTCGCAGATTGACCGATGCTCCTTCCCCTAGGCTCCCACAGCACCTTAAACGTGCCTCTATTAGCACTTATCACCTGCCAAGCAGCTGCCTCCCCCCACCAGATGGTAGTTCCTTCAGCACAAGAGCCCAATCGTAATGACTTCTGTGCCTCCTGCCCAGTCCACCGTCCGTCTGCCCCACAGGCCATGGAATACGCCAGCCTCTCCCTGACGCTGGTGGAAGACTACTATCTTTCAGAACTAGAAACTAGGAACAAATACCTTTCCTCCAGGAATGTGGCTGATCACCCAGTTCTCCCTTCCTTCCTTCTTCGAAACCTAAACTAACGTGGCTGCAAAGGCTACAAAATCTGAAGTGATCAAATTTTACATGTTTACATGTTTATGTATAAAAGACAGAAGAAGCAGGCATAAACAAGAAGAAACATGAGAGAGTAGCATGGATTTACAAAAACAGTGTCAGGAAGACTAATGCTGCATAAGCTGAGGCTTCCCCAAATGGTCAAGACAACTAAAAGGATTTGTTTTTTTTCCTGCAGTACGCGGGCCTCTCACTGTTGCGGCCTCTCCCGTTACGGAGCACAGGCTCTGGACGCGCAGGCTCAGCGGCCATGGCTCACGGGCCCAGCCGCTCCGCGGCAAGTGGGATCTTCCCAGACCGGGGCACGAACCCGTGTCCCCTGCATCGGCAGGCGGACTCTCAACCACTGCACCACCAGGGAAGCCTTAAAAGGATTTTTAAAAGTTATTTTTGGTGTGTGAGTAAGAAGAACAAGGAAGGCCTAGGCCCGCTCTTGTGCCTGTGAATTCCCTGGGAAGGAAAATGCTCTTCAGACCAAAGAGAAAAGAAAAGGAAGAGTAGATACAGATAAGAGGAAAGTGAAACCAAGCTGGGTGGGAGACTTTAAGAAACTCTAAATTCCAGTTTTCCCAGCCAAGGGATCCCACTGACACATTCCTCACACCTGCCAGTGATCCTGGAAGAAACTTGCCATCAGGAGAAGGTGCCAACAACAGGTGAGAAAAGAGCAAGTATCACCCCCAACTTTCGGAACACTGGGTGAGTTCAGTCCGTGTGAGAGCCCTGAGTGGGTAACCGAAGGGACCTCAAGGAGTCAGGTTCAATGAAGGCCATCAACCCATCCACACGCAACTAATCTTAGTGCTTTGTGTTGTGTGGTCACGGGACCAGGAGGTAAGGATGTCACAAACTCAAGGGCTGCAGGTCAAATCTGCCACAAAACAAATGTTTTGTTTGGCTTTTATGTTTGTTTTGCCAATGTTAAAAAAAAAAATCAAATTTCACATGAAACCCAGATTTTCTTGAAGGTCCACACTCCTGCCCGGCAACCTCGTCTACAACTAAGCACTGACTACTGCTCCAGCTCACCCCCCGCCACATCATTTGCACTGCCTTCTTGAAACCCAGGCCAGGAGTCAGGGATTATTTATTAATTGCCTGAATTAATTATCACTTCATTCATTTGTATTCCTTGCCAAGGCCCTGGGTTTGCGAATCAGGTTGCAGACACTGAAGTTCCACAAGGCTGGCTGTGACCCCTTTGAGGGACAGCTATGGAAAATGACAGGCTGAATGGGCTGGCTCACCAATGGCTGAATGGCCATGCCCCGCTCAGAGTAAGAGTGGTGTATCGACTGTGGGGCGGGGGGGGGGGGGGGGGTCTGTAGTGGCCTGCCACAGGGCTCTGTCCTCGGAACTGTCCTGTTCAACAGATTTATTAATAATGATAGTGAAGGCACACTTATTAAATAGAGAGATGTTGAAAACAGGAGGGATAAAACTACGTTAAGTGAAAGGACCAGGTGCCAAAAGGTCAAGAGGCAGGAGAGAAAAAGATCTAACAGGGTAAATAGGGTCCTAAGCCACATCTGTGCAAATTAAAGATGGAAGAAGCACATAACAATGGCAGCAGTGCACATGAAAATGTCTTAGAAATCAGGAGGGATAAAAGACTTACTGATGGGGGACTTCCCTGGTGGCACGGTGGTTAAGAATCTGCCTGCCAAGGCAGGGGACACAGGTTCGAGCCCTGGTCCGGGAAGATCCCACATGCCGCAGAGCAACTAAGCCCCATGCACCACAACTGCTGAGCCTGTGCTCTGGAGTCCGCGTGCCACAGCTACTGAAGCCTGCGTGCCTAGAGCCCGTGCTCCGCAACGAGAAGCCACCACAATGAGAAGTCTGCGCGCAGCAACAAAGAGTAGCCCCTGCTCACCGCAACTAGAAAAAGCCCACGTGTAGCAACAAAGACCCAACACAGCCAGAAATTTAAAAAAAAAAAAACGACTTATTGATGGTATACGCAATATGATGTGATCTGACAGCTTCAAAAGGTCTTATTACTCAAGGTTTCTTCAAACTTTTTTTACTACAAACCACAGTAAGAAATACATTTTACACTGTGATCCATTATATCCTTATATATATGACAAGTTTGTAAAATAGTATTTCCCCTTACTAGATACACAAACCCCTCCCTCCCTCTTTCTTGCAGGTTGCAACAATTTAAGTTGATTTCACAGTCTACTAACAGGTCCCAACCCATTTGCAGTTGGACACACACAGATAGGAACTGACCGGAACAGGACAGGCAGCACAGGCAGCAACAGCCCTGCTCTGCCTGGCCAGTCCCTACCTGAACTTCCCTCTGGCGAAAAACTTCCCAGGCTTCCCTCTGGCGAAAAAGGAAGCAGGACAGTTCAAAACCATAAGAGGAACAGGTCCCTTTTGGTTCCGAAGAAGACAAAACTCAAGAAGACCTTTAAACATCTGAGGGCCTATCATTTGGGGAAAAAATTAAACTTGTTTCAGGTGGCCCCAAGAAGTGGAAGAAGAGAAGACTTAGGCTCAATTTAGGAAAAGTTTTAATACTGAGAGATACTAAAAAATACACTGAAATCCTGTCCCCCTACCAAGCAGGGGGTATTGAAAAGGAAACCGAGCAGTTATTTGATGATTACTGGCAAGGCGCAGGACGATGCTGGCGGAGGATGGAGGCTAGTCTAGGTGCTTGCGAAGTCCCAGCTAGACATGCCCCAACCCTAAAGCCCTCCACACTTTATATCCCTTACTTCTCACTCCCCTCTGGGCTGCAGCAAGCACTGCTCTGAGGGTGCTCCTTGAAGTTTGGTCTCCAGCTGCCTCTAGCCCCTGGAACACGCTACAGGCCCACTGAGAGCAGCCTGGATAAAACAGACCAAACTCCCCATCCCACCTCCAACAGCTCCGTCCCCGACTCCTATTCCCACGAGTGTCCCCAACCCCGACATCCTTCACGTCCTTCTAATGTGACCAGTCACCAGGTCCAAACAATTCTAAACGTGAGTGCCTCTCTGTTCTATCTCCTCCCTTTCCCTTCCTGCCCTCCTAATTGGGACCTTGGTGTGCGTACACACTTTTTAATTGTCCAACTTGACAGGAGCTCCCCAGCCCCCCCCAGTCTTTTCTCCACCCTACGATCTGCCTGTGGATCACATCCCTCCCTCGAGACTCCCAGCGCCAACTTCACAACACTTCCTCATACGCCACCCTTGCTCAGCCTTCAGAATTTAATAAGAGTGCCCTCTGCACGCCCCCACTACTTGGCAGGTGTGGCAGAGTTTACTTTCCAAAGATGGACACCACAACCCCTCCACCCACATGCACTTCTCCCATGGAGAGGTGGGGTCTACGTTCCCTCCCTTTAAATCAGGGTGAGCTCGTCACAACGGTCAAAGTGCCATTGTCATGATTTTCAAAGCTAGATCATAAAAGATAATACAGCTTCTGCCTGATTCTTGGGGACACCCACTCTTGGTGCCCAGCTACCACACTGTGAGGAAACACAGGCCATGTGGAAAGGCCACGTGAAGGTGTCCGTGGACCTTTTCAGCTGAGGTGCCAGGCAACAGTGGGCATCAACCTGCCACACGAGTGAAGGAGCTCTGCAAGGATTCCAGCCCAGCTGTCCAGTTACCTCTAGCTTTTGAGACTTCCCAGCTGAGGCCCTACACATCAAGGAGCTGACACCAGCTACCCACACTATTTCCTTCCTGACTTCCAGGGCCAAAGACTCAATGAACATAATAAAATGATAGCTGTTTCATGCCACTAAATTTTGTGGTGGTTTCTTACCCTACAACAGACCAGACTGTATATTTCAGGAGCATCAAGAAGTTTATAAAGCAAAAGGCAAGAGACAGACCCATAAACAAACAAATGCCCTGGAGCATACTGGCACCATGAGAGCAGTCTACCCAGGGCCTGGGGCACAGGGGCCGCTTCTCTCTGGGAAGGTGGACGTGTCTGTCAAGAAAGGTTTCACCTTGAAGAAACCTTCAGGACGAGCCTTGGAAGATGGGTAGGTATTTTGGAGGAGGGGAAGGAGGAGGAATTCTAGATGGAGGGACTCACATAGGCAAAGGCACAGAATCATGAGAAGGCCCGGTAGGCCGGGGGAAGGGTGAGCTGCTGGGCACATCCTGAGCGTGAAGCGTGGGGAGGGCAGATGTGTGGCTCAGAGCATGAACACACCGGAGCAAATTTACGTTTCAGGAGGGGCGCTCAAATGACTTCACAGAGCACTGACTGCAGACTTCAAGGCTGGTGGCGTGAAGACCAGTTAGGAGACTAATGCCACTGTCCAGATCAGTGATAATAAGGGCCTGAACTAAAACAACATCAGAGAGATGGGAATGAAGTGTGATTATGGAAGCAAATGATTAGATGTAGGGGGTGAGACAAGGAACAAAATAACCGCCTCCTGATAAAGTCCTCCTGGACCAGTCCTGCTCACCACAGGTCTGAACCAGATCCTACACGGTCACCACATACAGCCACCTTCTGCTGGGGAAACTTTTCTAAGAGAGGATGACCAGTTACACTATAAAAACTCCTAAGGGACAAGGCTTCCATCACATCTTCAGAATCTGACAGAGTGCTCAGTATGTGCTCAAAATGGTCTGCTACTTCTTCCTCTGGGGACCTACTGGTACAAGCCTCTTCACCCCTGGACTGTGAGAGGCTGCCAGCTGAAGCTCTGGGCAGAGTTTGCAGTCCTCCTCTCTAAGGCGCCTGTCACGGTGCACACACGTAGAGGTCTGCAAAGCTGCCAATGCCATCAGCAACTGATCTTGAACGACCTGCACCCCCATCTGCCTCCACAGAGAGGCCCACCAAAGGTGTCGGTGCCGCCCCTTCTCAGAGCCCCCTTCCAGGCACAGAACCCCACCCTGCCCTCACTGGGACTTGCACACTCAGTCTTACCAGGTCTCTTCTCTGCTTTCACTAGGAAAGCTCCAGCCCATCCCAGGCTTGGTGTGGACAGGTTGGGGGTATGCTCCCCTCACCAAGCGGTGGGCAGCAGGGGTTTGTCACTGGAAGACAGGCAGAGTAGATGCCCTTCTACAGCCAAGAGACCTAACCCCTCACCTACTTCATGAAGGGTTGGCATGTATGTACAGCATCGCCACCTGCAGAAGACTCCAGGTCTTCCTCCAGGGGCCCAGGAACCCTTCTGGAATTCGTCCCTGTACCCTGCTTGGTCAGGACTCCCAAGGTCCCACATCCCTCCTCCTCTACAGGCTGCTCCTTTCTAAGCTCCCCATCCCCACAGCTGGTCCCTCAGACAATCTGCAGGTACCCAACAACAGCAACAGCCTGCCTCCCCACCCCAGGGGCTCCACAGCCCCCTGGATGTCAGGCAAGGCTGAAGAAGTGTGGAACTCCACCCCCAAACACCTCATTTTATCCACAACACAATGAGAGGCGTGGAACTAACACCAGGTTTTCCGAGTCTTTCCTGACTCTCAGAATGCCAACACATGAAACCAGATCAGCAATCCTCTATGAAAGGGAAATGGAAGGAAGGCCGGAAGATAAAGGCTACTACTGTGAGAGATCAAAGTTCTCATTCACCATCCTTCTTAGGGCCTCTGGGAAGGGGGATATTAGAAGAGGCAGAGTCCCAGGGTCTGTCCTGCTGTTCAGCAGTTATACACCGTGTTGGAAGAAACATGTCCAAGAAGGTGTTTTTAGCCAGGATGAATAAGCCTGCAGGCAGGCTCCACAAAGGCCAGTGGCCAGGAGGCAGGGCCAATCTGCGGCACATCCTCTACAGAGGCATCTCCAAGAATGAATTCTCATGGGACTCCAGGATAAGAGTGGTTGCTCCCCAGCCGGCTGGCCAGCAAATCCCAACCCTGCACTTTCCCAGCTGCCCGCACCACCACCTCAGCTCCTCTGCTCCTCCAGCAGCTGTTCAACGGCTACTTTCCAGCTCCATCCTTTTCCCCAGCCCTAGAGTTCAGCAGCCACCTCCACATAAAACCAATTCCTTCCTTCCCTCCCCGAAATGGATGGCCCCACTCCGCCCCCCAGTAGCACAGGGGTTGTATTTATGGCATTTTCTGTCTAGAGTTGATCAATTATTCATCTCTTCAGAGAATTCTCCCCTCCTGGGATTTATTGATGATACAAATCTATTAAGTAGGGAAAGAGACCTTTTTAGGGGAACCCTTTCAGAGGATGCACACATCTGCTTGTTTTTGCAGGAGTGAATGTGAGAGAGAGAGTGTGTGTGAGTGTGAGTGTGTATGTGTGTGTGTGTGAGTACACACGTTGGCTAACCCAGTCCCTTGTCTACACTCTCCACATCTGAGCTCTCTCTGTAGACGGCAAATCTCAGAAAGTTATACCTAACTTCTAGAGACTGTCACGTGTAGCAGTGGGTGTCCTTGTGTGAGTGGCAGGAGGTAATGTTTCATGTGGTTACTACGTACATACCAATAACATATTTTAAAATCTAACTTTTTTCCTACTACAGAATGAACAGATACAGCAAAGCTCAATGGTTGGGGTGATGCTCAGGAAGAAGCTGAAGCAAGGCCTAATTCCCTGAGGTCATCGTATCTGGCGGAAGCACAGGACTGTGACTGTTCATGCCCCCGATCTAAGAGTAATTAATGTGGTTTCGGGGAAGAAAGGAAAAGAAGAGAAGCGACTCGGAAAAGTCTCTACGTAACTATGATGCAGTATTCTTATGATAGGCCGAGTATCATGCTAATCACGGTACACTCATTAACCTTCTCCGGTCTCATAAACTCCCAGAAGGCAGAGGCTCACCTCCACAGATGAGGACACAGTATCAGATAGCAATCCAAAAGAGCAGACATTTTTAACCGCTCTCAATCTCACTTACGGAAACGCAAACAAAATAAATAAGACAACAGAAGAAATATTAAAATTATATGTGCCAAGGATTCTCCCCGAAGCATTCATGGTAAAGAATTACAAATAACCTAAGTGCCCCAACAATAGGTGAATGGTTTTAAAATGTTTCTTTTCATGAAAAGAGAATGCGGAATAAACGTAAGTAAAAAAATACTCAACTTCATTAGTAAACAGAAATATAAAATAAGACAGCTGTGAGAGTCCATTTTATATCCATTACAGAGAATTTAAGAGCAAGTATGTTTAGTGGAAATCTTGCCGCCACCACTTACTAGCTGTGTGACCTTGAACAAGTTAATTAACCTCTCTGTTCTTCATTTTTTAATCTGTATATCTGGGGTTAAAAGTTGACCTCTCTATGCCTCTGTTTCCTCATCTGTAAATCGAGGATTAATAACAGTACCTAACTTCACAGATGGTCATGAGGATTAAACAAATTAACATATGAAGAACACTTACAGGTACAAGCACCAAGAAAGGGTATTTTAGTTTGATACCAAGTGCTAGTGGGATTTAGCAGGAACTTTTTCTTATGAACCACTGGCAGAGGACAAAACAACCATTTTGGAAAGGTCTGTGGTGCTATCTTTTAATGGTAAACATGCACATACCCTATGATTCTAGTCCTAGAGACACGCTGCATATGTGCATCAGGAAATGTGTACACAAATGTTCATAGCAGCATTACTCATAAAAACCAAATTGTGGAAATATTCTAAGTGCTTACCAACCACAGAATGGACAATGGAATATTATACAGCAGTGCAAATGAATGAACCATAGGAACATGAATGAATCTCAGAAACTACACTGAGTAAAAAAAAAAAGCAAGCCTCAAAAGACTGTATATAGTTGACCAATTCTAAAAAGCTCAAAAAAAAAGCATATATAAAAGTATTGTGTAAGAATACAAACACATGTAATTAAAACTTTTTTAAAAAGGAAGGGAATGATAAACACAAAAGTCAAGGTAGTGGTTGCCTCTGGAGGTGAAGAAGGGGGACAGGGTTGGGGAAACATCCAGGGAGTTTCAGTGATGTTAGCAACATCCTAGCTGTTAATGCAGGTAGGGAGTTTACATGTGTTTATTATTATGCTTTATATTGCAGTATGTTTAACATATATGAAACACTACGTCAAGTATATGTTTCAAATAATACATAAGAAAAATTATAATATTCCATCAGTAGATACATGACTACTTAAAATGATAAAGAATGAAAACACAGGGAAATGTCTTCAATAAAAAAAGAAACTCAAGAATGTACTTACACTCATAAATAGATGCTTTCTGAGGGTTTTTATGACAGGGGAAGTGTTTACACTACTTGAAGTGGAAAAAAACAGGATTTGAATTATTGCCCAATTTAAGAATCCAATTCTGTTAACAATGCATGTCTGTGCACACAAACAAAACAACAGGAGGAATTATGCAGAAATGTTAACAGTGCTCATCTCTGGGTAGCAGAGAATGGGTATATTCTCGTGTTCACAGTCTCCAGAATTTACTGTAGGTATTACATTTTTATTTAGGGGGGAAAGCTTAAGAATAGAGTACCTACAACACACCTGAAAATCCTGCACAAACTATACGGGCCTCTGAAGAAAAACTGGAGCCTCACGGAGAGGAATTCGTGGGTGCATTTTCTTCTTGCTATTTCTGTTGTGAGAGAGAGAGAGAGAGAGAGAGCGCGCGCGAGAGAGCGAGCGAGAAAGAGAGCGAGAGAGCGAGAGAGCGAGAGCGAGAGCGAGAGAGAGAGAGCGAGAGAGAGCGAGAGAGAGAGAGGGAGAGAGAGAGAGCGCCCGCGCTGAGCAGCCCTCTGGGAGGGAGACTGGGTCTGGCTGAGGCGGGGTGCCAAGCCTGAGATTCCCCACCCATGAGAAGTCCTCTGTAAGTCACTGTGCCCAGCACAGCCCTACCAGGCCGACCCCTGCAGCAACCCCTCGCCCCCCAAGCAGCTTGCTCCTCCCCACAGCGACCCCGGCGGGGGCGGGGTGAAGCCGAGCCCAGCCGGCTCTCCAGACGGAAGCCCCTGCCTCAAGCAGCAGCCCAGCACGAGGCCAGCGGGAGGAAATGGAGCCGACCACATCTGAGGCCTGGCGAAAGGAGCGGCAGCTGCCTCGGAGGCCGCCAGCGCACGAGAATCAGAGAACCAGAGAACCAGGTCAGGATGCAGAGGCGGCCCTTCAGCCAGACAGTGAGACAGCCCGTCTTCCCCAGCGCGCGCGCGCGCGCACACACACACACACACCCTGCACACACCCCACACACACAGCGCCACAGCCACCGAGACCATCGCCCAAGCCATGCAGCGCGTGTCCCACAGCCAGAAAAGCCCCCATCAGTCCCCACCCCGGCCGCGCAAGCCCCCGGCTCCACCCACCCAGCTGCTCGTACTCAGTTCTTACCACCCACCTCCTACCCCCAAAGTCTGAAAAGCTAAGGAAGTGAGAAACTTTGCCAACATCACAGTCCACTGACAGAGAGCCAATCCTTGACTAATAGCTCCATGCACTCTCCCTAAAGGTGCCCCAAACCCCATAAAACCTACGGGCAGTTCCGGTGTGTCAAAAGGACCAGCGCTAGAGGACGATGATGAGAGCACAGCTAACAGTTCTGAGTGCTGGGTACTGTCCTCTGCATTAAGAAAGCACTTTCATGTTTAAACAGAACCTTTTCAAGTCTTCCAACAACCCAACCCCCATTTTAGTGGATGAGCAACTGAGGCATGGAGAGGTTAACTAACTTACTCCAAAGGCTGGAAATGGGTGAGTGGCAAAGGCTAAATCTAACATGGGGCCGACAGTGGATGCCCATGGCCTCCTAGCTACCAGGGTTCTAGTCTTTCAGAGAATGAGTTCCCACATTTGCAGGAGAGTCTCAATAACTATGGATTTCAGCCTCCTACTTGAACCCCTGTTGAGTGAGTTTGCCCTCATCCATTCCTTTCTCAAAGACTCGAGAGGACTTAAGTTTTTCTCATTCAAAGAAATGAATCTTTAAGCCAACACCCAAAAATCTGTAGGAAAAGTAACTTTTGACAGAGGAGGCTGCTGGAGGCCAGTCGTAAGACAGTCTTCACATAGTGGGCTAGGAAATGGAAAAAGGGGGAAGCTGACATTTAGGGAAGCCAGAAGGCAGGAAATTGGGGAGTGCAAACAAGTTCTATTTATCCTAAACCCCTGGAAAAAAATCACACAATACATCTCAGTGTAAAGTCTTGTTATCTGCAGTCACTGCAGGTCTGTTAGCCCAGATAACTGAAAGATGCCAGTAACCTGGGTTCTTGTACATGTTCATCTGAAAGTCCTGTCTTCAATGTTGGGAAAAAAGGGAAACAGGAACCTCAGCCTTTCCTCGTCCATTTTCTCCTTCCTGAGGTCAGGGGTGATGAGGAAGTCGGTAGGAATCCCCCTCCCTCTCTGTGGCAGACCCCCATTCTCCCACCCACCCCCACACCTCCTTCCCTAGGTTTTTGTGACGCTGCTGGATCCTGGTCCTCCTTTGTCCCCTCCACAGAGCTGCTCTCCACCCTTCCGCACTCACCCTCTCAGCCCTCCTGGAAACCTCACCTACACCCAAGGTTCCACTGCTCAGCCTGCACCAATAACCCAAAAGCTTCCTTTCTCCTGGACTGTTCCGCAAGCTCCTGCCCTGCTCTCCAAGCAGCACATGTTTCCACTTGGGTGCAACTTAAGTCCAACACACTTAAAACCTAATCCAGCACCTGTCCCCCTTTTCCAGCAACTCTTCCTCTGGACTTTCCTTTCTTAAAACTCATGTAAAGAGTCATTCTCTTGAGTATCCTGGCTCAAACCTTCGGTCACCTTTGAAGTCCTCCTCTTTGTTTCCCTATGCAAGCAGACCCTAGTCCTGTCAACTGCTCCTCTGGACAGTACTGCAGATCTGCCTTCTTTCAGTTCTCTCCTTACTTATCTCTCACAGGGACAATCAATCGTAGGAGGCTCCTTGACTGGCCAACCCACCTCTGCTTTTGCCCCAGCACATCACCCTCAGAATCAGATTCAATCCACTAAACCTTGAGCCCACATCCCCCAACTCCCAGGCCAGGGTGCCCACTAATTCACTACTTCAATCTTCTCTTTTGATACGACAGAAATAAACGAGTACATAAGCAAATAAATAGACAGATAAATGTATCAAGAGCAATAAAGACCTTTGCATCTCATAGTGCTGCTCCTGGGAACTTAAGTTTATAAATTTGCACTTCAAAAAATATTTTCTACACTTTAGTGAAAACTGAAAACTCAGGATGAGGGGAACAGTTTAGTAAATTATGATACAACTCAGTGGAATATCATATACCCATGAAAACCCAAAAATTATGAACACCAGGGAAAATATTGGGTGAAGTGGCAAGTAAACACCATACTGTATGGACTATGTAAAACCATGCATGCAAATGATAAAAGAGGGAAAGCAGGGTTTTTAAAGTGAAAATAGCTATAGTAGCCCCGAAGAATTATGAAATTTCACCTGCAGATGCTATCAGCACATTTTAACAGTCATACATTTCATATATGAATATATAAAATTATGCATTCATTTATTTATCCCTCCAACAAATATGTACTGAGCACTTACTATCTGAGTGTCAGTTTTAGGCACTGCGGATACAGCAGTGACCGAGCAGTCCCTGCCTCATGGACAGACTTTTTAGATGTTTGGATTTGTCTTGGGTTCCATTCAAAGGTAAGTTCCTTCAGGGCAGAACACGTACCACTATCTCTAAAATGTGTGTAGCAGTATAAATCTGTCACGTACTCTGTGACTTTGAGTATGTGATGAAAGCAATGAAAACTGATATTAACTGTAAGTTTATCTCTAAGTGAAGCTGCCCTTGGTGTAATTACTGATAGAATATCAAAGGCATACTAAAACTCATTATAGAGCCAGGGAAAACCCTGGTAGATGACCCAAGAGAATAAAGAAAGATCATAATAGAACGACAAGGACAGTAAAGAACAGTTGTAGAAGATACTGAGAGAGATGGAAGAAAAGAAACTTCTGTCATTGCAAAGTGAAAAATGAAGAGGTAGGGACCTCCAGGGTGGCGCAGTGGTTAAGAATCCGCCTGCCAATGCAGGGGACACGGGTTCGATCCCTGGTCCGGGAATATCCCACATGCTGTGGAGCAACTAAGCCCATGCACCACAACTATTGAGCCTGTGCTCTAGAGCCCGTGAGCCACAACTACTGAGCCCGCAAGCCACAACTACGGGGCCCGTGTGCCACAACTGCTGAAGCCCGCACACCTAGAGCCCATGCTCCGCAACGAGAAGCCACCACAATGAGAAGCCTGCACAGCACAATGAAGAGTAGCCCCCACTCACCACAACTAGAGAAAGCCCGCGCACAGCAACGAAGACCCAACGCAGCCAAAAATAAATAAGTAAATTAATTTTTTTTAAAAAATGAAGAGGTAAAAACAAGAAATTCAAAACAAAACAAGAAACTCCCACTTCCCAGAGATGACCATAGTTTACATCTGGCACCTTTTTTCTCCTATGCAATGTACACAAAGTTGGGGTCACTGAGTATATCTGGGTTTTTTAAAATGATAACTTCTTCCCTACTGTATCATAAGTATTTTCCCATAGCGTTAACTCTTCTTCAAGAATTTCATTTCTAATAATCTTACTGCTTTCCCTGGCACATATATAGCACATGTACAGCCCCTGATGTTGAATATCTAGTTCTCTCACATTTTGCTACATTCCCATGACACATACTAACTGTCAGAGTAGTTTCTTTCCTCCTTCTCCCACCTCTATTTGGGCCTGTGATTCCTCTGAGGACAGGGATGGAATACTGGGCACTAAGTCAGGGCTCTGGTCCGCTAAATGGATGGATTCTAACAGCCCCAGAGGCTGTATATGTAACAACCTTGATAAGAACGGTAGGATTTCACTCACATTAGCACAAGGGTTTCATCTCATTTGGGTGACAACTTAGAAGGTATCTCTAGTCTGCCTTTGGGGAGGAATATTATGCAGCGATGAAATGGAATGAAGTACTGATACATGCTACAACATGGATGAACCCTGAAAACATTATGTTAAAGGAAAGAAGCCAGACACAAAAGGCCACATGTTATATGATTCCACTTACATGAAATGTCTAGGGACTTCCCTGGTGGTCCAGTGGTTAATAATCCACCTTCCAATGCAGGGGACACAGGTTCAATCCCTGGTCGGGGAACTAAGATCGCACATGCCACGGGGCAACTAAACCCGTGTGCCACAACTAGAAAGAAGCCCGCACACCACAACTGCTGAGCCCACGTGCTCTAGAGCCTGTGCGCCACAACTGGAGAAGCCTGCATGCCACAACTAGAGAGTAGCCCTCAATGAAGAGCCTGCACACTGCAACGAAGACCCAGCATAGCCAAAATTTAAAAACAACAACAACAATGTCCAAATTAGTCAAATTCATAGAGACAAAAACATTAGTGGTCGCCTAAGACTGAGGGGATTGGGGGAAACAAAAAGGGCGTGAATGCTAGTGGGTAAAGTTTCTTTTGGGGATGACAGAAATGTTCTTAAATAGGTAGTGCTGACAGTTGACCAACTCTGTGAATATACTAAACCCACTGAATTGTACACTTTAAATGGAGAAATTGTATGTTATGTGAATTAAATCTCAATAAAACTGAAATTTAAAAAAAAACCTTTAGAGAAAACCTTCATTTCTATCTCTGTAAGAAACTTCAAGACAAAAGCAGAAAATGAATACTTGCTCCAGGAGGGGAGAGCTGAGCTGGTGAGCCCACCCCAAAGGTGGAGGGAAAAGGATGGAGGAATGACAGGAATATCGTAAAAAAACTCTTCTTAGTAACTCCCTCACATAAGTGTTTATCACTCCTCTTATTTCCTCATTGGGTTACAAATGAAAGTGAAAACAAGAGGCCTTATCTCAGGGAAAATAGTGGTAGTCAAGATGGGGAGACCACCTCCCACTCCATTGCCAAGTTTTGAAGGGAAAGACCCCTTAGGACAGCAGGGTTATAACTTCTGAGAGGAATGGCAATCAAGCTGGTGTGGCCATGAGCTCTGGGTTGAGGAAGAAAGAGATGAGCTCTGAAAATGCATATGCCAAGGTCCCCCAAACCAAGAACCATTGACATAAAACCTGCTGAGCAGCTGAACAGAGTCACAGATGAGTCAGACAAGAAATGTAGGATGGTTCAAAAGGTCCTTATTATTCTAAAAAAGGGCGGGGGAGAAGTTTGCAAGAGATTCAGTAAAATAACAAATAAGATAGAGAATATGTATTAAGCAATTAGTATGCCCTTAAAAAGCTAAGTTTTTTAGTTGTTTTTGTTTGTTTGTTTTTTGCGGTATGCGGGCCTCTCACTGTTGTGGCCTCTCCCGTTGCAGAGCACAGGCTCCGGACGCGCAGGCTCAGCGGCCATGGCTCACGGGCCCAGCCGCTCCGCGGCATGTGGGATCTTCCCGGACTGGGGCACGAACCCATGTCCCCTGCATTGGCAGGCGGACTCTCAACCACTGCGCCACCAGGAAGCCCAAAAGCTAAGTTTTGTTGAAAAAAATGAATCATGTTTTTAATACCCACAATACAAGAGGGTGCTGCCACGGCAAGATAACTATCTGTTCCATGTCCCCCTTGTGATGCAAATGACCACTCCAGAACCTCCACAGAAGGACCTGGGGCCTGGTGACCTGCTAGCTCTGGCCAAGCCGTGGGACATATCCAAGGCTCCCACTTTTGGCTGTCTGGCCACTAACCCAAAAATTGCCAAAGGGGTTAATCCCACACCTCCAGCCCAGGTGTCACTCCTCAGAAAGCAGCCATGCCCCACCCAAGGCAGCGAGATCCTTGCTCTTCAGCCCTTTTCGCAAAAGGGAGTGGCAGTGGCAGTGGCTGCACCAGTTTTTCTGTTTGTAGAAAATGAGAAGCATATTTTTATTTGGCTTCAGTTATCAGAGCATTTTAGTGTGAATTATTTAGATATTTGGGGATTTTTTTCTACTTGACTCAGAGGCTGGACAAATGCTAACGTATATATAACACTTTCTACTTTCCAAGCATGTTCTAAGAGCTTTACATTTTTCATCCTCATAACCCCTTATTTTACACAAGAGAAAACTGACGCATAGGAGGTGAAGCAACTTGTCCTGAGGTAATGCTGGCTGGACCAGTTTTAAAGTCCCTCTCTCTCACCACCTCTGGCCATGATCCCTGGCCAACACCAAACCAGCTGAGGAAGGGGTGGAGAGGGGCGCTGTGGTCTGGCATTGCAGATAGAGGGGCAAAGGGAAGTGCAGAAGGCAGTTCCCTGGAGAACTGGGCCCCGTGCCACCTCTCTGCCTGGGGAGCTGGCAAATGAGAAAGTCCTAGGAGTTAAGTGATCACCTGAGCTGGAGGGGCATGTGACCAGGAGCACTTGAGCAGAGAGACCAGATTCCTAGCCCCAGCTCTTCTAAGACTGCCTGACAGTGAGTCCTGGACCAGTCATTTTATCTATCTGGGCCACTTGCTTTAAAAAAAAAAAAAAAGTCAGGGAAAACTGAGATTCTGCTACAGACAAAAGGAGACTAAAAAAACCTGACCAATGAATATGTGTGATCTGGGGTGTTTCCCCCTACAAAAGAGGTAGTGACAACTGGCAAAATTTGAATAAGGTCTGCAGATTAGTGTTATTAGTGTTCACAAGATTAAGTCTACATTGGTGTTGCATCTATGTTAATTTCCTGATTTTGATCATTGCACTTTGGTTATTTATGTGATTTTAGAAATTCCACACTCAGGTATTTAGAAGTAAAGCGTGTCGCATTTGCTACTTACTTTCAAATGGTTCAAATAAAAATTATAGAGAAAGAGATAGAAAAGAATACGGCAAATGTAGCAAAATGTTAACATTTGGGAATCTGAGTGAAGAGAATTCTTTGTACTATTCTTGCAACTTTTCTAAAACTCTGAAATTGTGCCAAAATCGAATTTTTTTTTTAAACTTATTTTTGGCTGCATTGGGTCTTCACTGCTGAGTGCGGGCTTTCTCTAGTTGCGGTGAGAGAGGGTTACTCTTTGTTGCGGTGCGCGGGTTTCTCATTGTGGCGGCTTCTCTTGTTGTGGAGCACGGGCTCTAGGTGCACGGGCTTCATCAGTTGTGGCACGTGGGCTCAGTAGTTGTGGCACACAGGCTTAGTTGCTCCGGGGCATGTGGGATCTTCCTGGACCAGGGCTCAAACCCATGTCCCTTGCATTGGCAGGCGGATTCTTAACCACTGCGCCACCAGGGAAGCCCCAAAATATTTTTTAGAAGAGTTATGTTACTAGATGATCTCTAAGACTCTTCCAGTTTCTGTGAAAAGGTAACATTATCCGCATCTTACAGACGAGGAAGAGGAAACAGGGTGAGCACAGCTCCTCGGCAGCAGGAGGAAGGCTCTAGAACTCAGGTCTCTGATCAAGTCCTGCCCCGCCACCAGACCCCAAGTTCTCCCCACCGCTGAAGGACAGTGAGCCCCACACGCTACCCCAGGCACTGGATGAGAACTGCAGAGCAGAAGGCAAGTAAGAAATAGGACACCTGGGCAGTGTCAGGCTGGCTGTCGGGAGAATTGGAGAGCCTCAGGATGTGGGCTATTCCACTCCCCACCTAGACCCCTTCCCCCTACATGTACAGAGCACACCCCAGAGGGCTAACCTGAAGCTTTAGCAACACACACAAGCTCCAACAGAACACACAGGCTCATGTGGAGCACAGAATCACAGCCTGAGCTGACAAGCAGTACAGCCCTGGGAGGGCGGCCTTTGGCCCTCTCTGACCAAAAAGAACACAGCATCTGGAAATCTTAAGTCTCCTAAATAACTCTAGGGTCAAGAGGAAAAAAAAAATCAAAATCACAGTTACATTTATTTCCAATCTGTTTATGCTAGTTGTACTTGTTATGGTAAGTATGTACTTTAAACATCATTAATATATAATGTGATATGAATATAAAAATAAAGTTGTTTCTGTGGGAAAAAGGTCACAATTACAGATTTGAAGATTAATTAATACCAATGAAAACATCAATTATTAACAGAGAAAAATTCATGCTTCTATAATACTTTTGTTAAGTAAGAAGGTAAACAGAGGTTTCAATCCAAGAAGCTAGAAAATAAGAACTAAATAAAAGGCAGGAAAGAGAAATCAGTAAAGACAGAAACAGCTGATTAGAAAACAAAATGTAGTGGTATTTATAAATGACTCTAATAGATGGTTCACCAAAAGGCCAATAAAATAAGCAAACTTCTGTTGATGATTTTTAAAAGAAAACATAATAATTTACATTAGAAATGTAAAAAGAATATAACCATCATCAGTGATTAAGACATGAAGTACTTTACTAAAAAGCTTGAAAACATGGATGAAAGAATGATTTTCTAGGAAAGAGGTGGGAATATTAAAAATATTAATCAGGAAACAAGTAGAAATCTGTCAGAGAGCTACCCTCGAAAAAAGGCACCAGGCCCGGTACTTGTTTATTACATTATTTTTCTAGCTCATAAAAAATGCTGATCTTTCTTATTCTTTTTTCTTTTTTTAACATCTTTATTGGAGTATAATTGCTTTACAATGGTGTGTTAGTTTCTGCTTTATAACAAAGTGAATCAGCTATACATATACATATACCCCATATCTCCTCCTTCTTTGATCTTTCTTATTCTTTAATTATCCCACATCCCTGTGAGGTAAGCGCTATCTCTCTGTTTTATAGACAAGAACTCCAAGGGCTCAGAAGGGTCAAGGCACTGTCTCTCAATCACCCAGCCAGATGTGGCCACAGCCTGACATCTCCAGGAGAAGGCCCAGAAAACTCAGTGTTTTAAAATGCTCCTTAAGAACCTCTGTGATCAGCCAGGTTTGGAAACTTCTGGCCCTTACTACTTAAAGTGTGGTCCAGGGAATTCCCTGGCGGTCCAGTGGTTAGGACTCTGCGCTTTCACTGCCGAGGCCTGGGTTCAGTCCCTGGTCGGGGAACTAAGATCCTGCAAACCTCGCAGCAGGGCCAAATAAATAAATAATAAAGTGTGGTTCAATGAACATCAGCAGTAACATCACTAGAGAGCTTGTTAGAAATGCAGAATCTCAGGCCCCACTCCAGACCTGCTGAATTAGAAAATGTATTGTACAGAAATTTCCAGGTGATTTGGATGAACATTAAAATGTGAGACGCATAGGTCAGGCCTATATCTGTCTGACCTTGTCCAATTCCTTTTAAAATATGCAAAAGCAGTGATTGTTCTTCTTGGAAAAACCAAAAACCAAAAAAACTGATAAACTACTAGAACTAGATTTAATCATACAAACATGTAAAAAAAAAAGTTTGGCAAAGTAAAACAAAAACATTAAAAAAGTAACACACACACACACAAAAAAAGTAACAGACATTTGTAATATTTGCCAAGGTACAACAAAGCATTAATACCACTAACACAAATATAAAGCTCTCTTATGAATTCATAAGAAAAATCACACAAAAGAAAAACAGGCAAAGCAAAACAATATATTCACAAAGAAGTGCAGATCACAACTAAATATAGCAATAAAAATTTTGCAAATCAAAACATTTTACACCAATTTTTATACCAATTAAAAATAGCTTAGGGCTTCCCTGGTGGTGCAGTGGTTAAGAATCTGCCTGCCAAGGCAGGGGACCCGAGTTTGACCTCTGGTCCAGGAAGATACCACATGCCGAGGAGCAACTAAGCCCGTGCGCCACAACTACTGAGCCCACATGCCACAACTACTGAAGCCTGCGCGCCTAGAGCCCCTGCTCCGCAACAAGAGAAGCCACCGCAATGAGAAGCCCACGCACTG
This sequence comes from Aethalodelphis obliquidens, assembly GCF_003676395.1. Lineage (NCBI taxonomy): Eukaryota > Metazoa > Chordata > Mammalia > Artiodactyla > Delphinidae > Aethalodelphis > Aethalodelphis obliquidens. The sequence continues at coordinate 327,014 of NW_020838072.1, read as the reverse complement.
CAACGAAGAGTAGCCCCCGTTCGACGCAACTAGAGAAAGCCCGTGCGCAGCAACAAAGACCCAACGCAGCCAAAAATAAATAAATTTATTTTAAAAAATAGCTTATAATAAACATGCATTATTTTTATAATCGGGGGTAAAAATCAATAAAGACTTTTAAATTTTAAAAAATATGACTGCTATAAAAAGATTATAAAATTTTAAAAGCTATAAAAATATTAACAGGAGTTCTGAGTGGTAAAATCACAGATGTTTTATTTTCTCTATTTGCATACCTGAACTTCCTGATTTTTCTACAATGAACTTGCATTCTTCGTAATAAACAACAAAAAAGTTAACAATTTCCTAGAGTTTGATATTATCTGAAATTTAATAGCTTTTACACTTAGTCTCTCTTGGTTTTTCACAAGCGTTTGCATAATGCCTTTCCACAAACCATCAGAGCACTTAAAGGCATGTCTTTTCTGTCCTCATCAAGCACTGGGAGCCCCAAATAAACAGAGCCCCTTTTACATTACTCCATAGACTGGCAGGTTTTCAAACTCCTGTGGACAGAGGAATTACCTGTAGGAAGCTGGCCGCAGATGCAGATTCCCAGGTCCCACCCCCAGATAGCAACCCTGTGTGTCTATGGAGGGGATTCAGACACAGTGGTCCTCAAACTACCCTTTGAGAATCCCCCTCCAATAACCCTATGGGAGTGAGGGTGAGTGCAGAAAAGCAGGAAGTCCCAGCTAGTTCAGAAACTGGGTGAACTGAGTGTCTTCCTGGTTGGCAGGGAACATCAGTCTCTTTCCACCCACCATGTGCACACGCAGGCTCCACCTGTCAGGGGTCAGTGCCCCTACTCCTGGAAGAGGGCGACAAGCAGGTATGGGTCGGGCCTAGGAAAATGCTTTCTCCAACAGGTGAGCCAAAGCCCTGAGCAGCCCCACGTTGCAGCGTAACTGCCGGAATGCACTCTGCTCTGGGAGAAGCACTTGGACCAACTCCATGGGTTCACAGAGGCCCATCTGTCAAGAGTTTCTGCTCAGCACCCTGAGAAGGCAGCTCCTCCAGAGCTGGCAGAGATGCAGCTGGGGCTGCCACAAGGAGCTGGAGGACTCGTCATGGCCCCAGCAGGGCCCATGGCGACCTCCTCCACCCCAGCTGGGCACTGGAAGAAGGAGTAAGACTCGGATGGGGCAGGGGCCCAGAGCAGTGCTCCCGCCTCCTCCTTGGCCTCATGGGGGTACCCTGGGTTCCACCGTTTCCAGGGGTTTAAATGAACTAGCAGAAGAGCCAGAGAAAGAATTTCTATCTCTCCTCCGCCGCCCTGAGCATTGAAGGAGAGGGCGAGCACAGACCACAGGCTAAATGAGAACCATTCACTGCTGCAGTAAAACGCAACGCGGTGACACACTGAACCAGATGCACAAGGGTTGGGAAGTGGCTCACAGCCCACCTGTAATTGCTATTTCTTTCACATGCACGAGCCAAGCTGGTTCCCTCCCCCACACCTTTTTTTTTTTTTTTTTTTTTTTTTGCTGGCTGCTTGGAGTTTATTTTCTACTTGGTGCAAGGCACAGGTTAGAGGGTGGTGCCGGAAAGGCTCTCCTGTGGCTTGGCCCCACCTTCTTTTTACACAGGCCAAGAGGCAGAAATCCCAACCTCTGCTTAACGGCAGCGGGGATTCTCGTGTCTCTGGGTCTGTAGACCCCATGCCCCAGGGATGAGGAGTCCCTCATTCATGGGTCCTGGTGGGTCCAGCCTTCCTAGGCAGCAGCAATCAGGGACCTGTGGTTATGGTAAGACCGGCAGGGCAGCAAGGCAGAGTGGCTTGCACTGGACAGTTCCACCAAGAAAATGTGCCTTCCATTCCCCAGTTACAAGTAAAAACTTAAAATGAAAACACAATGAGAAGGATTAGCACATTGACAGGAATAAACTTCACCTAGAAATCCTGGCCGGGGGGCTGGGTGGGGGGGGCGGGGGGCGGTCATAGACTCTGGAAGAGAACAGTAGAGAGAAGACACTACATTTGAGAAAGGAGACCAGCCACACAGACGCGGAGCCAATTTCACCAGTGGTCTTACAAGCTCTGCTTCCAGCCTTGATGAATCCTCATCCCCAAAGAGCAGTTGCAGATAAGTTTGTTTTATGCCGTCCTCAGGTATCTGGAAACCACGAGGGCAGCTCTCCCTATTACTTAGTGCTAATGAGGGTTAATGACCAGTGGGCATCAGCCCCAGGGTAATTATGAGGTATGGGTTCAGAGGGCTCCTCCCTGATATCGGCCTGTGGGAAAATGGCCCAGGACCTTCTTTTTACTGTGGGGACAGGGCAGGTGCCCCGTCTCTGTTACCCGCCTCACAGCTCCCAGGCTTGGCTGCCAGGGCTGCTTTAGATTCTGCTCCTCACGTTGGCCTAGGTTGTCACACTTTGAGGAGGTGAAGCTCATTGTCTCTGTCATCAATTTGATTCCACAGCATTTATTAAAAGGATTTACTGCATGCCAGGCTTTGTGCCAGGTACTAGGGAACGAAATTGAGCAAGATGAGCACCTCACCACGAGGAATTCATACCAGGCACTAAAGTATCACTGCATTGGTACAGACAGTGCATACAGGGAGTGAGGGAACAAGGGGCTGCTTGGCCATCACAGAGGAGCCGACAAAAACCAGAGCATTTCTAATATACCTGCAATAGCCGGCTAGAAAGTATAAAGGCAAAAACAACAACAGAATCTACAGTATCCAAGGAATAAGCTTAATGAGAAATGTATAAAACCATATGAAGAAAACTTTAAAAAACTTTGATGCACACAAAAAGACTAGAATAAACAGATACACTTCCTATTCCCTGGATAGGAAGACTCATTATAAAGCTGTCCATTCTCCCCCAAGTAATCTATAAATTCCATGTAATCCCAATTGAAAAATCCCAACATTTTTCACAGAACTTGACAAATTGTTTGTAAGCATATTTGGAAAAGGAAATCATTTGGCAAAAGAAAAGCCAAAGAAATGTTGTGGAAAAAAATGAGTTTGTTTTTGTTTAAACCAAATTGTTACATAAAAATTGCAGTAATTAAAACAATGAAATACTGACACAGAATCAGACAAATAATTCAATGGAACTGAAGAGAGGTCCTAAAACATTTGCTCATGAATATATGGGTATTTATAAAATGCTTAAGGTAGAATTATAAACCATTTGGGAAACTATAAATATTTAATAAACAGACTGGAGATAACAGTCTTTCTATTTGGGAAAAATCAATCCTTATCTTATTCCATATACAAAAATAAATCTCAGCTTAAAGAGATCTAAATATGTAAAATAAGACTATACTATAAAGTAAAAACTCGGGACTTCCCTGGTGGCGCAGTGGTTAAGAATCCACCTGCCAATGCAGGGACACGGGTTCCATCACTGGTCCAGGAAGATCCCACATGCCTCGGAGGAACTAAGCCTGTGCACCACAGCTACTGAGCCTGCGCTCTAGAGCCCGTGCGCCACAACTGCTGAGCCCATGCACCACAACTACTTAAGCCCGCTCGCCTAAAGCCCGTGCTCCACAACAAGAGAAGCCACCGCAATGAGAAGCCCGCACACCGCAACGAAGAGTAGCCCCCGCTCGCCAGCAACTAGAAAAAGCCCACGGACAGCAATGAAGACCCACCGCAGACAAAAATTAATTAATTAACTTAAAAAACAAAGAGTTGCATGGTTCCCTTCTAAAAAAAAGTAAAAACTTGGATGTCAAAATACTGATGAATTCCAATTGTACAAAAATCAAATTCCATTTGACAGACACAGTGAAAGACAAATGAGAAGCCAAATTTTTTTTTCAAAATATAATAGAGGTTAATGCTGATAATATATTAAGAACTTTAATGGATCAATAAAAAGACAATCTAATTTAAAGTAGGTAATGGACATAACAGGTAATACACAGAATAAGTGCAAAATGGTTAACATTTAAAACACTCTCAGGAATTCCCTGGTGGTCCAGTGGTTAAGACTCAGCACTTTCACTGTGGTGGCCTGGGTTCAATCCCTGGTCAGGGAACTAAGATCCCGCAAGCCGCACAGTGCAGCCAAAATAAATAAATACATAAAACATTCTCAAGTTCACTAATTAAATACACTAATATGATATATCTTTTTTCACCTACCAAATTGGCAAAAATTAAAAACTGGTAATTCCTCATTCAGTGTTAGTAGGAGAGCAAATTTGATAGATATTATCAAATTACCTTTTGGAGGGTAATTTGGTGGTGTCAATTAAAACTCCATTCATATGATTTTGCCCTATACAAACACCTGAACAAAGAACCCCCAAATATATGTACAAATATGTAAACTACTGCATCATTTATAATTGCAAGAAATTGTAACTATAAGTGTCCATCAATAAGGAAACAATTACAATTAACCCATAAAATGAAAGACTCCACAGCCATTTAGAAGGCTAAGATAAGTGTACCAACACTGAAAGATAGCCTCAACATATTACGAGCAAATAAAAGATTGCCCGATATGTACATCTATAACTGATTCACTTTGCTGTACAGCAGAAACTAACATTTTAAATCAACTATCCTCCAATAAACATTTTAAAAACAAATAAAACATACTGTATTTAAAAAAAAAAAAAAAGATTACCCCAAAAAAGGTATGGTATGAACACATTACTGCAGGAAAGGCATTACGTTCATGTGCTCATTTTGGGGTCATGTACTTATTTTGGATTGTTAATAGAGATTATACTGGGATGGAGAAGATAAACGGATTTTCAGTTTTCAGTTTACATACTTTGATATTATTTTATTTCTTTAAATGGGCTTGTACTACTTTTATTTAAAGTCCCAAAATTTCTTTTCCACTTTGGAGAAAAATAGAAAACGAAAGAATAAAAATAATTTTGTCATCGGTCTCTAGGTTGAACTCGAAGTTCATCCCTTCTCTGTCCCCTGCCCATACCCTCCCCCTGGCCTTTAGTGTCCTCTAGGGAGTCAAGATAAAGGGTGAGAAACTCTACCCAGCAAGGTGCTGCACTGTCTTCCCTTAGTGTGACCCCTGGGCCAAGTCCTTCTCTGCTGGCTTGAACAAGTTCAGGCTGGCTACAGAGGCCTCCCCACACCACACCAGGCCCTGCTGCACCCAGAGAGGGGAGACTCTGCCTTCCTAATTGGAACCATTGTTGCCAGCACTCCGAGTTCTAGGAGGGAACACAGAAACGGATTTTCAGCGGAGCACAGGAGGAGATCAATGCCCACCCTGTTTCTTCTAGCACTATGGATCCCTCACTTGTCTTCTACTGTCCTCTCCATCTTAGGACATTATTCACAGCCTCAAGGACACCAACTGGGCCATAGCTTCTAGAGGTGCATGAAAGAACAGGGAGCAAGACTTGAACCTGCAGCCTAGGCCAGCTCAGCTGGGCCATGAGCTCTAGGTCAAATGTTTCTTTCTCTCTATCCTTAGCTTCTAGCTTCATTTTCTCCGGTGCTAATGTGTGAGGCTTTTCTAAATACTACTAAAACTTCAATTTGGGCTTAGGATATGCTCTGGTCCTAGTAATTCAAATTGATTTTGCTTGTTGGGTTTAAAAAAAAAGTTTTCCACAGGTCCCGTCTGCTAAGCTGGTAAGCTATTACTAGGTCCCTTCCTAGGGGTTTGAAGACAAAGCCCCCAAAAGTAAGCAGGCACTGCATTGTCTGGCCTTGACATTTTTCCACATACAGGGATTCTCTACTAGGCCTGTGTTAGGAGGAAGGGAGTCAGGCTACATCAGGATGTGGTATTTTCAGGTTGGGTAAGCCATCGGCATCTCCCCAAGAACTCCAACAGACATAAAATATCAAAACCTGGAGAAGGAGGCCACAGTATAACTTAGAGAAAAAGTCATATTTTTAAATGTGTTTGTGATCAAAGAAGAAAAAAGCAGACAAAGATAGAAAAAATAGAGTGTCCTGAGGATCCAACTGAGAATCTAGAAAAAGCACATACTGGGGACTTCCCTGGTGGCACAGTGGGTAAGACTCTCTGCTCCCAATGCAGGGGGCCTGGGCTTGATCCCTTGTCGGGGAACTAGATACCACATGTATGCTGAAACTAAGAGTTAGCATGCCACAACTAAGGAGCCCAAATGCCGCAAATAAGGAGCTGGTGAGCCGCAACTAAGACCCAGTGCAACCATATAAATAAATAAATAAATATTTTAAAGAAAGAAAAAGTACGCACCAAATAAACCTAAGAAAAAGACAATTAATAAAGATGAAAGCAGAAATTAATGCTTTAGAAAACAGAAAGCACAACTGACAAATCTGCTTTTATATCACATAAAACTGGCAAAGCTAAGGAAGGAAAAGAGACAAAATTAATATACAACATTAGAAATTAAGAAAGTGAAAAAATCAGATACTGAGGAAACTGAAAACCAATAACCATATATGCATTATGCTATCAATAATAAATCTGAAAACAGATCTCATGGAAAAGGCAAAGTAAGTGTTTTGTACCAACAGCCACAGGGGGAAAAACATCTGAAAGCTGCAAAGACCCATCCATCAAAAAAGGTACCAGGCTCAGACAGTTTCACCAGCAGATTTTTTTTTTCCCCAAATCCTTAAGGAATAAAATGACTATTTAAACTGTTCCAGAGCATAAAGAAAGAATAAAAGTTTCACAACGCATTATATGGAGTTATCATTACTCTAATACCAACATCTGACAATAAAAACACAAAATGAAAATTATAGATCAATCTCACTCACAAATATAGATGCTAAACTCCCACATTAATAAATCAAATCAAAACAGCATGTTTAAAAAAATTCCCCATTACCGGGCTTCCCTGGTGGCACAGTGGTTGAGAGTCCGCCTGCCGATGCAGGGGACACGGGTTCGTGCCCCGGTCCAGGAAGATCCCACATGCCGCGGAGCAGCTGGGCCCGTGAGCCATGGCCACTGAGCCTGCGCGTCCGGAGCCTGTGCTCCGCAACGGGAGAGGCCACAACAGTGAGAGGCCCTTGTACCGCAAAAAAAAAAAAAAAAAAAATTCCCCATTACCAACCATGGTATATTCCAGGAATGCAAAGATAGTTCAGTATTAAGAGTTGTATTAACACAGTTCACCTTATCAGTAGGTGAAGGAGAAATATCTTTTATCTTCAAACCATGTTAAAAAGACATCCCTGGCCTCGATTCCAGCTCCACCCCCTTATGAAACATGGGCCCTTGGTCATACTACTGTCCTGAATCTCAGTTTTCTTATCTGAAAGGTGGGGCTACCACCATCTGACTTGGAGCTGTCATGAGAACTATGAGAGAGAGAACTATGAAAACTTTGCCCCATGAGACACACACATGGTAAGTGCTCAACAGATAGCACTGCAGTGAGTTATTATGTAGGGAAAAGTGGGCTATAATGCAGCATGACTCCAATTTTATAAAGAACACGGAACAAGCATCCAGTGTGCATAGAATCGAGTGCAGAGGGATATTCCAGTTAAAAATGGTTAAACAGGTTGTGAGTTATGGACAAATTTCTTCCCTTCTATTTATTTCTATTTTCTAATTTTTCCAAGGAACATGTAGTATCTATACAATCAAAAAAGAGATTAAAAAGCCAAAAGATGTTACAGACTTTTGGATTTAGCCAAGATTGAGGACTGGCAAGCCTAAAGGCCAAGGTGGAAAAGGAAGTAAAGGGTAGACAGAATAGAGGGTAACACCAGGGAGGGGCTTGCAGGACTCCTCTGCCTTGCGCCCTATCACCTCGAAATCCACTCAGTTTCAGGAACACCCACACAGGCATGTAAAGGTGTTCCTGAGAGAGGACCAGCTGAAGTCCTCCAGGCCCAAAGCAAGCAAACACTGCTATACTAAGCATAGCTTCACCTACTTTGCCCAAATGCCTCAGAAATTCTGAACAATGGCAATGGGGTGAGGGTACTCATTTCTTGATCCAGGTGCTGGTTACACAGGTGTACTTACTTTGTGAAAACTCACCAAGCTGTACACAGTATGTGCTTTTATTGTGTGGATGCTATCCTTCAATAAAAGTTTTTTAAAATTAAAAGCTGAGAGAACACTGAGTTTCTGTCATCAGCTACAGAATTTCCCTCTTAAATTCTGGTTTTAATATGAACTTATGGATCAGAACACTCAATCCAGTATTTTGCCTGACATGTCTCATTGTCTTAATAAATACAGCATCTGGAAAGATTTTCACTATAATTATCAATAGATGAGAAAAAAAATTCCAGGGCAAGCCAGGGATATAGGAGACACAGGGAAAGCCAAAATGAATGAGGGCAGTGGCTCTCAACCCTGAGTGCACATTTAAGTCACCTAGGGAGCTGTGAAAAATGCTGGGGCCTGGGCTCCACCCCAGACCAGTTACATCAGATTCTCTGGGTCTGAGGCCTAGACATTGATATTTTCTTTTTCAAAAGCTCCACAGACGATTCTAATATGCACTAAACTAGTTGAACCAGAGGGCCCGGCCGCTGGCAACTCTGGAGGCAAGCTGAAGCGTGGCCCCTGCGCATCCTGGTGGAGGCTGTGGAGGGGAGCAAGTATTTAGGGCTGAAGCGCCCTGCCACCCGCCCAGGTCTCCCTCCACATGCCGCTTCCCCAGACCTCAGCAGAGACCCCCACATGGAGGAGGCAGCCTCTGGAAAGTAAGGGGGAGGGGCTTCCCAGGGGCTGGACACCGAACCCTGGGCTCTGGCTCCCAGCTGGGTGTTCAGACTGCTCCAGATCACTTGTCAATACAGCCCCAAGGCATATACCACTCCAACCACACAACCCCAGAACTAAGCCCTAACTACTACCCAGGGTCCAAATGACACCACTGGGAACCCACAGCTGGAAAACAGGAACCAAGGGGAAGTAACAGTGGAAAAAAGGGCCACAGGGCAGAGGTCAGTGTATAGCTCAATCGTCAGGTAGGACCTGACTCAGGGACAAGCGGTAGGGGCCGTGAAAAGGGGATGCCACGCAACCCTCACCTCTGGGGCTCCCACACCCAGTCATCCTGCATCCATTCTACCTAGTTATGTGACTGGAACCCACAGGAGTGACCCCAACAGATGGCTCTCTCGGCCTGGCAGCCCTGCAGCGTTTTTACAAGCTCCTAGATAACTCTGACACAAGGAGTCCTTTGCCCATGCCCTGCAAAGCAGTGCTCTTGGAGGCCCTCTCTCTGCTCAGTCTACTTAGGGCTGAGCTCAAAGCACGAGGGGTGAGAATGGGGATGGGCTGAGGCTGTGAGAAGAGCATGTTAGGATGGAGAGCACAGGTGGAGAAGAGAAAGGAATCTGCAGTGCCAGGGAAAACAGGGTAGGCATCTCTTGAGCACAGCCTCCAGCACTCCACTGGAAATCCATTTCTGTATTCCCCCACTAGAGTTCTGGTACAGGGCAACAATGATCCCAACTGGGAAGGCACGGTCTCCTGGCTCTGGCTCCAGCACAGCCTGGTACAGTCAGGCAGCACCCTCTTCACACAGCCTGAACTTGTTCAAGCCACCAAATGGAGAAAGCTCAGAAGTCAAGGTACCCTGCCCAAGGCAATGGAACTTTAGTGTCTGGCAGGGCCCAAGTTCACTCTGGCAACTACAGGGGCCTGGCCTCTGCCTTAACTGTTCTCTTCCTCTAAGTCCTGCAGCACACAAACACATACACATACACACACACACACACACACAGTCCTGCCCCATAGGTTCTGACGATCCACCATGAGAACCTGAGACTTGCAGATATAAAAGGACAGACAGGAGGCATCCTTATCTACAGAGGCTGAGATGCAAGTAAAATCTTTTGAGGTATTCCAAGAGAATTCGGGGGCAGCAAGATCTCTACTCTTCCAAGTGGTGGCTCTGTCCCCAAGATTGAGACTACGGAAGACAGGGGTCAAAACAGAGACCCTCTGCTCTCCCAGAAGCAAAGTTCTAAAGTAATGCTGTTCAGGGAATGGCCCATAAACTGTTTATCACCAGTTCACCACAACATAAACACAGGAACCAAGAATAAGCCTTTAGAAACCAGCACTGCAAGTTGAACCTGCTGCTCCGTCCAAGTATACATTCGCTGGACCATCTCATCCAATGGCTAACAGATTGGTCTAGATGGTGCTGAACTCCTGAGGTGAGCCACACGTGGCTAGAGCTGCCAACTAGTTGTACAAAGTAGGACCTGTTTTGGTCTGCAATATTTTGGGAATTCGGAAAAAGGTCCTTCCCCCCTTTTAGTTTGAGAAAAACTAACTCTGGAGGCAACCCCTTCATTTTACAGAGGAGACTAAAGTCCAGGGACTGCCGCATGGCTAATGAAAGAACCCAAGAGTAGGAGAGTTGGGATTAGACAGGAAAAGAAACTGGACAACTGCACTTCTCATCCTCCTCTTCCCAGCCAGTGGCCTCATGGGCGCTCCTTAAAGCAGTAAGGGCTCCAGGACCCACACACTTCAAATGAGTAGAAGACAATTTCAGGTTCAAGGTAAACTGCCCAGGTACAGTATTTTCTTCCAGCTTTTCCTGAATCTCAAACCCAACACATCTAAAGCCAACACCTTCCTTTCAAAATTAAGCTATCAGGACTTCCCTGGTGGCGCAGTGGTTAAGAATCCGCCTGCCAATGCAGGGGACACGGGTTCGATCCCTGGTCCTGGAGGATCCCACATGCCGCGGAGCAACTAAGCCCGTGCGCCACAACCACTGAGCCTGTGCTCTGGAGCCCACGAGCCACAACTACTGAAGCCCGCGTGCCTAGAGCCTGTGCTCCGCAACAAAGAGAAGCCCCCACAATGAGAAGCCCACGCACCGCGACCAAGAGTAGCCCCCGCTCGCCTCAACTAGAGAAAGCCCGCGCGGAGCCACGAAGATCCAGTGCAGCCAAAAAAATTAAAATAAAATTTAAAAATTAAAACAAAACAAAGTTAAGCTATCGTCTCAGCAGGTCCATTTCTGACCCCCACTACGCTAATCTGTACTCGCCAGATCCTGGAAACACTAACTTATTGAACATACGGTTGGCATGTTGATGCTTCCTTCAAAGTCCTAGGAGGTCCACTAAGTCGACGATGAAAGCAGATGTAAAGAGCAGGGCTGGCTGGGGGTGAGAGGCTTGGTCTGCCCCGTGCCAGTTCACAACCACAGCACAAAGATCAAAAGCATTTACTGTATTTAAAAACAACAACGACAACACCTGCCAGTGATGGTTTTCACGCTCAGTGTTACAGTTTTAGGCAACTTGGTCGATGTCTCTTACTTCTAGTGATATTGTGAACATCAAATCATAATTTCTCTTATTTTTCAGGACCTAGTACTATACCTGGAACGTGGTAAACACTCAGTAAATGCAGAAAGACAAAGGGAGGAAGAAAGGGAGATAAAGTGAATGGGAAGAGGATCACAGTTCTGGATAGCGTGATAATCTGTGGATTTTAACTGTCTCAGCCACCCCATCTCTATTTGCCCAAAGGCTTCCTAAACTAATCCATAAGGAAGCTATCTCCTCCTCAGAAGCTCCAGACAGGCTGGTAATGAGGGGGAGTCCTCAGCTGACTGCCAGATGCCAGAGTAGGAGAGAAAATGAGGCCAAAAGCCCAGGAGGTCAGGGTGGGAAAGACAAGATACCCAAAAGCTGAGCCAAACCAAGGCCTCCCAATACTCCCTGCCCCCATCCCCAGCCAGCCAAACTATCTGCTACAGCCTCGGGGGCATGGGAGGGGACTTGGCAAGACCACAATGATGGTTTCTAGCAGAAATGTCCATCTACAGCTGGAGGGAGCCCAGCACCTAGGTCCCTCCTCAGCCAGCCCAGCAAGGGGGCTAAGGAGCCATCACAGTGACCCCTGCAGGTAGCTCCAGGGCCTGCACCGTGGTGGGCAGGAAGGCTCTCCCTTCGGCTCACTCACCTACCTGTACTACAAAGTCTTCCCGCTCTCCCACAACATTAAAAAATGGCTGGGGTCACCAAGGAGGTGGAGCTGAGCTCTGGGACTCTAACTCTACCACTTATTGTGCATGGTGAAGCCCTCTCTTTCCATTCTCAAACTCAACTCTGAAATCCTCTTGGTTGGTTCCTTTCCTACCATCGTCTGATATGCTCACCTGCTTCCATATCTCCCCAAGTTCACTACTGCTTGTAAACATACCTCAGAGAGAAAAGACTTCCTGCTGGACCCACACAGAGGGCTGGAGAGTGGGAAGAGCAGGCGAGAAAGAACTAGTAGGAGTGACCCACGGTGTGTGGCAAGTTGAGGATCACAGATCCTTGACAAAAGGAGCAGTGGCCCAAAGGAGAGACAGAAGGCAGAGATCCCGGGCACAGTTCCAAAACAGTTTCCACACATCCTCAGCCAGTGGAGGGTTCCCATGGGGCAGAGTATGGGAGCAGTGTGGGAGCCCGAGAGCAGGGCAGCCTGGTGCTCTCGGCACTGGGCACTCACTCCTGTCCAGGCTGCGAAGAGGGAGGCAGTGGCAACAGCGTATGCTATGGCATGTTCCTCGGGGTATCGTGAGTAGACATGTAACACGCTAGACAGTAAATGACCACGTGCGTTCATCAAGCTCAACTCTATGCCTGTGACAGGCATGACGCACACCCTACATCATGAATATTCTTGAAACCCTGGCAGGACTCAGCACACAGTAGATGAGCACATTCCCGTTGGTTGCTGGATACCCTTCACCCAGGGGGCTTACCCATCCTGTGCCCATCCTGTGGGAACACAGACTGGGAGACCCCTTTGTCCTGTGTCCCAGAGTCTTTGCCTGATCTGAATGAGCTCACACGCCACACACATCTTCCTACACCACCACCTCCTGACGGAAGAGGATCTAGCAAAATTGCTCCACCAGAGTATGTGGGACACCACACTCAACTGGCCACCTAAGAAAACTATCTGGGGGGAAGGTGGCACCAGGAACAGGGGCTCAGATCCAAGTGCTTGCTGGCAGTGGCAACCTGGACCAAGAGGAGGCTAGGCTTTTCCAACAGACAACGATGAAAACAAGCACAAACACCTCAGAGCTTTAAAAACGCTGCCCGGGACTTCCCTGGTGGTCCAGTGGTTAGCAATCCACCTTCCAATGCAGGGGACGCAGGAACTGTGATCCCACATGCTGCGGGGCAACTAAGCCCGCGCTCTAGGGCCCGTGAGCTCTAGGGCCTACGCGTCACAACTAGAGAGCCCGCGCACTGCAACGAAAGATCCCACGTGCCACAATGAAGATCCCGCGTGCCACAACTAAGACCTGACGCAGCCAAAATAAATACATTTTATAAAATAAATAAATAATAAAAACGCCACCAGCTCAGGCCCCACTCTGAGAAGGGGGAAGGAGGAAGACATGTTTGAAGGGCGTCCTCTGTTTTTCCAGGCAGCCCTGCTCCATGCCCACAACACTAAGGGTGGTGGTATTAAGCTGGGAGCTTCCATCAGGACGGCAGGGACAGCAGAATGCAGGCAGGGAGGAAAGGAGAACACACTTGGAAAGACCTGAAAAGAAGCCATCATTAGGCAGGAGGGGGTGCTTTCCGGAGTAAACAAACCTGCCAGCAGTCCTTCCTCCCAGCAGAGAGAGAAGCTCTGCCTGACAAGGCCAAAGACACAGAGGAGGGAGGGAGCTGCCCCTTCCCTGAGCCTACCTGTCCTCATCCCCTTGTCCTGCTTTCCCCAGGGTGGGGGGCAGAACAGGTGTACTCCATGATCTCCGTGTCCACAGCCCTCAACAGCACACAGGTGATTACAGCAGTGGGCGGCCAGAGGCGGAAGTGGAGGTGACACCTGGGGGTTTCACTGGAGAAGGGGTGTGGAGTGAGCTCACAGCTCTCTCCTCCCCACGCACAGCATCGCCAGTATCAACCACCTCTGCTTGCCTCAGGGGCCTACCACGGTCTTGTCCCAGGTGGTCACCCACTACTAGCGTCCTCATCAAGGCTTGCCCAGCTCCCCAGGAGAGCCAATGCCACCTGGCCCTTCTCCTTCTCCCAGAAGCAAATTTCTTGCCCTCCCCCAAGTACTTCCTTGATGTAAGTTCCTTTGGGAGGAAGCCAGGGAACCACCCCAGCTCCTGATCCACCCCGCAGCCTCACCCAGTAGCCCCCATCCCCTCTGGGAAGGCAGAGCCCCTCCCTGACAGCGTCCCCACCCAGGCAGTGAGGGTGGTACTTCCAGCGCCTCCAGGGAGCTTCCCGCAGTTTTCCCAGGAAGCCAGAGGAGGATTTCCAGGGAGAAAAATCTCAGAGCATCTGGGGACATGAGCAGCTCACCCACCTGCTACCCAAGCAACCAGATTCCCCCAGCTCCTCACAGGCTCCAGGGGCTGAAGGAGAAGACAGAGCTGAGGCAGGGGCAGGAATGGGCTCCCTCCTCCTAGAAGTCCCATCCAGTCCTGCCTTGCCTACCTGTTCCTACACTCCTTCCCCAGCCTCTCTTCTCTTGACTTGAGAGGCAGCCACACTGAGCTGCCTCTTGCTCTGTTTTCTCCACCCTGGGCCAGCAGAGGATACTGCTGAGTAATCCCAAACTCACGGCGGATCCCCAGCCCTGAAAACAGGGCAAAGCCCAAGGAAACCTACTGATCCTGGTCCTTGCCAACCAGGGAGGAACATCTGTGTTTCCTCGTAATGGCTTATATTCCACAGACTCTGCCCTGCCCCAAATACCCCAGCCCTGGCCCCGAGACAACCACACGGAGAAGCTCAGTGCCCCCTTCTCCACTTCCCACGCACCTGGTAACATTCCCTTCCAGTCCCCCAGACACCAAGCTGCACAGAGTAACAGCAGTCGACCGCCTGCAGGATTCCCAGTCATGATGTTGCATCAGCCCCCACCCTACCCAAAATATCCTCACCCCCACCACCTCCTCTCCTCCAGCCATCTCCATGGTGACAGCAGCATGACTAATGACACCCTATCAGCTTCAGACTCAGGAGCACAATTCCCCCACCCCCTTAACCTCTCCCCCCCCACCCCCCGGCCCCGGGATTTCTGCAGATTGGATGCAAACCAACAGTGGCAGGGACATTCTCGAGAGATTTCCAGAGGCAAGGATGGGAGTGGGTTGCATGTCTTAAAAAAAAAAAAAAAACCAGTTCAACAAACCCAATCCCAACTGCACCCAAACCATCCAGCTGAGAAAGCAAAAAGAATCCAAACAAAACCCACACAGGCCTGAGAATTCATTGGCCGCCCACACCCCCGCCGCCCCTCCCCCTCAGCTGCTGCTACACACACAGTGGGAGATTAAGGGATCACCAGAGGAGACCCTTTATTTTTATCCAATCCCATCAAACACTTCACCTCTACCACACACACACACACACACACACACACACATACACACACACACACACACACACAAGGTACCTTGACAGCAGCCCCTTGCCCCCACGGCCCGGCTCCTTCACCAGCCTTTATTTCCACCTGCAAAAGAAACCGGAGAGAC
Source organism: Aethalodelphis obliquidens (assembly GCF_003676395.1). NCBI lineage: Eukaryota > Metazoa > Chordata > Mammalia > Artiodactyla > Delphinidae > Aethalodelphis > Aethalodelphis obliquidens. The sequence continues at coordinate 311,563 of NW_020838072.1, read as the reverse complement.
TGATGAGCCAGGCTGACACCAGGAAAGCAGCAAAGTCCTTCTGCTGCACCCCCAGCACCGCTGCAGGGAAAGGGGGAGAAGGGGAGGCACGGGGCCTCGGAAAGAAAGGATAGCAGGGACCATCTTCCTGCCTCCAGCTGCCACCCAGACGCGCGGTGGAAGGGCTCATTCGCCTTCCAGAGTGTTTTTGTTTTCATTTCTCCTTTTTCCACCCTCCCAAGATCCAAGAGGGCTCTGCCCCTCCTCCTGCGTCCGGTCTAGCCTCGTCCCTCCCCGCCCTGCCCGCTCTACCTCGGCCGGCCTCCTCTGGTGCATCGGCCGGCGGGCCTCCCATTATCCCCGCCGGAGCGCACGGAGGGAGGCACTGCAGAGGCGGCGGCGGCCAGCTGCCGGCTTGGCTCCCCTCCCCGCCGCCGGCGAGGCTGGTGTGGAGGGGGCGGCGCGCTCGCCAGCCAATCCCCGCCGCCGGCCGAGCGGGGGCAGGGCCGCCGGGGGTTGGACCTGCCCAGCCGGGAGGCGGGGGCACAGCCAAGGGTGCCGGAGCCTAGCTGGCTGTGGCCCAGGCCCGCCGCCGCTCCCCGACAGGCGGGGAATCCCGGGACACCCTCAACAACTCCCGAGTCGGGGACCAGAAGGTAATACCCAGAGGCATCCTCTGCATCTACAGGGTCAAAGGCAGACTGCGTCGGGGTCGAGCAGATGCTGGCAGGCTTCCCCCTCAGGCCACTCTCTAGCCCTAGGACACCAGCAAACTGCCTCATCCTAGCAGCAGCTAGGACAGTGCTAGGCGCTATAAAAGCAATAGCCCCTGCAATCTTAGAAGAAAAAAATAAAGCCTTGGCAGTATGAACCTTTACCCCATTTTGCAGATGAGGAAACAAGGCAAGACAAGTGAAGTAACTTACCCAAGGTGACACAGCTAGAAAACGGCAGCACTGGGACTCCAAGGCAGGTCTATCCGGCTCTACAGACCAGACTCTCAACCATTATGCAGTCCTACTCCTCCCTCCCTCCAGCAGATTTCCTCTTGAAGCCAACATTGCCTGTGGCTCAAAGCCTCACCAAGTCAGACTTGCCCTCCCTTGCACACGAACACCACCTCACCCTAGGAATACTCATCCCTAGTGCCTGAACATAGGCCACCCCCTCCAGACAGCCTCACCACCACCACCACCACCCTCAATGTTTCCTCCTCTTTTAGAAAGGCCACAGGAGGAGGTGCCTCCAGACTTCAGGGCTTCCCATCCCCTGGAAAGGCTGAGGAGGGGAGGCAGCCCAGACTCTGAGCCTCTGAAGGCTGCAGCACCCAGGAGACTGAAGGAGAAAGAACAGAATGGGGAGAGGAAAGCCCTGCAGTTCCTAGGCAACCCAGGAGACATCCTGCTTCACCCCATCCCCTCCCTGTAGCTGAACACCCCAGAGCTTCTGTCTTCTAGGAGCGGGACCCTTATATGGTCTCTGGTACTCATGTATCTGGTTGTTTCCTGGCTCCACTATCTAGCTGCAGGACCTTGGTGGTGGTACCTTACCTCCCTTAGCCTACTTTGCAGTTCTATTTTACAGAAGCAGCTACCTCATACAAAGGTGTGAGGATTCTGTGAAAAAATGCAACACAGTGCCTGCCACACTGCAGGTGCTGCTAGCTACCACTCAATTTCTGAGAGAGTTCATTGTGTGCTACTTTTCAACTCACAGATGTGACTTGTAGGACTAGTTAGGATGTGGGAGAGCTCATTTCAGTGATGTGCTCTGCTACCAACTCCACCACACCTGCCCAATTACTGCCCCCTCCCTGAAGCTCCAAGGGGGTACTCAGAATGGGACGAGCTGCCTCATGAGAGACAGCAAAGCTGGGCTCTGGTGAGGAGACTCCAGAAGGCACCAGGACCCACACCTGCCTCACCTCTGGGGGCAAAGAGCAGCCCTACTGGGCTCCTCCCCAGGGCAGGGAGGAAGGCAGGTGACAAGGCAGGGCAAGGAGCACTGTCCTGAGCCATGGGCTTCTGCACCCCTTGGCTCTTACCTCGGCCAGGCCAAGTGAAGTCCCTCCTTTATCCTAGTCCCCAAAACCCCTGCCCCACCCACCCTCATACAGTCTGCTGCTGGATAAGAGCAACTAACACTGCTTGGACAGTAACAATCAATACCGTTGCTGCTGTGGCTGCCACAGTTTATCAAGCCCCTGCTAGGTACCAGGCCCTGTGCCAACCATGCTGTGGGAGCATCTCATTTGACTTGTCCACACACAACCTTATGGGAAAATGGGCTTAGAGATGTTGTTACTTGCCCATCAACACACAGCTGGTGAGTGGTGAGCTAGAATTCCAACCCAGGTGTTTCTCATTCCAGTTCTTTAAGCCCTCTCTCCCAGCCAACCTCAGGGAAACTTAAAGAGGGATAGGGTCTCTTGAACCAGACCACTTCCCTTTAAGCTATGGGTCTAAGAACAGTAATAGTTTCATGCCTCAGAGACTTGGCGATGCTGCTCCTTGCCTAGGTTCCCTTCCCTCTCCCCCACCTGGCAAGCTAATATGGTACAAGGCTTAATCCAAATGTCACCTGCCACTGCTACCTTCCCAGCTCATCTAGCCCTCAGGAGCTTCACCCACTCCTCCTGGGGCCTCCTCTAGAGCCGTCACTACCAAGTGCAGTTATTTATTTACACGGCCGTCTTCCCCACGTGGGCAGGGGCCCCGTCTTCCCTACTCACTAGGCTCTGCACAGAGCTGGAATGTGCTGAGCTGAGTTTCTACACAAGGAGGGTGGAGAGGCAGGGGGTTGGGCACTGAGACGTAGAGGACACTCTCCTGGTCGACCTGTTCTCTGAGGTCCCCAGGGATCAGAGGAATACTTGCTCTCCTGGGAGGGCACGACCTGCCATCTGAACTATAGCCGAGGCCGAGCCTTGTTCAGCCAGCACACGTCTTCCTCACAAGGCTGCAAGAGCCACCCTGACTCTCTGCTTGAACCACAGGTCCCGCCTCACCCCCCGCAGACTGCAGACACCCTAGCAGAGCCCGTGGTCCCCAAGGCAGGGCACCTGCAACCATCTCTATCCCACCCTGGCCTCCTGCCCTTTTCTGAAGCACCTGGAACGCTACAGCTCCAAGGAGACACAGAGGCGCATGCTGGGGCCACTCTGCCTCCAGCGGGGACATTCTCCACACCTCACACCTGACCCCCTCCCCTATCTGCCCCTCTTTCTACACTTGGGGCTTCACAGTGACCAACCCAGAGGTGCCTGGGACCCCTCTGCATAGGAGCTGGAGGTCCCTCCCCACCTTCCATCATGACCCCTAGACACCACTGCACTCCCAGCAGGAGGAATGGGGCCACAGCCCTCCCCACTAGGGAGAGGTGAATGGATTAACTCACTCTCAGAACCCACAAAATACCCCAACACAGAGAACCTCAGAAACACAGTTACCTACAGGCCAGAACCTACACAGATATATAAAGACTAGGAAATGGGGATGCATCCAGAGACAGATTTGGGGGGGTTTATAGGAGGATCAACCAAGCAGCAACGCCACGCCAAGCCCCATAACCGGACCATGATGTACTGTATCTTATTTAACCCTCAAAACAAACCAATGAGACAGGAATTATTAATGCCCATTCTACAGACTGAAAAATTGGGAGACTGAGCAGGGCTCTCGCCTCCCCCCCCCCCCGCCACTCGTAGCAATACAGCTGGTGCTGCTCTGTGTAGCTCTATGATTTTCTTATCAACCTACCTTTTCTAGAGTTGACAGGGGGTAGATGACAACTTCTCCTCTCTTGCCATGCCTGTGTCCTAAAGGAGGTCACTCCCCACAGGGCTTTACTTCAAAGCTCAGTTCAAGCCCCACTTCCTCCAGGAAGCCTTCTCAGATTACCCTAGACCTCTGCCAGCTGACAGCACTTCCAATGTTTCTCATTTGACACTTGGTACTGCTATCTGTCTCTGTGTGTCCTGCCTCTCCAACCAGAATGGCTAGAGTCGTGCCTCTTCAAAGCCCTGGGGTTTTTTTTGTTTTGTTTTGTTTTGTTTTCCCAGCATTCCACACACTGAAGGCACTTGGAATCGACTGTGGGGGAAATCTGTGACCTTCCCTTCCCTCTCCATCACACAAAGGATCTGCCAAAGAAACCCAACATCCTCTCCACCTTCAGAACCTATGTTTGAAGTCACCGGTGTCCACACATCAATTTCCACCCAAGTAATTGCAGCCCATCACACACACATCATCCCCTATATTTCAAACTCTTTGCAGTTGTCATGGGAACTGCCTTTGCCTTCATTCACAGATCAGGCCTCACAATTAGCTTTGGCAGCGGAAGTCTGTATCAACGGCAATCTCAGGGAGGAGAAAGACAAGGAGGTGAAAGAACAGCAGCAAAGGAAGAAAAGGTGCTCCTCCTTGGAGATGCAATAGAACCAGACTGAACTCAGGCACCCAGTGATGTCAGAGGGAAAGCAGAGCCAGCCAGCAACTCCACCTGCATATTTCCATACCAACAAACAGAATGCACCCAGACCCCCCCAGGCTGACAAGCAGCAGCTGTGGCTCTGCCCACACCCCACAAGCCATCCTAAATGCTTATAAGAAGGTCTTATATTCTATGAACCTCATCACGGTCTCCCCACCCCAAATTCAATAGCCTTGGACCACCAAATGTTCCAGGATCCAAGCAAATAACACAGAACCTTCGTTGAGAAGCTGAGACAGGAATACTGAGTGGTTTAGAAACCTGGGGGCAGCCCCAGGGGAAGACTACCAAGAATAATTAACACAAAGCATCTTACCTTCCACCTTGAGGACCCATGAACACCCTCAGCTGGTGCCCTGTGGTCTGTCCGCGTCCTTCCACACCACTGCCACCAGCCGTGAGCATTCGAGTAGCATCTCTGCACAGCTCAGTTTCAGGGGAGATGCCTCCCTCCTCCTAGAAGTACCCCCCCTCATCTTTCACATATCCCTACGCTGAAACTCTCAAAACAGGTCCCTTCCCTTCCACGATGGTCTCTCTTCACCTAACAGTGACTAAGGCTGGTCTCTGCCCTCAAGGCATCCCTCCCTTGTAGCCCTACCAGACTAATAGTTTGTTGCCACGCTTGCCTCCCTCCCCAGACTGTGAGCTCATTAAGGACAGAGTAAATGCTGCTTCCCCTTTACCGATGGCTCAGGCTCAGCGCAGCGCCTCGCACACAGCCAGTCCCAGGCGAGATGTGCTGAAGGAGGCTGGGAAGGCAACTTGCAGGTTTACCAGTCAAAGCAGATGACGTCCTGTCTCTGGAAACTTAAGCGACGCCAGAGAGAGAAGCTGCCCTCCCCCGGCACAGGGGACGCTGGAGGTCCTGGGACTGAGGAAGCATTCCAGGAAGGTGCCTCTCCTCCGTATCCTCCTAGCACCAGCTCTTCTCCTCTCACTGGCTCCCAACACCCCCACCGCATCCTGCAGCGTCAACCATCCAGACAGGACCCAGGCTCACGGTGAGAGAATGCCATTCCCTCTCTCTTCTGGGGCTCCAGGATCATTCCCAGCATCAACCAGGGAACTGGGGTACCCAGAGCTTACTCTTAAAGGGCAGAGAAATCAAGAAAAAGACAGAACAAAATGAGACCAGAGAGAGCCACCCAGTGTCCTTCCCACAAGAAAGGCTCAGAAGGGAACAGACTCTATGGTCCGGTACCTTGCTACTTGTTTTTGACCCAGCATCTCCACACCCCTTCCTGAGGCTTCCTCTGGCAGTAATTAAATGGGGTGGGGGACTATGGGACACGTGCATTCTGGCAAACGCTCCCAAATGACTCTACCTAATGCAACTCCCTTTCCATTTGGAGCATCTAGAGTTGCTGCTCTACTAGTAGTGGGAGGTGCATTATTCTGTCCACGAATTCCCTGGCTGGGTGTGGGGAGACAGGGCACAAGGGAGTTAGAACATGTACAGGTCAGAGCCAGCAGCGCAGGAACAGAGCTTGTGCGACCTGAAGCAAGCAACCCCCCGTGGTCACCGGAAGGCTGGCCAGTTACCCCACACCGGGGCGCCGGCTTTTTTTTTCCCTCCCTCAGTGACTAATAAAAACTTAGGTTATCAGATTTCTTAAGCAAATGACAGGAGACAAGGCCACAGAGGGGTGTGTCCACTCCAGGTGTGCCAGCAGCCTGGGCCCTGCACAGACACACTCAGGCAGAGGCCCAAAGCAACCCTAAAGGACTCTCCCAGCCAAAGTGCAGCAGGGCTCAAGGTAGATAAAGGGGTCGTATTCCTCTCCAACACCTTCTCTCTTCCTGAGCATCCTGCTCTCAGTCCACAAGGGAACGATAAAGAAGTGATGGGGAGGAGGAATCAGTGACAACTCCCGAGACCCCTGATGTGGTCTTTCAACTCACCCAGCCACCACACTCCCTTCTCCAGGATGAGAGGCCCAAGGCAGAGAGGTGACTGCTGACTTGGGGTGGGGCATGTGCCCGAGTAAGAGCCCTCAGGCAAGGTTCACCGGGGCTGCTGGGTACGAGTGAGGGTGGGAGAAGCCACTTTCCCCCAGGCAGCTTCAGAGAGCACCTTCAGATGGGGAGCCACACCGCATTCCTATTGTTTTTCCCCACAGCAGATAATTAAAACATGGCCCATGCCTTCAAGGGAAGCAATAAATAAAGAGAGCATGCTCAGTTAAAAAAAAAAAAAAAAAAAAATGCAATAAGCTTTGCCGTGGGTTGTTTAGAACCCAGGAAAGCATTGCCCCCTCCATACCCCTCACCACTTACCTTGGGGTGGGAACAGGAACCCTATCCCAGAATATCCTTCCAGGAATAACCAACTGGGACAGCTATGTCCCCAACCCAGAAACAGTCTTCAGTGAGGGTTCAGAGACCCCGCAGGGAAACTCCATGTCCAGTAGAACTACTCATATTGATAAAAAATCGAACACACAAACCACTTGAAAGGCAGCTAGTGTGCCTGAGTTTCTGAATTTAATTTTCATTAATTTTAATTTTTGTAGCCACACATGGCTAATGGCTATCATATTGGACAGCTCAGGTAGAGCATGCTTCTTAAATTTGGGAGGTCATGAATACTCTTGAGAATTTGCTGAAAACCACAGCCCCTCTCCCCTGAGAAAATATACCCCTGCACATTCACACACTTGGCTGAAATTTTCAGAGAGTTTACAGACCATATTCCAACCCAGGTCTGAGATCAATCAGGTCTAGAAATTGACCAAAAACGTTATGGCCTAAGAGCGATGTTTCTTCTGCAATGTAGTTGTCTAAGGAATATGTTATACTTTACACAGTTTGAGCAAGAGACCACCACGTGTGGAAGACCCCGCCTGACAGAAGACGTCCTTGTAACATCCCAGCCAGAACATCCAGCCTCTACGCAGACCCACGCAGGCACAGGGCTGGTTCTTCAGTCTTGGAACAGCTATAAATGTTAGAAAATTCTTGTTTTCAAACATGGATTCAGGGAGATCAGCTCAGTGCTTTCTGATGACCTAGAGGGATGGGATAGGGAGGGTGGAAGGGAGATGCAAGAGGGAGGGGATATGGGGATATATGTATACATATAGCTGATTCACTTTGTTGTACAGCAGAAGCTAACACACCATTGTAAAGCAATTATACTCCAATAAAGATGTTAAACAAATAAACAAACAAACATGGATTCAGTCTACCTGCTAACTTCTACCCTCGAATAAAAGTTCCACACATTCCCCTACACAAAGGAACTGACTCCCTCTTCCACACAGGACTCGTCTTAGCCTGCGTTCCTCCACTCATGTCCGAGCTGAACAACTCATCTTCTTCAGTTGTCCTGCATGTGACTACTCTGACAGAGCTCCTAGAGACAGGCTGTCAACACACCTTTCAGAGTTTCAGCTATTCCTACCTGCTATTTCTTTCTTTGTTTAAAAACAAGTGCAGAGCTTTGGATTTACCCTGATTAAATTCCATTGAGTTTGGCTGAAGCCCATTGTTCCAGACTGCCCCCAATCTTCTTAACCCCTTGTTCTATCATTCAACTTAAATATCTGCATCACCACTACTACCGCTGCCACCACCCACCTACCCACTGATCACACCTGCTCCTACCTACATCTTAGGAAGAGGGGGCACACATCCCTTCAGCTCCTAAGCCTCCAGACCCTTCCATGAGACCCCGGGTTCTATGGGTGTGCTCCTCCTGTTCACAACTACCACCAGCTAATACTCTCTCGTGGGGCTCCCATGTTCCAAGTCAGACTGCTGAGCAGCAGACGTCTTCTGAGAACCCTTTCCCAACTGTTCTCAGAACACACACACAAGTTCTTAAAGGGCTTATTTTATTGATAACTCACTAGACTAGAAAGAAATGGACTCCAGAAAAACAAGAATAAACATGAAGTAAATCTCAAGATGTTCTTGTCTCCCTGGCATACAGGGTAAATGGGTTGGATCACCCTCCTTACCCTTGTTGACAACTGGAGTTCTTTTTTTTTAAGTGTAATATATCAAATTTTTATTCCCATTACGTCTTTTTTCTTTAAAGATTTTTTTGATATGGACCATTTTTAAAGTCTTTATTGAATTTGTTACAATATTGCTTCTGTTTTATGTTTTGATTTTTTGGTCACGAGGCATGTGGGATCTTAGCTCCCCGACCAGGGATCGAACCCACACCCCCTGCACCGGAAGGCTAAGTCTTAACCACTGGACCACCAGGGAAGTCCCTGCAATTGGAGTTCTTTACCTCTGTTCATCAAGACTTACTTCTGTCCCCTTCTCCACTCACAGAAATGCCATAGACCAGCTCCGCAAACTCTCATGGACATACAAATCACCTGAATGTGGTTAAAGTGCAGATTCTCATTCAGTCATTCTGATGTAAAGCCTGAGATTCTGCATTTCTAACAACCTCCCAGATGATGCGATGCTGCTGGGCCACTGATTAGCAAGGAGGAAGTATGGCTGTAAACCATTCGGGTGCCCTAAGACTCAGGTGAGCAATTTGCAGTAAAGAGTCCAGGTGGGTGCCCATCATTCAGCTCTCACCTGTGTCAGAGGAGTTCCACTGTAACTACACATTAGATACACCTGGGGAGCCCCAGCCCAGTAGAGATCCACCCAAGACCAATCAAACTAGAATCCCTCGGGGTGGGATCCAGGCGATCCCAACATGGAATCCCTGATCCACACTGGTTGATTAAAAGTTTGAACAAGGCAGTTATACCTGTGCCCTCTTCAGGATGACTTTAAATAAAAACTGGTCCTCTGATCTGTCCACGAAGCTGGCAGGAAATAACATTTATCTGCAGAAATCCAGGCCCATTGGTTTGATTGAGTTTCTTTGTAAAGAACCACAGGGACCCTCAAAGCTCACCACTGTCTTTCTAAATCTCACGAACCACCTTTTAAAAAATCTGCTCTAGAACTGTCAAAAACTGACATTGGTTTACAATTTCCAAAATCTCTTTGAAAAATGGAACTTTCTGCCTGTCTCTGGTCTTTTGGCCCTCTTCCAACCATCAGAATTCCATAACGATATCATTCCATGAGTATATCTGAAGGTGTGCAGTAGGGAGTGAATGACTCAGATTCAGGTAGGGTAGCTGGCTCTCCTTTCCTAACCACACATGCTGTGGTCTCTCCCCAGTTTACACTCCCTGGCATGACAGGGATCTAGTGGCTTCTCTCTCTCTGTCACTAGTTCTGCTCCAAAGCTCTAAGACTGTCTCTTCCTTCTATGCTCTTGCTGGGAATATATAAAAGCCTTTTATTGTCTTGAGCATTTTCCACCACCTCAGCACATTCTGGCCACTGGACTCTCTTATGTCCCTCTTAAAGCGTCAGACTACACTTGAAGCGCACCCCTTTCCATGTAAAAAGCACGGTCTTTTACTATCTGCACTCATAGACAGCAGCCCAAGCAGCCACATGGACGGTTCAGATCTTCCCCAGTCCCACCACCTTCCTCCTTAGGGCACCATTTAGGACAGTTAAGTCAGCATTTCCTTTTTCAAAAGCAATCTTACCCCTCCAGCTAACTTCCCTTTTAGAGTCTGTAGCCATGGGGTTAAAACTGATTACAACCGAAAAACAATTTTCTAAAGTCTATGGTAAACACCTCTCCTTGCCCAAGCTTCTCACTGGATTCAGAAATGCTGAGATGGGGTCCCTTTCTCTAAAGAGTCTCATCACTTCTACTTTACCAATCAATTCTTCCTTTGCTGGTGGGAACTGGTGCCGCCTGACAGCATCCCTCCTCATAGCCTCCATCTTCAGGAAGCCAGAGCTACTAGCAGGTGAGGCAAGAAGTGGTCAGGTTCTGATATTGTTGAGAGATCCCCGATTCCAAGGTATCCTGTCTCAAAACTGGCATAGAGCTTTGTTTCAGCCACTAAATTCAACTGGCTGAGGGCTAGACACACCATATATATTTCTATTTCCCTTCATTTCTCACCCATTCTCGGTCATGCTTCCAGCCTTATGTATACATACTTCTAGGGAAGTTTTTCTCACAAAGGGGTTTTCTCCTACCCTTTTTATCAGACATTTATGTCCCTCACCATGAGCAACTTTTCAGTCAGGCCCTGGGCCACAGCGGCTCCTTGCTCCTGGGTGTCCAGCCTCCTCCCCCAGCAAAGAGGCCGGCAAATGTCTCCCTCCCTTTGCCTGGCCCCACAGTTCTATGAGCAAGCAGGGATGTCTTGAAACAAACATTTAATAAACAATTAAAGCTCAGAGACTAACAGACACAATTTTTATGCATAAAGATTAATTCTTTTCTAGATGTTCTAGGAATGTGTTGTCACCGTGCACTGATTACCTACCATGTGCTAGACGTTCTGCATATTTTATCTCAATTAATCCTCACAAAGAAGGGTTATCCCATCTGACATATGAAAAAACCAATGCTCAAGAGAGTCAGCGGCACAGCCCTTACTTTGGGTTCTGTATCTTCACACTCACCAAATCCTACTTTTCTAATCAGCCGTCTTCACTGTGCTACAAGCCACCACTCAGGTAAAAAGAATGTGGAAGTCAAATAGCCTCCGACATCAGCCTAGGATCTCAATCCTCCCTGGAACTAGGAAGGAAGACCTCAGTTACAGGAATGAACACCTTCAGGTGTGTTACCTCTCTTTAGGGCCCAGAGAAGTAAGTAGTCACCTACATCTGTGGTGGACAGGACCAGCCCTGGGAGCTGCCTCTACTACTAAAATGCTGAACTTTTCTGAGTAGATGGGCTCTGCTGCACCACCTACCCGCACTGGGTAAAAAATTGAGGAGCAGGGAAGGAAGACAAGATAGTCAAGGTAATGTTCCCCCCTCACAGGATGACACAAAGCAGCTGTCAGCAGATAGCTCAGAAGAAGCCCCAAAGGAAGCTGGAGGACGTAGAGACAGGATGGAAGTAAAGAAAGGTGCCCAGAAGAGGAGACGCTGAGAAGCACAGGTGCAAAGAGAGGGTCTGATTCCCAAGAGGCTCCTGGGATGCTGTGTCTTGTCCCACCTGAAGAGCAGGGGCCAAGTTCTAAAGTTCTATGGGTCTCACAGATGTAGAGAACAAACGTACGGACACATGGACACCAAGGAGGGAAAGTGGCTGGGACGGGGGTGGGTGGTGGTGGGGGGATGAATTGGGAGATTGGGATTGACATGTATACACTAACATGTATAAAATGGATAACTAATAAGAACCTGCTGTATAAAAAAATAAATAAAATTTTAAAAAGTAAAATAATAAACAGCATGTACAGCTTGAAAAACAATAAAGTTCTACGGGTCTCCTCCTTTGCTGACCTCCCAAATCCTGGGACAGGTCCCCTCTGCTACATGGCTGCTCAGACCTAGTGAAGGTCTCAGCAGTCCCCTGGGGGCTGTAAACGCTGGGCTGGTTCCCTGGGCTCCCTCACTCAGGCACAGCCTCTCGGGCCTGTCAACTCTGCCAGAGATACATTCGTCAAATGCAGTGTAGCCTGGACAGTGGTTCCCACAGTTTCAGCCTTCAAGGACCAATTTAAAAAAATTGTGGAGACAGACACTAGTTACCATTTTGTATTTTGCCAAGTAAAGACTTTAAAAAAAATAGATCTAATTTTTATCAACACCTCCATTTCATTAAAAAAAAACACACTTTTAAACATCAAGAAATAGAAAGTATCTATCCTTAAAACAAAGTACTGCTCTTTAAGTCAAAGAAAGTTAACTTTAAGACAAAGCTCACTCCATTGTCCCCTTTCCATTGTTTCTCCAGAAACTGGGAGAACTCTGTCATGGGACAGCACAGGTGCACAGATCAGCACGTGGACCCTCTGTCCAGGGGGGATCACAGGACACCAGCCACATTTTCCTGACCCTGGGGGCCTAGAGGGGCAGCCGGCCACGGCAAGGTCCACAGGGATGCAGACATCTCTCCGCCGGGTTGTCTCTAAGCCTGAGCCAAGCCAGATCCCCGGTCTCTTAACCACGACCACCGGAAGCCCAGGCCAGCAGCTTACACGCAAGGATGACAGGCCCCTGGCTTCACTCCCAGCCCCTTTCACTCAGGTATGCCTCATTTTTGCCGAAAGAAGAGCTTAAACACTGTTCACAAGAGCCACGTGTTCCAGCCCAGAAAGCTGAGCCCGCTTCATCTCCCAGGGTTTGAGAGGAACGGAGTGAGAGAAAGGTGGAAGAGAAGGAGGTAAACCCTACCAGGAAGCAAGCAAAGGAATCAAGCTTCACAAGGTAGCCGAGGCAGGTCCTACTTATACCAAAACACGAGATCTCATGCCCAGGAGTGAAGCCTACCCCTGATCCCACCTCCCTTTCAGAAATGACTCACAGAGCACTGGGCCAGCAGGATGCCAACTCCCCCAAACACCAGCAACATAAAGGAGCTGGACACGGTCTCCCAGGCTGGGCTGGGGAGCTGCAGATGTGATCCAGATGTCTGCTTTAACCTGAGACCGGGGAAATACAGCATCAGTCCGCCGTCCCTGGACCGTGATATGCAGCTTCCACAGGGAGTGGGCGAGACAAGGTGAGAAGGGGCAGAAACATCCCAGCAACACCCACTTTCCTGACCAAAACACTTGGATCTTTCTTCCCGGCCACGGGACCACAGCCCCACCAAGCTGGCGGCACAGCTCTGAACTCAGCAGTCAGGGAAATCCCGAGTGCAAGCCGCCAGCCCATGGAAGCCACAGGTACCCCGGCTCTCAGAAGTACAGCGGTTTCCAGCCCAGCTAGAGAGGGCTTCAAAGGCCATCAAGCACAACCCCTGCATCTCCCCAGGCAGAAGACAGACCCAGAGAGGGGACCTGAGTTGTCCGAGCCCTCGGACAAATCAGTGGCAGAGCGGGGGAGTCCCACAGACTGTGCAGGCCTCCGTCTCTGTCCAGCGCCAGTTCCGCTGCCTGGAGCAACCTCGGCCGCTACACTGCTCCTCCCAAGCTGCTCAACTTCACTCGTCCCTACCTCTGCCAACTCTCCGCTGTTACAGCTGCTACCAACCTCATGCTGGCAGCCCACCACCAGAATGGAAAGGAAAGATGGCCAGTGCAGGGTCACTTGCCTCTCCACTTCCTCCTCTGCTCTCATTCCAACTCCTTCCCTCTCTCTGCCTCCCTGCTCATAATTAAGGAAGTACTCCTTCCTGGGGTTGACAGTGTCTCAAAAACAATCATTCATTCATTCAATTAGTATCTGAGTGCTTACTACACACCAAGGAACTGAGCCAGGCCCTGAGAACACAGAGATAAATGGTCCTTGACCTCAAGAAGTACTGTTTAGTAGGGGAACCCAAATCATGGGTTTCTCATTAAGTTCCCAAACACTTTTAGGTATCATCCCAAAAATGATGGTACCCAAAAAGATTTAGGGAAAGAAACATCCCACTCCATCAGGGAAGCATAAAAAACACCGTGTCACTCCAAATTTTCATTTCCAAACCCATCAGCCTCCAACCCTTACCTGACACCATCACTCCCCACATCACCCAAGCATTGGTGTGACCTTGAAACACATCTGAGGCTTCAAGCAGGACAAGAAACTTCTAGAGATAAAGCTGGATATCATTGTCCTGCATCAAATGCAAACATCAGAGATGAGACTGCTAGCTCAGAGCCCTCTACAACCCGGTTCCTCTCCCATCAACTGTCGGCCCGGCAAAGGAGCCTAAAGCAGCTTCCAAACACAGCAACACTCCTATTTATGGCCCCACTCAAAGCTGGACCAGGAGGATCAAAGCGGGAGAACGGGCTTAACTGGCTTTAGCAAGACCCCTGTGAACACAGCACCCTCAAGGAAGGGTCAGGGCAGCCACGCAAGATCCATCTTACCTCCTTGAGAAGCCCCACTTTTTTCTTCAGCACCTCACACTTGCGCAGTTTGCAGATCTGATGTGTGCGGCGGTTGGTACAGCTGGTGCAAGCCCCACAGTTTTCTAGCCGCCGGCAGGGCTCGCAAGTACCACACCGTTTCCTTTTCTTCCGCCCATCTCCACTCCCTCGGAGTTGCGGTTCACTCCCAGCCATTGGGAGCCCAGGCCCCTGGAAGCCCCCTACCATCACCTGGCCCTGAGGGAAGTCATAAAGGCCTGGCAGGTCTGGCTGGACTGCCAGGGGCACCTGAAACTGACTCATGACGCTGCCAGAGGTGGGGGCATAGGTGCTGGGACAGAGCCACAGTCCAGCTTCCTGCCTCCAAAGGCCACCAACAGGTCCTTCTCTCCTAAAGCAGTCAAAATCTACAGGGTGAAGGCAAGTAGCTCCAGGCTCCGGGATGGGTGCCTCTTCTCAACCCCTCTTCACCTCCTCTGCAGCAGTCTGATAGGACTCAGTTGGGGGCCACTCTCCCACCTGATGGGGCCCGGGATCTGGGGGAGGACACCAGCGGCAGTCCCCAGAGACGGGATCATCTTGGATGGGTGGGTTCTTCACCCTCACCCACTCTGGACCCAGGCATGAGGTGTGCCAGTAGGTGTGTGATGGGGGCAGGGCAGGGTGAGGAGTTTCTCCTCCTGTATTTCTTCTCCCGGGTCAGGATGATGGAGAAGGCAGCGCTGCCTGCAAAAGAGACAGAAAGGGGAAGCGCATCACTCGGGGCTCGGGGACAACTTTCACATGTTACCTCTTCCTGCTTCTGGGAAAAGGGAAGATGGGGGAAGAGAATGGGCTTGCTCTCATGAAGTTCTGCCCAGAACCTCTGGCAGGGCACACTAGCACCCGCTCCCTGAGGGAGAAGGCCTAGGGCCTGACGAGGTGGTAAGGAAACCTGGACGGCGAATTTAATGGGGTGGTCAAGGTGAGATTTCTAAGAAAGTTGTCCTCCGCCCCACCCCCATGGGCTTGGGAGAGTTTTGCCAAAATTCCCACACACCCCTCACTGGAGGTCGCTAGGCCCTCCCCAAGGGAGCACAGCTTTCAAAATAAAGTTTGCAGAGAGCTTCACTCGGCGGGGCTGCCCGGGCGCCCCCTGCACGGAAGCGGCCTGGAGAGGGGCGCGCCCGGGGTAGCCCGCGCCGGCCGCCCAGCCGCGCTCCCCGCCCGACGGCCGGACCCGTGAGGGCGGCCCGCTCCGACGAGGGGGCGCTAGGAGGGGGGCGCGCTCCGGCTCAGGCCCGGCGCGCGCGCGCAGCCTCTCGGGCTCCTTTGTTCTGGGGCCTCGGCCGCTCGGCTCCGGCGGCTCCGCAGCCCCCGCCCCGCCCCGCCGCCCCCGCCCGGCTCCGCTACACTGTGATCCACAGCACCCCCGCCTAGTCTCCCGCAACAAAGTAGCGGCCCCCCGGCCGGCCCCCGGGCCGTCCCCTCCCCCGCGGGCCGGGCCCCCCCCCCACGCCTCCCCTCCCCCACCCCGGAGCCGGAAAGGCACCGACTGCACCGACCTGCCCGCCGCCTCCGGGGCGGAGCGCACAAAGGGGCAAAGTTTCCCGGCCCGCGCCGCCGCCACCACCGTCGCGGCCGCCGCCGCCGCCTGGGGCGCCCGCCTCCTGGAGCGCCTGGCCCGGCCGAGCTCGGCGCACGGAGCCCCCCGCCCGGGCCGAGGAGGGGACGGCGCAGGAGGAAGGAAGAGGCAGCGGCGGCCGCGGCGGCAGCAGCAGCAGCAGCAATGAAGGCGTCCGCGGGACTCCCCGCCCCCCGCGCGCCGCGGCACGTGCTCGCCCGGGGACTCCCCCGCCCGGGAGGGCGCGCACGTGCGGCCCCGCCGAGCCCCGCCGAGCCCCGCCGGCCCCGCCGCCGCCCTCTCCGCCGGGCTCGGGGCTACGCGAGGGGGGAGTTCCGCGGAGGGGGAGGGGACGGCGCGGGCAGTCCTCGAGCGGGTGGGGGCAGGGCCCGGCCCGGACGCCGCGCCTTTGCACCTGCAGTACTTCCCCTCCCCAGCGGTCGGTCCTCCCGGGACCCGGCCGCCCTCCTCCGGTTGGCCGCCACCGCCCTCCGGCGCTTCTGCAGACCGGGCGGGCGCGGCGGGCGGCGCGGGGTGGGGCACGCGGACCTCCCAGTCTAGGCCCTCGGCGGAGCTGGCCTCGGTGTCCCCACTTCCTGCCACTCCCTGCGGGCCGAGCGGCCTGGGACGGCCCCGGCGCCCCCGGGAGTCCTGAGCTCCGGGCCCGACTGACCCCCATCTCCTGGCAGCCGCTCGCTCGCTCATTCCGAGGCAGGACAATGGGGTACATCGCGCGTTTGCGTACCGAGTCAGCCTGGCCGGCTAGGAGGGTATACCCGCGAGAAGAGGCCGAGGGCCAGCCGGGAGGCACCCTCGCGGGGGTGGCGACCGAGCGCCCTACCCAGGCGGACCCCGGGCCCCTACCATCGCGAGCCTCCCCCGCGCCGCTCTCGGCTCTTTCGCTTCGAAAACAAAGACTAATCCGATACCCCCGCCCTGCCTCCCAGAGGAGGGGAAACGGGCGCGTCGCGGAGGGTAACCGAGGAGGACAGCGTTCAGGAGGGGCTCGGACAGCCACCGAGGGGGCCGTGGCGGAACCGAGCCCTATAACCCAGCGCAGACACTTTGAAAAGTCACCCCGGGCTATTTTCCAGCCAAGGGGCAAGGCGTAAGAATATTTTCCAGTTGCCAAACTGCCGGTTCTCTCTGCTGCTTTTTTTCCCCTCACCTGTTGTTCAGGCCAAGTTGAAATTCCAGGTTAGATTAATTCAGCTCCACCCATCGGGCCTGACTGCCAGGCTGGTCCCCGAAGCTTCCTTCCACCTACCTGGGTTGCTGGGGAGAAGGGTGGGTCTCTAACACACACACACACACACACACCACACACACCCAAACACGGGCAAGTCCTGGCAGAAACAACCACGGGCGGACTGGCCTGACCAGTTTGGGCGGTGTTCAAGGAACCAGGTATCTGGCAGGCGTCGCCACCGGGATGAAGCTAACAACTCAGCCAAAACTGGAAAAAGAGCATTCGGCCGGTTATTTAAAAGAAGAAGAAAAAAAAGTAATTGATCTCAAGTAGCGCTGTCCAGAAAGCCCTAGGCAGTAGGAGAAGCCCGGGTTCCGTCTGGAACTTCCCTCCCCACAGGCCTGATTTTGACAGCCTGCTCCAGTGGCCAGGTTGTCAGCTGTGGGAGGGCGGTGAACATGGCTGCAATACCTACTTCCTACTCTGGCCTTTGAGAGTAGGAAAGAATTTCTGTTCAGGGAAGTAAGACTAGAACTGAGAAGAGATACCAATAGAGTGCAATTTTCAGTCAAACATGAGAACAGTTTGTGGACTTTGTTTTTTATGTAATGAATGTTTAACGTTTTAAGTATTTTATTTTTAGCAAAAATTATGTATATTAAAGAAAACAGGCAATAGAAAATTAGAAGACAAAAATAACCCCAATACAACATTTAACCTTTTGCTATATTTCCTTCTAGCCTTTTCTATTGTAGATTATTTCCTTTTTTAAAATAATAACATGGCTGTACTCACACTGGTTATGCAGCTTGCTGTCCACTTTTTACTTAACATTATATTGCAAGTATTTCCCTATTTGATAGACAATCTCCAGATAGTGTGACAATGAAGAGGGTGGCTTAGGAGTCAGGGAACTGTGGGTTCCAGGCCTGGCTCTGCCACTTGGTAGCAGAGTGACCTTGGACAAGGTACTCATCATCTCCAAAGGAATCCAAGTAAAGTACTTAACATAGTGCTTAGTAAGTAACAATTATTGTTTAATCCACATAAAAACCCTGTGAGGTACATACTATCTTTAAACCCACTTTACAGATAAGGAAATAGATTAAGTAATTTGCCCAAGGTTACTCAGCTAGTGAACTGTAGACTCAGAATTTGAGCCCGGCATCTTTCCTCCTTTTTTCTGTCTTGGTGAATGGCACCAGCAATTTGCTGTGCCAGTTTACTCTTCACCAGCTATCTATGAAAGGGTCATTTTACTAAATCCTCTGGCTTAGGTAACAAGATGGATGCTGGTGCCATTCACCAAGGCAGAGTACAGGAGGAAAGATGCCTGGGGACATCTGCGTGGAGCTGAGTGTGGAGCTGAGGAGGTGAGGCTGGGGCTGTGGGCCCCAACAGGGAGCAGCTCGTGAGGCCTCAGGTGTGGAGGACCTCACTAGGAGTGGACATGGAGAGTGAGAAGAAAAGGCAGCCAGGCCAGAGCCCTGGCGAACACCAGCTCATGAGGACAGCAGCTGACAAGGGGCCAGCAAAGGAGACAGAAGGAGCGGCCAGAGAGGTAGGAGGGAAAACCAGTCCCAGGTCTGAGATGTGCTGTCAGTCTCTCTCTGGAGCCTTGTATTTCAGCAGTCTTGTCATTCATTCCTTCTACCCAAGGAAACCCCTTCCCACTTCAACCCCTTCCCAGTTACTCCTTCTACCCGCCAAGTTCCCATTCATCCTGCAGGTCTCGGCTTAAATGCCATGAAACCTCTTCCAGCTCTTCAGACAGATTCCAGAGTCCCACACACTCTCCCTCCCCAGAAGTTTGACGCTGCCTCCCTAGGAAAATCTTACCAGTATCGTAATCATTTGCACATTTCCCTCCCAGTTACTATGAGCCCTTGGAGGGCTGGGACCCTGTCTTTTCACCTTTGTAACTCTAAAGCTAAGCACCCAATCAATACGTGTTCAATGCAGACACGAGGTCAGTAGAGCCTGATAAATGAAATATCCCAGTAACGCCCAGCACCCACAGGCTTCCAAGGTTTATTCCTGCTTGCTTTCCTACCTGCACGAACCCTTCAGGGGCCCTCAAAATGCACTCCAAACTCCTCAGGCCCTGCCTTCCTATGTCTGCAGCCTCCTGTGCCGCCGGGTTATCCCTACTGGAGGAGCGCTCAGGGCAGGAGAACAGCTGGGACCGGCGTGGAGGTGGCGAGCGAGCCTCTCTATCTGAAAGCAGCCTGAAACCAGAGGCAGTGAGTGGTTCACTAAGTGTGGTCCCAGGTCCGCAGCGTCACCAACACCTGGGGAACTTGTTAGAAATGCAAGCTCTCGGACCCCACCCTAAACCTACTCAAGCAGAAACTCTGGGGGTGGGGCCCAGCGTTCTGTTTTAACAAGCCCTTCAGGCGTTGCACCCTCAAGTTTGAGAAGCCGGCGAGAAGCAAGTTCAGCACCTAGGCGCCGGCCAAGATCACGCCGGAGGCGCTTAGAGGAGGCAGACCCCGGGAGGCTCCTTTTATAAATCGGCTTGGCGGGCCCCACCCCCAGTGGCCGAGGGCAGAGCCTTTTAGGCAATTGCTCCGGTGAGGTTAGGACCTGGCTGCGCTGCTGCCTCAGGGACTAGAAAGGGAAATCCCGTCTCGAGAAGGAAGAGCCCGAGGGACTGCAGGCGCTACAGAATTGGCAGGGGGCGTTTCGCTGGATGGGGACGGAGGTGGGGCTGGGGAATAAGTAGGGCTTCCATTGATGAACTGAAGTTAATTCCGCACTGGGCAAAGGACACAAGAAGTGTAATTGGATGTGCGCGCGTGTGGTTCTTCAGGAAGCCACTGCGTGGAGCCGCCACTGCTGGGTGTTTGCCCAACCTGCAAATGATTGAACGTGACTGACCTCCTCTGAGGCACTTGGCTTCACTCCTTCCCTTTAGCTAATAAGCAATTTGTCCTATTTGAAGAATGAGCTTTGTATTACGGGACCTTTTGCAGAAACGTAAATATACTCCAATGTCCACACTTGAGCTTCGTGTTAAAGACTGAAGGCATTGGGACGTTCATTTGATTTTTGTTGTGTTCTTCTTTGGTCATGTGTTGGTTAAAAATATTATCACCTTACATCTGCATAGAGCTTTCCCTTTGCAAAGCACTTCCACACCCTTTCCAGTTCTGTCTGCAGAGTGGCTTGTACACCAAATGTGCAAATGTTACTTTCCTTTTCTTTCTATGACATAATTATTATTGTTATTATAACCGTTTTACAGATGGGGGAACTGGGACTCAGAGGGGTAATTTTTCCAAGGTCATTCACTACTAAGTGTCAGAATCAGGCCTTCAATCCAGGACCTCTGAAATTAGCCTACCAGTGCCAGGGCTGTTCTGGGGGAAGAAACTGGCATTTTGCTTTTGGTGAAAGGGAGATTCGTTAGTGCATTGCTTTTGGACATGCCCTGGTTAGTGCGACACATGTAGGGTATCTAGATTATGCTTTTGGATAACTCAGCAAATGCTTTCATGTCTTATAGCTATTTCTGTGACTTCAGTTTGAATTTAGGTTCAATAAAATAGGTACATAACTTACAAGGAGCATGCAAGTGTCCCCTTCATAATGGGAAAGAGATTGAATAACCTGGAAATCTTCCAGCCTAAGGGGGCCGGGCAGGAGGATGGGAGCTTCAATTGACTCGGAGACTCAAGATGCTGAATACCCAACAGGAATAAAGGCATTGGTGCCCCCCAAACCTTGATTTGACTGGGTGTATCAGTCAGGATCAGTTAAGTTGTGCTAGAGTAAGAAGCAATCCCCAGGTCTCAGTGGTTTGACAAAACTTTATTTCTCCATCATGAAATATGTCTACTGGGGACCAACAGGAGCTCTGTTTTCCATAGCCACTTAAGGACTCAGGCTGCTGCAACTAGCATGTTGCCTCCTCAACCCTGAAGACAGGAAATGAGGGTGGGGCCAATAGAGCACTAACTCTTAAAGCATTTACCTGGAAGTAACACACATCACTTTTGTTCTGACTTCATTGGCCAAAGCAAGTCATAAGGGAGCAGGGGAATGCCATAGGTGCAATGCTCCCATGTGCCTGGAAGGAGAAGCAAAAATATTTGGTTAACAGCACTAATAATTAATACACAGGGAATAGTATGTGTGCATATGTGTGCGGTGGATGTGTGTGTGTGTGTGTATTTGAGGCATGTGTTAATGCAATCAATTCTGCCCATTTCAAGAGCATTTCTCCCTCCTGGGGACATATATTTGAGATTTCCACTCTAATGGGTGTCATTCCTCCCACTATGCATGTTCAGAGATTTAGATTAGTAGAAAGAAACCTGAGTTGAGGGAAGCATGGTGGGAGAGGAGAGTGACAGTGGAGCAAACTCAGTAGAAATTAATGTGTAAACTAAAAAAGAATCCAGAAAAGGAAGGGACTCGGTATATATGTCACTAGGGGCCTGCCTAGTAAAGAAACTACTAAAACAGCATAGCTGTGGCAGAAGCATTTCCTGCCTTCTTGCCATTCACTCCCACTCATCCTTCCTGGCTAAACCCAGGTGACACCCTGGGAAGCCTTTGATGATCTCTCGAGACTGGGCCCACCAATCATATCATAAGAATGAGTCAGTCTGTCCCATCCACTGTGTAGTGGATGGGGACCATATCTTGTCCAGTGCCAGCTTCAGTCTGGGGTCTTGGAACAGAGGCAGAGAAACCAGTTGGAAGGCTGTTGCAGGAACCCAGGTGGGAAAAAAATGATGGCCTCCTTTAGGGCAGTGGTGGTGGGGATAAAGAAAAGTACGTATTGGAGAGATTTAGGGAATCAAATAACAGGAAGGGGCTGACTGGATGAGGGGTGGGGGGGAGATTTCTGGAAGAGCAGCAGGGCGGATGGTAGCACCAAGGGGCCTAGAGGAGGAGCAGTTTGCTAAACGAGGTCAGCAAGGACATGTTCCATTTGAGGCGCCTGTGGGACCGGCCCACAGAGAGACCCAGGAAGCAGCGCATAGAAGGGCCTGGGGTTCAGGAGGGGAAAGTGGCTGCACTCAGATCCTAGATCTACCTCTTGGTTAAATTTCAACATCAAATCCTCAAACGAGGTCATCATTTTTAAAAGGAACTTTAAAAAAAGAAAAAAAGTGGGGAGTTAGGGGGAGGAAGCCACAGAAAATACGTGAAAATAAAAATTGTGAAATTCCTGAACTACAAATCCTGAGAATCCAGTTAGAGGAGTGCAAAGGCTTCATGGAAAGAGCTGAGCTCCCTAAAAGATTGGTTCAACTTCAACCAGTTTGTCTCAATAACCTATTTCTGTATGTTGTTTCCATCCCATCTCCTGCTGAGCAGGGGACTACTTGTCCCACCTGAGACCTGAACTTGATATCAACCTCTATCATCCTTGAGGCTCCCCTTCCCCATACCCTTTTATGGGTGGGGGTCAAGTCCCATTTGCAGGAACAGTGCAGTGCAGGGGGACAAATCTTCAGAACCCCTACCAGAGACCCCTTTCTTCCCACTCAGCCATTGTGATACATAGGTGCCCTAAAGATTGAGAAGCTCTGCTTTAGGAGTCTACAGGGGCTAGGGATAAGAAGGCTAGAGATAAAAAGGACACCGGTGTCCCCCATGGACCTGGGAGAGAGGTTCTTGGAAATACCTGCACTAATGGATCCAGTCATTCAAGGTCGCTCTAGCCTCGTTCCTGGAGAGGTATTCTGTGTTCCCAACATTGTACTATTTATCTGCTAAACCAGGGAGGGGATTATCAGGTTATGTCTCAGTCTACTCGCCAATTTCTAGGATGGTCCTAATGGTAGCATGACTAGGCCATTACCCACATCCACCTGATATTCAGCCATCTCAAACCACAGTAAAACTTGAATTTGAACATTGAGCCTTTGGGAAACAATCTAATTATTTATAGTGAGTCAAAAGCCTGTAAGACAGAAAATGGGTGTTCAGGCAGAAAGAGGCCACAGTGAACAAAAAGATTGGCCGTTCAAACAGGGATATAGGGATTTCCCTGGTGGCACAGTGGTTAAGAATCCGCCTGCCAATGCAGGGGACACAGGTTCAAGCCCTGGTCCAGGAAGATCCCACATGCCGCGGAGCAACTAATCCTGTGTGCCACAACTACTGAGCCTGCGCTCTAGGGCCTGTGAACCACAGCTACTGAAGCCCACGCACCTAGAGCCCATGCTCTGCAACAAAAGAAGCCACTGCAATGAGAAACCCACGTACCGCAATGAAGAGTAACCCCTGCTCGCCGCAACTAGAGAAAGCCTGCGCACAGCCACGAAGACCCAACGCAGCCAAAAATAAATAAATAAATTTATAAACAAAACAAAACAAAACAAAAAACAGGGATGTGTGTGGGCTAAGGGCACCTGAGTGAAGCAGTGGTGAGCACTCAACAGGGCCTGCCCAGGTCCACAGGCTCAAGAGGAGCCTCACAGCTGCTGGAAAAAGAAGGAAGAAGAACAATGAAGTACAGGAAGTCTAGAAGCACCCCACACACACACGCTGAGAGACCTGGAGAAGAGCTCAGGTTTACAAGCACGTGCTGATCTCTGTAGAAAAGTCAGTGAGTAGGGTTTTTTTGAAAATATCTCTGGGGCCTCTTGGCTGCGAGAGCCCTCTTTGGAGGAAGGCAGGTAAATTCCTTCATGTGGTATGCCAGAGGTGCCAGGTCTATCTACTGTTATCTGTGGGCACTCCTGGGATGTGGCCTCCAACATCAACACTGAAAGAAAACCTCAGGATTAAGGTTGCCAGATTTAGCAAATAAAAATACAGAGCATCCAGTTAAATTCAAAAGTCAGAGAAACAACAACTAATATTTTAGTGTCCATATGTCCTATATATTACATGCCAGAGCAACCCTACTCAGGATTAGAGTTTGTACCCAAGGCATGGGGCCAGGGCGGTGGGCGGAGGGGGTGCAGGGGTTGACCTGAGAGGAAGTTTCTACCTGAGGCCCAGTAGTACCATCCTAAGACCCACCCTGTTTTTGAATACAGAGTGGAAATGTGCTTTTGTTAGTTTGAGGGTGGGCAGTCTTTTGTGAGAGACTATGTCATCTAGTTTGCTTTTTAAACGTTTTTCCCTACAAAGGTGGGAACTACCAACATGTTTTTTTACATGTATCGAGTGGGGTAGTTCAAGGAACGTATACAATAAAAGTATCGTCGTTTTGATAATTCCAAGTCTGGTTCCTATAGGAGATGGACTGTTTCTTAGTTCAGACC
Organism: Aethalodelphis obliquidens; assembly: GCF_003676395.1. NCBI lineage: Eukaryota > Metazoa > Chordata > Mammalia > Artiodactyla > Delphinidae > Aethalodelphis > Aethalodelphis obliquidens. The sequence continues at coordinate 287,245 of NW_020838072.1, read as the reverse complement.
ATTAAAATCCTGCTTAACCAGAAAAAGTTTTCTTACTTAAGCAGGCATTTATTCATTGAGACCTGTAGAAGAAAAATGGTAACTATTTACCTAATCAAGCAATCGAAAAGTATTTCTAAGCATAAAATCACTAAATCCTTCTGCATGTCAACAACCCAACTTAAATCATAAATTCAGGGGAAATATTTACAAAACAAATGAAAAGGAAAAGTGTTATGTAAGAAAAAAGTCACCCACAAGGGGACAAAAAGGCAAAGAATGTGAACACTCACAAATACAAATGACCAAAAAAGATATAAAAAGTCCAACCTCATTCATAATCATAGCAAGCTGACAGATCACAAAATGAAAATACAGTTGACTCTTGAATAATACAGGTCTGAACTGCGTGGGTCCACTGAACCTGGATTTTTTTCAATAGTAAATACTACAGTGTTACACCACCTGCAGTTGGTCGAATCTGAGGATGCAGAACTAGGGATACAGAGCAACCAAGGCTACAAAGGGCTGACTACATTATACCGGGATTTTGGACTTCCCAGAGTGTCAGTGCCCTAACCCCCGTGTTGTTCAAAGATCAAATGTACTCAGTTTTGCAAATACTATTAACGGTTTTCTTTGCCAAGATATGCCGCTGATGAGACCATAAACTCACATACCCTTTTGGCAAGCAATTTCACATGCTTGTCAATACCTTCAAAATGTTTATACCCTCTCAATAATCTCACTGCTAGGAGAGCGGTGCACAAAAATCAAGGTACAAGGGTCTTCATGGAAGGCTTATTTATAACAACAAAATTAGAAACAACCTAAATGTCCAACATTAAAGAATGATTAATTCATAAGATGTAAGCACAGCAGAACATGATGCAGCCATTATAATAATTTCATTAATTTAAAAAGTAAACAAACACAAGTTAATTATAAAAAAATGAGTACACAAATGAGCAAAAAGAAAAATCTGAAAAGAATCTGCAGTCCAGTGTTAATCACTATTAATGTTGTGGACCATATCTTTAAAAATCTTTTATGTCTTAATATTAAAATAGTGCTTTTGAGGGCTTCCCTGGTGGCGCAGTGGTTGGGAGTCCGCCTGCCGATGCAGGGGATACGGGTTCGTGCCCTGGTCCGGGAGGATCCCGCATGCCACGGAGCGGCTGGGCCCGTGAGCCATGGCTGCTGAGCCTGCGTGTCCGGAGCCTGTGCTCTGCAACGGGAGAGGCCACAACAGTGAGAGGCCCGCGTACCGCAAAAAAAAAAAAAATGTTTCTGTTCTTAAAATAGTGCTTTTGAAAAATATTTGGTAATATTGGAAAATATTTACCATATGAATTCAAAAGAAAATAATCAGTATATATTGTATTATCAAGAACTTGTAAGTCAATATGCACAAAGATTGGAAGGGAATACATAAAAATACTAATAATGGGTCTGTGGATGATTTTTGTTCTTTATACCTTTCTTCTAAAATTTCTACAATAAATGGATATAATTCTTATAATTGAGAAATAGAAACTTATTTTTGAAAACAGGCAAGTGGAACATTTATGCCTTAAAGCAGGTCCTCGAGAGAGCAGGAACCAAGTAATAATGATTAACAGAATGGTTTTGACTTTGCACACTGTAGCCACCCTAAAGGACTTAAAGAAGCCATTGCCTGGGCCCTACCCTTGGAGATTCGTGCTGAGCAGGGGCCAGGGCATTATGCCCTTGGCAATATCTAGGCACTCTTGGGTGGGGGTATAATGTGCAGCTAGGCTGGGATGTGTCTGCACGAGCCATCACACGTTTCCCCAGGAGTCTAGGCCATTGTGGCCTGGCAGAGGAGGAACTGCAGGACCTGATATCAAGCGCCAAGGGGCCTCTCTAGCTGTGTGCTTCAGGTGAGTCATTTAACTGCACGTCAGTCTATCTGTAAAATGGTAATATGTAATGCAAGATTTGGGGTGTGGCTTCAAGGAGAGGATGAATGAGAAAGCGCTGTGTGAAATAGAAAGCATACAGAATGCGCTGCGGTTTTTTGCGGTACACGGGCCTCTCACTGTTGTGGCCTCTCCGGTTGTGGAGCACAGGCTCCAGACGCACAGGCTCAGCGGCCATGGCTCACGGGCCCAGCCGCTCCGCGGCAGGTGGGATCTTCCCGGACCGGGGCACGAAGCCGTGTCCCCTGCATCAGCAGGCGGACTCTCAACCACTGCGCCACCAGGGAAGCCTTGAATGTGCTGTTTTTGAGAACCTGGAAACTTAGATGACAGCAACTGTCTTTGATCAATGAAATATCCTTGGCAACTTGGGAACCCATGCAAATAAACAGGTTTGTTTCTAAGCTGTGTCAGTCTTGTAATTTGATTTGATTCGGAGATACTGTAGGCAGGTGCTGTCAAATGTAGATGCCTGGGGCAGTCCTAGCCTGAGGGCTCATGGGCAGTGGACAGCAGCCGATAGATCTGAGTTGGTTCAGACCACTTGGTCATCCTGCTTTGAAAGGTGTCTGGCCTCTGGAAGCCAAAACTTTGTTCTCATGAAAATGTGCCTTTGCATGCTACACAAACACCCCAGAATGTCTACTTCTTCTTTTTTTAAAAAAAACAAAAACAACAACAAAAGTATTTATTTATTTGGCTGCGCTGGGTATTAGTTGTGGCACGCGGGATCTAGTTCCCTGACCAGGGATCGAACTCAGGCCCCCTGCATTGAGAGTGTGGAGTCTTAACCACTGGACCACCAGGGAAGTCCCCAGAGTGTCTACTTCTAAATAAATGTTCTTATGTAAATCATCTCCTTGGGAGATTATGTGGCCATTGCTTAAAATGTCTTAGTAATTGTTCTTTTGAGATTGCCTTTGTCTAAGCTACATTATTTTCTGAGTATTTTCGATCGGTGAATTCATTCTCCATCCTTTGAAGAGAAGCTTAATTTTAGAAAGCAGCCAGAAATATCTTTCAGAAACAAACCTGACAAGTTAGATGGTATTCAAGCCTAGGTTAGACGTTTTATTTTGTAAGCGAAGAGGTCCTTTGTAAGGTACACATGTGTGTCTGTCTTGCTACCCAGTGTATTCCCAGCACCCTGCACAGCACCTGGGGCCTTGAGTGGTGAACAGAACCTGGTTCTCTACTGGGACCCAGATACTGGCTCAAAAGGTAAGTGTGGAAGAGTCTTTGAACAAAGCAGCCTGTTTGGGAGTGATAATTTCTAGCTTGTATGTTGACCAGAAATCTGTCTCTTTCTTTTGATAAGTATGCTGTGGGTACACCTTGTGCATTTGACTACGGAGAAAATGATGCAGTTCCTTCCCCTTATTGGGGCTAATACTGGATTTAGTCTCCTAAGACAACACTAATCAGCAACACTGGACAAATCCAGGCATTTCTGGAATTATTTTTCATGCCAACCCAATCCACAAAACATGCAAACATGGTATTGTCAACAAGGACAATACCCAAAACATAATTCACTTTTTCACACAAGAATTTCAAGACACTGACATTAATCCAAGTTAAGACTTGCAAATGAGCCAAGGTCCACAGCTCTGGGCACTGATGAATTTGAGGGTACACAGTTAAGCAGCTCCTAGCCAGGACTGAGAGCATCGACATGCGAGTCAGACTCCTGGGTTGATTCTGCTCAGCTGTTAACTAGCTGTGTGTCTGAGGCGCCGGGGGCGGGGGGGGGGGGGGGGGGGGGGGGGGGGGGGGCGGGATTTCACACCTCTCCCCTTGTTCTTTATCCATACAGTGATCTCACACTCTTAAAGCCATCAGTCTTAAGAACAATGAAGGTGGACAGGAAGCAAGGAGAGCAGGTTGTTAACAGAAGGCATCCCGCTGGCGACCGTGGAGGGAAAGCAAGGTGCTGCTGAAGGAGCGGAGACTCGGGGGGCAGCAGGAACCAGTCTCAGCTGAGACGAGATCCCTGCTCTGAAGGAAAAAGAAAGCCAAAGACAGAGCTCAACTGCTCCTGGCAATGGAACCGTTTCCAAGAAGGGAACACAGAGGTCATCTGAGGTTAAGTTCAGGGCACGCAGCCAGCAGCCAGGCGGGAAGGAAGTTGCAGCGAATGCCCGCCTGCTCTCCCAGCCCTTCGCCTTCTGAGCACAAGTCCCGCGCCAGCCCCTTTGCCAGGGCGCCCCGGGGAATTCAGAGGCTCCTTCCAGACCCCGGCCTTCTGGCTCTGGCCTCGCGGACGCAACCCGCGTGGAGACGCCGCGGAGAAGCAGGTAGAGTCAGCGAGTCGTTGTGAGCGCTGGGTCGGCGCCGGCCTGGCGTGTCTCGGCCGCTCCGAGCGCTCAACTGCAAACCTTCGAGCCTTCTTCGTCCACTGCCGCCCTTCTCTAACGTCACGGCCTCCCCTGCCTTAGGCACACAGGACTTTTTCTTAGCTCCCTGCCTTTGCTCTTGGTGTTTACCCCAAAGCTCTGGAAATCCTGCTATCATTTAATGCCCAGCTCGAATGCCATGTGACCCATGAAGCTCCCGTAGGCGGAAGTAGCACCTGTTACCATGTGTCCTGCGTCACACTTAGGGTCATTTTGTCTCTCTCCATTTGGGACCACATTGTATCCATTCGTAACCATCGCATCATGTCTCTTCCTTCCTTGGCCCGTGCTGCCCAACTGCCTGCGCGTCCTTGCCGTTCTGCCGCCATCACACCCCTCACCTCGTCCTTCAAGGCTCAGCTCAGAGACAGACTGTGAAGGACTTTCCCACTCTTACCACCGCTCCACCCACACAGACATGCTGGCTTCAGTTTCTGATCAGCTACTTCTGTGCCCAGAAGTTTCTCTCCAGTATTTCTAATCCTTGGAACACCCTTGCAAAGTAGGTGCAGAGTTTATTTCACTTTCAGAGGTAAGAGTAGAAGCTCAGAGAGGTTAAGAGTGCCCGGGTTGCACCGCTGGCTAGTGTGGCGCAGCCAGGATTGGAACCTAGGCTTGTCTTACACCAAACCCAAGCCTTCCATCCCTTCCATGTGACTTCTTCATTCATAGGGCAAATATTTTGAACATAAGACTGTAAGGACCTTGAAGATTATCTTTGTTGTCAATGCAAGAAACCGAAGGTATCAAGACTTGCCCAAGGTGACACAGTTTCTCCCTACATGCTTTTATCATTCCTCATCTGTCAACTTCAGGTGGTCCCTAGTACCAGGTAACATTCCCTGGGGTCCCCATTTGCAAGCCATCTGACACAACTGCCCTGTAGCAGGGCCCCAAACTGGCAAGAGAGAATGTTGCAATACCCTCAGAGCCACAGCTGTACGTAATGATAAAATCCCCAACGACAGTCACTTTGAGTTTCTTTCTTGCGTAAGAGAAGTCTGAGGAGGGCAATCCACAGCTGCTAATGCAGTTTTACCAAGTCAAGCCCCGGGCTGCTGCTTTCTTCTGCAATTCCCTCCTCCAGGGGCACTCATGGTCCCCAGTGGCTCCAGGTTTACCCGGGGCAAGGGCGCTGCCAGCAGAATCCAAGGGCTCACTGCCCATCTTCTATTTCTGCCATTTACTCTACGGGTCACACAATCACATAATCTAGTCCAGAGGTAGATAAGCTGCTCAGAGCCTAGCTGGGAGCTGGCCTGGGACTTGGCAAGTACGTAGCATGTAGCTGCGAGCATAAGGGGTAAGGGTGTAGGGGACGTTTCATTGCTTAGTCCAAGGGGCCCTTCTTTTTCTTTTTTAAAAAAATTTATTTATTTATATTTATTTTTGGCTGCGTTGGGTCTTCGTTTCTGTATGAGGGCTTTCTCTAGTTGTGGCAAGCAGGGGCCACTTTTCATTGCGGTGCGTGGGCCTCTCACTATCGTGGCCTCTCTTGTTGCAGAGCACAGGCTCCAGACGCGCAGGCTCAGTAGTTGTGGCTCACAGGCCTAGTTGTTCCGCGGCATGTGGGATCTTCCCAGACCAGGGCTCGAACGCCTGTCCTCTGCATTGGCAGGCAGATTCTCAACCACTGCGCCACCAGGGAAGCCCCAAGGGGCCCTTCTTAAGCTCAGCCTACTTCTTTCCATTTGTTTAGTATTTATCGAGCTCCTCACTTGTATGTGCCAGACACTGGAGAGACAAAGAGGAATAAGACTCATTCTGAGTCTAATAAAGAGACAAAGAAATAGATCGTTTTCATGCTATGTGGCAAGTGCAACAATAAGATATATGCCAAAGGCACTCAACAGGAACACAATGACGGGCACCTGACCCAGCTGTGGGGGCGAGGCAGTCAGCAAAGGCTTCTTGAATAGGGTGCTTGCTGATGAAACAGATATGAGACATATTAGGAGGGCTGTTACTAGCCTCAGATGATTGCCTGGATATTGGGGATGAGTGAGAGGAGGAATCAGACGCTCCCGGTGGCTGCAGGAATGATAGGAGAACATTGAACGCTGGATCTTCTCGCAGATGCCCAGTGCTTTCTTGCCTCAGAGCAGGTGGTCGCTTCCCCAGTGTTGCCTTTTCCATCGCTGCTCACAAAGATGTGAATTTGGGCCCTTCTCACTTTCAGGGTTTTAACCCAGGTACTCTCAGGAGGTGAAGTCCCCCTGACTCTGACCTAGTGAATCAAATACAGGAGCACGGTCTGCACCATGCAACCTCCAGGCCAGACCCAGCTGGAGTTTCCCAAGTGTCACCTGAGCCCCATGGTGACTCGTGGAAACTTTGGCTCTAGAAAGTCCATCTGTAGTGAACATCTCCCACTGTGTGAAGGACCACTGTGTTGGCAGTAGAGCCCACCTCCCACAGTGAAGATGAACTCAGATACTGTTTTTCCCAGACTCCCTTGCAGCTACTTGGCATGTCAAGGGCACATGGCCTAGATTCTAGGAGTCAGCTATCCCTACCAGAGTCAGGTCCCTGAGAACTTTCTGTGACAGCAACAGTTGCAGGGGGGTCACATTCTCACCACAACTGTGGTGGACCCTTTGGGGCCTTGCAGATGATGGGCCCTGGGGCTTCATCACGTTCACAGGAACTTGCTTCTCATTGCAGTTTCGGACCATGATGGAGTCTTTGGCTGTCATCAGTCCAGCAGGGGGTGAGGCTAGGGTAAATGTGGGGACCAGGAGAGCACTGCTTGGTTCAGAAGACAGCGAGTTCAGAGGACCGTTGAGCTGGAACAGAGGGTTCTTTCACAGGGGCAGGGGAAGATGAGGCTGGAGGACCCCAAAAGCCCAGTTAAGGAACCTAGTCATCATCTTGCAAAAGGCACTGACATTTTTGAAAAATGAACTTTTATTTGGGAATAATTTTGGATTTACGGAAAAGTTTCAAAAATGGCACAGAGAGTTTCCATATATCCCTCACCCAGTTTTCCCTAGTGCTAACATCTTAACATTATATGGTACATTTGTTAAAACTAAGAAGCTGACATTGGTACATTACTGTTACCCAAACTCCAGACTTGAGTTGGATTTCACTAGTTTTTCCACTAATATCTTTTTTCTATTCCAGGATCCAATCCAGGATACCACTCTGCATGTAGACAGCAACCTTTTTAAAGGAGAATATTAACATTATTAAAGGTGTTTTAGGAGAACCACCTGATCCCAATGGACAGGTTGGTCCAGGAACTGGGATAGGAAGGCACTTGTAAAGGCATTCCAGAACCTTCGAACTTCCAAATACACCCCACTGCCCAGCATCTGAAGGGGCTCACCACCTTGAAGATGCAGGGCCTGCTCAGGGCCCCAGGGGGCCAAAGGTATATTTAGGATACACCTGGGAGCCAAAAAAAGAAAAACTCCTTCCTCTGGAATTCTCTGGGGGTCCAGTGGTTAGGACTCTGCACTTTCACTGCCAAGGGCCCAGTTTCAATCCCTGGTTGGGGAACTAAGATCCTGCAAGCTGCGTGGTGTGGCAAAAAAAAAAAAAAAAAAAGATACACCTGAGAGCCTCCACCCAGCAGTGCTGGTAAGCTAGAAGGTCTTCCTACCCAGGCAACAAAAGCAGGCTGGTAAACCCAGACAGGCAGCCAAAGAAGTACGTGCTTGCCCTCTTTTCTGAAAGTCTAGACTCGTCTCCCTTACAAGTCAGTTTGATGTGGAAAGAGAACAGGCTCTACAGGGGGTCAGGATGGACCAGGGTTTAAGTCCTGGCTCCATCGCTTACTGATAGACCATGTGTGAGTTACTGAACTTCTCTGAGCTGCAGTTTCCTCACTGATAAAAACTGGAATATTACACTTCCTTCATAAGATTATTGAGAGGATTGATTAACATTTACACAGTGTTCGGGAGGGGCTGGCACACACACAGTAGACAGTCAATAATCGGCTCCCTTTGATGACACGCGGGGGGGGGGGGTCTGGACCTATAATTTTCTTGCATATCCTCAAAGTGCTTAACATTTGGAAAGTAATTCATACATTGATGATTGTGATATGGAGCTCTCACACCCAGTGACCTGAGAAAGGGCAGATCATGACTCCGGTTACAACATTCATTTATTTAGCAAGTCTCTGTTAGTCACTCACTAAATATCAATAAATAGATACATGTCAGGCACTGTGCTAAGTGACTAAGATGGTCTGCGTTGAGGATGGCAAAGCCCAGGAGGGAGAGGTACCTCCAGACAACTTTATTCAGGTCTGATGCATAGTTTAATAAGCAGAGGGTCCAAGGCACAAAGCCTGGATGCTTGTGTGAGGGGAGAGGGAAGAGCCTCACACAGAGAGGAGGAGCACTCTTGGGACTGGCAGAATAAGTAGGTCTTCCAGTTAAAAAAGAGTGGGGAAAAGGTGAGAGGGAGGGAGAGAAAAGCATTCTCGCATTATGCGGGAAACACAGGTTGTATTCTGGAACCTAGGTTAGTCTTGTGGGTTTATGGAATGAGTGGTGGGAGGTGAGGTTATAAAAACATGGCAGCTGGGATACTTCCACACGGGAAGGGCTGAGGGGCAGCTATCTGGTGGCAGGGGTGGGTCTTGAGACCCGACCTGAAGCTGTTCTTTTGCAAAGCAACCACAGGTCTTTAATTCATGGTTTATTTGAGGCATCTCAGGAAAGAGACGATTAGTGGTAATAGTGATGGGCGGGCTTTGGCCGGGGCTTTGGCCGGGGCTTGGCCGGTGAGTGGGCGTTCCAGCCACTCCTGGCTTTGGCCGCCCATACCGGGAAGGGAGCCCTGTGAGCGCCCTGACACAGCAGGTAGAGTGAATGAATGCTGGCGAGTCAACCACAATATCCACTACACCTGCAACTAGAGAAACAAAGTGAGGTGCAGAGAAGATTTGAGAGATTTCAGAGATGAAAAGGTAGACTTTGGTGAAAAAGGAGGGGACAATGAGAGCTGGAGGGGCAAAGATGACTCCAAAGCTTCTAGTGAGTCAACTGGGTAAATGGAGAAGCAGGAGAAACGGATTTTGCTGGCTGAGGTGGGGGTGGGGTTGAAAACTCTGTCTTGTACACACTGAGCATAAGGGATGCCCAGGTAATGACATCCAGAGGTCAATATAGCTGTAGCTTTAAAAGTCATCTTCCTGTCTGTGATTTGCTTCAAAATCATCTGAGAATGGTGGGTAGGCTATAGATGAAACAAAATTGGCTATGAGTAGATAACTGAAGTGGGTGAAAAAGTAAAAATTAGCTCATGTTCAGGGGAAGAAAAAGCTGCCCTGCCATTCATCAGGCTGGGAGGACAGACATAGGTTAGGCTAGCTACAAAGTTACTATGAAACAATATTCCTCCTAAGGGCACACTGCAGCTAAAGTATCATAACCACCCCCTTTTTTGTGTGACTACTGCTTTCCGACTCACTGGGAGACCTTGTTCTCTAAAATCATAGACCATCAGAAACTTTGCTGTTTGAAATTTTATCAGTAAAAATGAATCATCCTTCTGTTGCCAGGAGGATCTAAGTCACCTTGACACAGGGAAGCAGTCGTTTTTTTGTTTTTTTTTTTTTCTTTTCTTTTTTGGCCTTACCACATGGTTTGCGGGATTTTAGTTCCCCAACCAGGAATCGTACCCATGCCCCCAGCAGTGAAAGCGCGGAGTCCTAACCACTGGACTGCCAGGGAATTCCCAGGGAAGCAGTCTTGATTTGCAAACCAGGTTCAGAGCTTCAGATAAGGGGCTTCTGAGCACAACATTCCATGTTTATCTTAACTTTGCACTTCCTAAGGAAATGAACCTCTCCTTAGTGCAGTTCAGACCAGATGTTGACTCCTGCTTTGGGTTGAGCCTATCAAAACATTGCTTCATTTAAATTTTACCAAAATTCTATCCTTACCCTAAGTCCTATAACTCTCTCTTTGCCTGTTTGGTGAGACACCCATAGCTTCTCTGGTATGTGGTCTCCTTCATTTCAATGAGTTAATAAATCTGATTTTTGTCAAAATACAGGTCTGTTCCCAGTGATCTTAGGCTGATTGATTATGACATGAGCAATAGGGATATGGGAGTTCTCTGTACTATTCTCTACGCTATTGCAAATGATCCACATTTTCCATAACATTTCCAAGTTTTTAAAAGTCCTCACCCCATGTTAATAGTGCACACCTTGACAGTGTTTGAGATTTGTGCAAGGCAAAATGCTTGCCCCATGCCAGAAAAAGTCCACAACCTAATCCCTGGCACCTGTGAATGTTACTTTACTAGCAAAAGGGACTTTGCAGGTGTAGTTAAGGCTAAAGACCTTGAAATGGGAGAGTATTCTGGATTCTCCAGATGAGCCCAATGTAATCAAGTGGGCCCTTAAAAGCAAAGAACCTTTCCTGGCTGTGGTCAGAGAGAGATGTGATGATGAAAGAGTCAGAGATGCAACATTGAAGAGGAAGGGACCACAAGCCAAGGAATGTGGGCAGCATCTAGAAGACAAAAAAGGTAAGGGAACAAATTTTCCTCTAGAACCCCCAGAAAGGAACACAGCCATGTTGATAATTTGATTTTAACCCAGTGAGACCCATGGTAGAGTTCTGACTTACAAAACTGTGAGATAATAAGTCTGTACTGCTTTAAGTCACCTTTATGGTAATTTGATACGGCAACAATAGAAAATAAATACAAGACCACAAACAGGAGGAGTGAGTAAAGACAGAAGTGAGCCAAGGGTGCCTGGGGCAACACCAACACTTTAGAGGAGAGGAAACAAAGGTGAGTCAGCCAAGGAGACAGAAAGGGAGACACCAAGTAGTGGAAAAGCCAGAAGAGACCAACAAAGGAAAGAGTTCCAAGAAGGAGAAAGTAGGGACTTCCCTGGTGGTCCAGTGGCTAAGACTCCATGCTCCCAATGCAGGGGGCCGGGTACAATCCCTGGTCTGGGAACTAGATCTCACATGCTGCAACTAAGAGTTCGCATTCCGCAACTAAAGATCCCGCATGCCACAACGAAGATCCCGTGTGCCGCAACTAATGCCCGGCACAGCTAAATACATAAACACTAAAATAAAAAAATTTATAAAAAAAAAAGGAGAAAGTGGTCCGGAGATTTAAACTGCCTACTCTTTAAAGTGAGGGCTGAAGAAGCTTAGTCTTTCAATTTTAAAATACATGTTATTTTATTGCTTCATTTTCCCAGTGATTCTCGCATTTGCATATAAAACAGCCTCTTTCACCTGAAACTTCACCTTCTCCTTTCATGTTAAAAGCCTGAGAGTTTGAGAACTTTCACAGCCTCAATCCACGTTATAAACCCATTAAGGTAATTATTCTGGTTCTAGAACAGCAGGTTTTACCACATCGTAAGCGGGAAAGAAATGTAGCTGTTTTAATGTGTTAATCCCAGTTATTTGACTCTGGGGGACCGTCTAATCCAAGAGTGAGAACAGCCCACCCAGACTGGCCTGCCAGTGCAGACCTAATCTCCATATTTAAACACTTCACCCAGACCTACCTCCACCTCCATCCTTAAAGTCCCAAACTACATCTCATTAAATATGTACTCTCTCTCGCCAGACCAGCTCAGCTACCAATTTGGAAAATGGCAAATTATTTCACCCAGGTGAGACTGTTGATGGCTTTGACTATCTTAGAGAACAGTTACATTCTAAAGGCAATGTTTACAAATGGAAAGAAACGCTGAATTTGTAGATTTTCAGACTTTAGAAGACTAAGTGAAGAATGTGGAGAGGAGGATATTCTTAAATGATAAGCTCATTAACCTCATCAAGTTTTGACAGTCTGGGCCTAATGCCTCATTCTCACATGAAGGCCTTGGCACACAACATTTTTCTCTGCCTAAATACCCCACTCATTCTTCAGAATTCAGAATAGATGTCACTTTTGCAAGGGGACTATCCCAGATTATGTTGGCTCTTCCTGTTATAGGCCCCCACGGTACACCTGTACATCTTTTGAAACAGTCACTACACCTGCAATACTTGTTCAGTGTCTATCACCCTCTCCATTAGATGACAAGTTCTGTGAGGTGAGGACAAGGTCTGCCTTCTGTTGTGTTCACTGTTATCTCCTTGGTCCCTAGCATATGGCAGAGAGTCAAATATTTGTTGATGATTGAATAAATGAATGAAGGGTGGGGGCCTAGTGCTCTTACTCTGGGTTTACAGGTGATTTCTACATTAGTGGTTCCTGGAAACTTAAATGGGAATGAAACATTCAGGCCCCTCAAAGCTAAAGGACCAAAACCATTGAGTTTCCAAAACACACCGAATACCCTGTGTTCATCCCTGGTCTTGTCCAAAGCCTGAAGCAGCAAATAAACACAAGAACAAGTGGGACAGATTTTCAACATGTCTTTTCTACAAATGGTGTTGGAATAACTGGATATACACATGCAAAAGAATGACGTTGAATCCCTTCCTTACACTCTACACAAAAATTAACTCAAAATGGATCACATAGAGCTTCCCTGGTGGCGCAGTGGTTGAGAGTCCACCTGCCGATGCAGGGGACACGGGTTCGTGCCCCGGTCCGGGAAGATCCCACATGCCGCGGAGTGGCTGGGCCTGTGAGCCATGGCCGCTGAGCCTGCGCGTCTGGAACCTGTGCTCCGCAACGGGAGAGGCCACAACAGTGAGAGGCCCGCGTACCGCAAAAAAAAAAGACAAAAAAAGTATCACAGACCTAATGTAAGAGCTAAAACTATACAAATCTCAGAAGAAAACATAGGAGATGTTTGTGACCCTGGGTTATTCAAAACTTTCTTAGACATGGTGCCAAGATAAGTGACAAGAATAAATTTGATGTCATCAAGATAAAAAACTTTTGTGCTTCAAAGGACACTATCAAAATGAAAATACAACCCACAGAATGGGAGAAAACATGTGTATATCATATACATAATAAGGACTTGTATCCAGAATATATACCCTTACAACTCAACAATAAAAAGCCAAATAACAGAATTGGAAAAAATGGACAAAGGATTTGAGTAGACATTTTTTTCCAAAGAAGATATACAAATGACCAATAAGCACATGAAAAGTTTTGCTCAGCATAGTTAGCCATTAAGGGAATGTAAATCAAAGCCACAATGAGATACGCCTTCACTCCTCCTATTAGGATGGTTATAATCAAAATGATAGGTGGCAAGGATGTGGAGAAAGTGGAACACTCATACATTGCTGGAGGGAATGTAACATGGAATTCTGGAAGTTTAGCAGTTCCTCAAACAGTTAACGTGGAGTTATCATTTGACCCAATAATTCCGTTCCTCGGTATATACCCAAGAGCAATGAAAACATACGTCCGCACAAAAACCTGTATATGAATTTTCATAGCAGTGTTATTCTTAATAGTCAAAAAATGGAATCTACATGTGCCTCAATGGATGAATAGATAAACAAAATGTGGTATAGTCACAAAACGAAATATTTAGTCATAAAAAGGAATGAAGTACTGATACGTGTTACAACTTGGATGAAGCCTGAAAACCTTAAAATGAAAGAAGCCAGTCACAAAAGGCCACATAGTATGTGATTCCATTTATATGAAATGTCCAGAATAGGCCAATCAGTAGAGATAGAAAGTAGACTGGTGATTGCCCAGGGCAGGGCGCATGTGGGTGGGGATTGTGGGGGAGTGACAGCAGCTGGTGTGGCATTTCTTCTGAGGGTGATGAAAACATTCTAGAACTGATTGTGGCGATGGTTGCACGACCCTATGACTATACTAAAAACTACTGAATTGTACACTTTAAATGGGTGAATTGTATGGTATGTGAATTACATCTCAGTAAAGCTGTTAACATTTTCTTAAGCAGGATAGGGGCTTCCCTGGTGGTGCAGTGGCTAAGAATCCACCTGCCAATGCAGGGGACATGGGTTCGAGCCCTGGTCCGGGAAGATCCCACATGCTGCGGAGCAACTAAGCCCGTGCGCCACAACTACTTAGCCTGCTCTCTAGAGCCCGTGCACCGTAACTACTGAGTCCATGCTCTAGAGAGCCCGCGAGCCACAACTACTGAAGCCTGCGCACCTACAGCCTGTGCTCTGCAACAAGAGAAGCCACCACAAGGAGAAGTCCGCGCACCACAACAAAGAGTAGCCCCCGCGCACAGCAATGAAGACCCAAGGCAGCCAAAAATAAATTAAAAAAAAAATTTTTTTTAAAGTAGGATAAAGAAATGCCGTGCGATTTCAAAACATCCCACAGTTGTTAGAAACCAGTCTCACACTCGTTTTCCCAAGCATGAAGGGAAACCCAGGTTTCTGTCTCCTGGGACACTCTGGGTCCCAAGCTCATTCATTTTCCTGCGGGCCTGTGCAACTGTCAAGGGCTCAGAGCAGGAATTCCAATCCCGGTGAATCGTGGATCTGCAGTCTTCTTTCAATGAAGCACTTCCATTCTATAGAGCCATGTATTTTTCTCTCTTAACAATAAACTGTCTTTGAAGCTTGAAGTGCAGCACAAAAAATTATTTTCTTTCTTTCCAGCATAGACAGATTCACTCCATTAAGGTCAACTGAAACTCACTGGGTCAGGTGTTTGGAGCAGGCCAGAGTGCCCGGATGACCGAACCCTAAATATCAGATGCTGAACTTTTAGGCTCATGATTTGTTCTCTCCCTCCTTCCCTCCCTTTCTTTCATCCAGGTTCTTCAGCTCTAAGACAAAGGTCTAAATCCCCACCCCATCCCCCAAACCAAGAGTGCTGGATGGGAAGAGACAGAGGAGCTTCCTGGAGTTTGGGCTCCATTTCCTGGCTCTGGGGACTCACACTTGAGCATCCACCCACTCCTGAGTCACTTTACTTCCCTTCTTCATGACTAAGGCAGAGCTTGGTTAGGGGTCCTAGAAGCAGCTCCTGCCCTGGCATGTCAGAAGGAGCCAGTGAACACACAGGGAAGTCTGGCTGGTGAAGGATTCAAGAAGAAGAAAAGCAAAGACTTTTCTCACGTGAAAATGGCCAGTCTAGAGGGGAGCTCAGAGCAGGCACCAGTAGACACACGCTGAAATAAATGAACAACTGGATAGCAAAATCCACAAAAATGTAGACTTTAAGAAGTCCTTGAGATATAAAGGAAGACAAAGGCAGGGTCCAAGGGTAATAGAAACCTAACCCCTGAGTGTCAGAGCACTCTAGGTGTAAAAGGAGATTGGAGTGGGGATGGGAAGGTGGGTGACTTGGTATTCTTCTGGCTTCAAAAAGTCAGACAGCCCAGATCACAGCTAGAACATCCTGGTACTGGTTATAGATTCTTTACAAAGGTGTTTACCTGTGGGAAAGAGAAAAACCAAAAGTTAATTTCACATTTTCAGGAGACTACACAATAGTCCATCCATAATGCATATGTAGCCAAGCCCATGAGTTTTTGTGAGGAAGGGAAAATAGGTATGGAAAGGAAATGTGACCTGCCCAGGGTCCTACAGTATCAAGTGGCAGAGCTGGATAGAATCCAGAAGTCTCATTTCCCTAGTTCTAGAATACCTTAGAGGAGGGAGTCAGCTGGAAAGCACATATTACAAGTCAAGTATTTAACAGTTATTGGCCCAAAATATTAGAGAACAGGGATTATGTTACTAACTTCTACAAGGCCCCACAGGCTTTGGGGTGTGAAATGCAATGTGAGGCACAATGCACAGGGCCCATACTGAAGTCTGAAGCAATAAAAGCGCAAAAAAGGAAATCTACTAGAAAGCAGGAGTTAAGGTCTTCCCCACCCTCTTCATGAGTGCTTCTTGTTTGGTTACTTCTTCAGAAAAATCATCATTGACATCCAATACCAGCACTGGAATGTTCAGCAGAGCCTCAGAGCAGAGCCTATAAGAAGCATGAACATTTAGGGAACAGAAAAAAGATGGCAGGTTTCACATACTCACCAGTCTTAATAATTCAGAACAGATCTAAGGTCACATACCTTCTTAAGGAAATTTCATGTAAACAGTAGTTTAGAAAAAGAATTCCATAAAGTTGGCTGGGAAGATGAGGCTGAAATTCCTCTTTAGTCTTGAGACTGATACTGAAGGTCGGAGCCTCAAACATTTTAAATGGACACCACACCAAGCCTGAAGGGAGGAAAGGCTGAAACTAGGAATGTCAACTTAGTACATTGACAATTTCTCTACAGTTTTTCAGCCCTTTACCCTGAGCCAACTATGTCATCATAATCAATCACCACGGTCAGTCAGGGAATGTCAAAAAACAAAAGAGCTGGAGAAACAGAATCTAATCAAAAGTTTACTGGAATATATAGATTATATCCAATATTAAATTTCTGATTTGGATAATGCTTGACAATTCCAACCACTTCCAGCACATTCTGAACCTGCTTAAGGGGCTGCATGTTGAACTTTCCTATACTTTAATGACTGGCTGCAGGAAGGCAGGCCTCTGTCCACTGCTGCTCTCTTCTCCACTTACGGGGTTGTTTTGCGGACAAGCCAGGCTTCATGCTGAGCATGCAGCTGCTCAAGATACGCCAACTCAATTCCTTTCTCCTCTTCCCTGGCCCTCAGGTGTAGCCTCTTCAGACAAACCTGAAAGACAATCCCCAGGATCTGCTGAGCTCTTTGGTTATTTCAGCTGTTACAGAAGCTGGGGTGCTCTCAGACCCACTTGCCATGTCTATCCTGGGCACTAGCACTAAGACTTTGCTTCTGCTGCCTTGTTTTTTTATTCAATCACAGGTTAATAACAAACATCATCTACCCTGGGAACCTGGAATTAACCTTTTTTTCCTCCTCCCAGCCACATCCAGGAAGTCACCGAATTCTCTTTAATCTCTCTTCAGCTGGCTCTCACCTTGCCTCTCTCACCTCTGCCCTGGTCAGGCCTCATCATCTCTCACCTGGACTACGAGCAAGCGCCTTCTGGCTCCCTGCCTCCCGGAAGCGGTGAAGCATGTGGAAAGAGCACAGGCCCTAAAGTCTCAAAGTCCAGGGTTAAATTCCCGTCTTCACCAGGCAGCAGCGGGGCAAGCTTTGTGGGCTTCCATTTCCTCCCCCTTCATCAATCCCACGGGTTGCTGTGAAGATTTACAGAGGGAGCCCATCAAGTTCCTGGCAAATGCTGTCTTTCCTCCCAGTTTTCCTGCTCAGTCCACCCTTCCAGAGTATCGCAATATACAGTTGTCCCTCGGTATCTGTGGTAAGGGGGGGTTGGTTCCAGGACCCCCTGAGGATACAAATATCCAAGGCTGCTCAAGTCCCTTATGTGTATGAAATGACAGTGGGCTCTCCACATCAGTGGGGTCTGTGTCTGCAGATATGGAGGGTTGACTGTAACGGTATCACTCTCCTTGCTTAAAATACCTCACAGGGTCCTTATCGTCTTCAGCCCGGATTCAAGGAAGTATGAGGAACATCATATTTACCAAAGGGTAAGTAATTTGAAACATCTCTTTCATATCATATCAAACACTCACTCCGGGGCACAATGCAAATTCTGCATAGGTCAAAAGTAAAGAAGTAAAAAAAGTGAGGCTTGAGACGAACTCTCCATCCTCCACTCCTTCCAGAGTGTGCATAATTTCACTCTGATCAGAAAGTTTGAAGCACAATGGCTCAGGGAATGTCAGCTTCTCCTTTACTGGTCATACAAGGCCATTTCCAGAGTCTGGCCACCCCTCCTAACTCTCCACTTTCAACTTCCTTAGCTCCTTCCTCCCCTGGACCCATGGCTTCAGCCAGATTTGGCCTCCTGACTGCGGTACAGATCAAGCTCTTTCACATCTCAAAACTTTTGCTCTGAATGTTTGCTTTGCCTGAATTGCCTTCCTTCCTCTCTCTCCCTGGCAAATGCTTTATTATTCAATGTCATCTGTCCTGGGAAGAACAAGTAGATTAACTCACTGATTTAGGACTTCTCTCTTTCAAACATTTAAACTTTATTCCCAAATGTAAACTTTATCCCCAAACGTAGGGTACAATAGCCCTAAAGATGCAGAGTCTTTGCTGTTTCCCTCTTGTCCCATCTTTCCTCTAAGGAAAGAAAATCATATAAACACATTTCATTTATGATCTTATGTCCAACTTTTCAAACTGATTAACACAGATCTAACATGTTAATACTTTTAGCACTTACCCCTTTTCATCTCTTTCCCCTGAATTAAGAACTGCTCTAAACTTAGTTGAAGTCCTTGTCCTAGGGATTCTATAATCTAGTTAGATAACAAGTAAAACGACATACACAAAATAGCAAATCAAGTGCTGAACTGGGAGGTTTGGATCTTAAGTGTGGCGGTCAGATAAGGGAGGCAGCAGTTGGGCTTAGGCAGTCAGAGGCGCTTCCCGGAAGAGGCAGGGCTCTGCCTTTATCTCTGGTACCAGCTTACTCAGCACCACTCTGCGAGCCAGGTGCTACGCTAGGCCCTGGACAAACACAGACCCCCAGTGGTATTTCAGCTGTATCAGGTGACAGAGGGAGGTCTGCACAGGGTGCTCTAAGGGCACAGTGACTGGGGGAGACCCAGGAGGCAGGCCAGAGTCCGTCTGGTTCAGGGCTGAGCGCAGGGCCTGGTAGAGCAGGTGGTCAATAAATATTTGTTGCACATACTCACTGAACATTTTCATTTCTGACCTAGACTATCTCTATCGGCCTTTTGCTCCTACTTGACTCTTTTCCATTTCTGCTTTCCTTGGCTCTGAACCTCCTCTTTCTCCTTCGGTCATCCTGCCCCTACTGGCATCCTCATCACTGACTGCTTCCAGACGTCTCCCCTTGTTCCCCTGCCTGCCCATCACACAGCTTTACACCACTGACTTCCTGATACCCAGTCTCCACCCCACTGATGACAGGTGTTAGTGACTTGTTGTATACTTTCAGAGAGATTCACGCATTTCACATTCTTAACCCCACCTTTAAAAAAAAACCCATACATATAAAAGGTCTCCTACCACGCACTTAGTTCTTATTTTTCTTTACTTAACAATATGTCTTGAAGATTGTCACATGTCAGCATAGTACTTTCTAGTTCTTTTTCATGACTTCAGAATTGATCAGTGCATGGATGGAGCATAATCTATTCAACTGGTCCCTACTGATGACTACTGGGCTGTTTACAATAACTTGCTATTGTAAACAATGTTGCCTTGCACATGAACCATTTTGCCCATGTGGGAGCATATTTATGGAGTAAATTCCAAGGAGCATGATTAATAGGTCAAAAGTATGTGCACTGCTGGTACAGGCTGCCAAGCTGCCTCCTTAGAGGCTGACCAATTCACATTCCTGCCAGCAAGGTAGCTTCAGGATTTCTAAATATAGCAAAGCTACCTAGTTTTCCTGAGAGAAAAATATTATCAGAATTAATGAAAATGCGTAGTTTTTAGAATGTGGCTTTATGGTTTCAATTATACACAGGGCAGAGCAATTCTTTTTATAAAAGCTATAATTATTCATTCATTGCTGGCAGGCAAACATTGATGCTAAAGTCTCGCCTGCTAAACTGGGCTATCATTTCCCTTTGCACTGTTAATTTGCTTAATAGAGCAAACTTTTCTTCCCTCCAGAAGCCTAGGTAAACTTCTATTTTGAGCATTTGGCATAAGTGTTGCTTTACTGATATGGTTACAACAAGTTCTTTAAAAAAAAAAAAACCTGTGCAGACAGTGCTTTAGTCTGGTCCCTCTTTACCTCAGTCCTCATGGGGAGGACATACTGAATGTGAATAGGAAAGACAGTGCAGCTGGAAATGGCAGCTGCCCCTTCATTCCCCTGCCCGCTGCATCCTCACCGCCGGAAGAGCTGCTGTTCAGACTGCTTGAAGTCAGAGACAGCAACTGGACAGTGACTGCTAGTGGGTCTGGCCGCTGTGCTTCTCAAGCCCAGCATCCAGGTGCCACTTGTTCCCAGGCCTTTGCAGCACGCTGTGTCCAGACTGCAAACACGGCCTGGCTCTTGGAGGCACACTGGCCAGCTGCACTCTCTCTTCCCGATTCCATGGGGCACTGAGGCCCAGCCATTTCTCTTCTGATTTTTTACTGTTGGCTCGCTTGCTTTTTACAATTTAGGGGAGAGTAGGTGGGAAGGAGCAAAAGGCCCTACTTGAGCCCATCCCTCGAGCTCTAAACGTAGCATCTGCCAGGGGATTGAGCACTTGCACAGCTTTCTACACAGAGATGTTTTCACTTCTGTTCTGCTCTCTCTTAGATATAGTTCCCTTTGGGTCTCACAGAAGAGGTCAGTGGTGACTTCAGGGGAAGGATATCGACATTCCTGGTTCCTGGCTCTAATGCCATCAAAATAGCACCAAAATCCCCATTCAATATCAAAATGAATAAGCTATTTTTTTCTACCATCAAGTTGCAGTAATCCTTCAACCCTTATTCTACCCCAGCTGAAATACCCCAATTTGTCTCTCCAAAAAGATGCATCAGCCACACCATAAAAATAACAGTCACCACCACCACTGTCATCATCATTGTCTCTTCTCACAAAGTCATTCCAAGTACACAAAGAAGTGAGGAAGACGTTCTTCCTTCCCTTGCTGGGTCCCAGTGTCCCAGCAGGTTAGGTTAGGTTAGGTTAGGAACCAGGAAAAGGCTAGGTCAGTACTTTCAATTCTTCTCTTAATGCTTAGCCCCTCAATCTACTTCTGCTTTCAACTATCCATCCCATGAACTCCTACTGGAAACCTGTCACCTCTTCAAAATCCAACCACAATCTTCACTCAGTTCAAGTCCACAATGCTCTTACTCATCCATGAGCCCTCCTGGGAGCCAGGATTTTCCTCTCACCCTGAACCCTACACTCAGCTACTTCAAACCATCCTTTTGGCAGGGGTCTCCTTTTCCCCTAATCACTGACACCAATCCCTGCCCCTACAGTACAGTCACCCTCATGATTGGCCTCTTCTATTCCTGCTCCCAGGCAATGAAGACTACTGTGCAAGAAGTCATAAATACGCAAGGCAGCTACTTTCAGCTTCATTATTTTCACAGAAGGTTCTCAGCCCTCTGGCTTCACTGCATCTCTAGCTAAGTTTCACTTTAAACCTGAGACTCTATTTACTTCCGTGTAATCTCTTTATTTCCTCCTATGATCTAGCTTCTGCCTCACAATCTTCAGAAGCTCCTGACACAAAGAGCCCCAATACCTGGTCCCTGTCACACCCAAGGCATTCAAACTGGTCAGGCCCTTCCATCCGGTCCTCTCGTCTCTGGCTCCTGTGAGCCTGTGCAACTGGGGCTCTCCCACCCATTTTCTGATCAGTCAATCTGCTCTCAGCCTTCCCCCTTCCACAAGACTCAGTCCTGTCTCTAAAAGCACGGCCTCTAGCCTGAAGGGAGCTTTCCCTCCTAAGATAATGTGGTATATCTGGCATTTGACTGTATGTCAGATATTTGTCTAAAAAGGTGAGAACAACACATCCCTCAAAAAATAACCCCTGCCTTGACTCCCACTCCAGAAGAGCCCTTAGAAATCACTAGCCTGAGACACTGGATTTGACAGACAAGGACTCCTCTGGGGAAAGGTTTCCAGGGCCTGCGCACGGTCACTGCCTGTTGGCAGAGCTAAGGACCACTGCTGTCTCCAGAGACTCCAGTGCTGCTGCCATAACATCACCCTACTGTGTGCTGGGCTGGCTCCACGGTCCAAGTCAGAGGGTCATGGGATGCAACTTCCACAGTCCATCTTGCCTTACCAGTGGCACCCTTAAGGTTCAAAAGGAGACTATAAATTAGGATGGTATCAGGATGAGGTGAGGAAACACTTTTCCTCCTCCTGACATGCTATTCAGGAAACCACCAAGACCATCACAGACTCTGATGACCCAGTTAGAGGGAAGGAAAAGCTGAGGCAACTGGCTACAAGGTTAGCTGATCAGAGGGTCGAACCTGCAGACCCTGGTGATAAACATAAAGCCCAATTTTCTCTGTGTGGTTGCTACAGCAAGAAGGACACTTTCTACACACAGGCATTGGCTTTAGCACTCTGCTTCAGAAAGCCTGTGGGTGCTCACGCTAGGATGGGAGGGTACTCATCCATTGCTCTCCGTGCTCCAGGTAATACCCACAATCGACCTTCTCCAACTGGAAAATCAGGGGCTCAGAGAACATCACCTCTTAAGTTTCATATGGCCCTAAAGTCTAAGGCTTTAAATTCTGTGTTACCTGGGGAGCAGCCTGGAGGTAGATGAAGCCATGTAATCTGAGCCGGCTGGCAAACTCCTGCAGGAGAAAATAATGCCAGTCCTGATAGATATGCCATTCGATGTCACTGAGGGAACCATTTTCAAAAAGAGTCTTTGCAAAGATATACCTGATTGGAAATGTAAGTAGGATGGGGAGAGGGGAGGAGAATGGGAAAGGGAATGAAAGGCCAAAGAAAGAGAGAAGCAAAAAAAAAAAAAATCAATAACCAACTTGTTCCATGTCTGTCCAAACCACTTAATCTTTCTAGCTCCTCGTCAATCCTTTTTTTTCTTTTTCTTTTTTAACTGAAGTATAGTTGACACTTAACCTTTCTAGTTCCTCTCCCATCTTTAAGAAATCTGAATTCTTCACCTATGTCTCTCCCTCCTTGCTCAACACTAAGATGAGAATAGAATTTAGACTTCAGAGGCCAAAATCACAGCTCTCTGGATGGATTAATCCACTGGAAGAAAAGGAACACTGAAAGAGAATATCATTGGTCACTAACAATTTTCCCTGCTGGAAACCAGTCAAAACATATAGCAAATGGTGCATGTAAACTCAAACTTGCATGTAAGCTCAAACTTTTAAGATTTCCTTATTATTACTGCAAGTAAACCCCCAAACAAAAAGCCAATCTAGTATAAAGCACCCACCACTTTTAATTTAAGGACTCAAGCCTTCTGAGTCTCCAGGCTACTGAGCCAACTTTTTGCCTACTTGAGAAGTAGAGCAGGAACTGTATTTAAACGGTGTCACCTATGGAGCAGTAAATGCACTTCCTACTAACTGCAGTATTACCAAGAAAGCAGACTCTCCTCCAAAGCAAGCACATATAAGCTCTTGCTTCCTCCGCTTCTGAGCTTCTAATCCAGATACAAGAAAGCTAAATCTAAAAACCAAACTAGTTTTGCCCCTTGCTTACTTCCATAACTAAAGGAGGATCTGGTGAATAGGAAATAAGAGTTAACTAGAAACCATCATGTCAGGAGGGTCAGTTCTGCTTTCAAACCTCAGGCATCTTGATACAAAACACAATTTACATCCTGAACAATGAACTCCAGTTTCTAAGGCAACGCTCAGCAACTGGCTACTTCTGGGAAAATGAAATTCAGAATCCTTATCTATGAATGGCTCAGGGAAGTATACACCGCAAGGCTGCGAGTGTTGCAATAAGAGAATGGCTTGCAGAGTCACACTCCTGAGTCTGGCCTGGCTTCAAAATTCACTAGCTGTGTCACCAGGGGCAAGACATCAAACTCTCAGCCTGCTTCTTCCTCTGTACAAAGATAACAGTTGAACGTAACTCACAGAGTTGTGAGGACTGTATGTAATACTTACAAGGTGCTTACAAGAGTGACTGGCACATAGTACTCAAGACACCTTAGCTGTCACTGTAACTACTTCATCATTAGGCTATGAAGGCACTAATTTGGGAGCTCCAGAAGTCAACTCTTCCAGTCTGGAATGGCTTAGCTAAAGCCTAGCTGAAGGCAACAAAGAAAAGAGGCGAATTTCTAATTCAGTATCTGAAAAATGTTTTCAGCTTCTTCACAGGTAACATGGAAATTAAGATCTTATAAAGAGAAAGTAAATATCTGTTAATAAGTCCTATAAAAGGGCCCTCGCCT
The DNA here is from genome assembly GCF_003676395.1 of Aethalodelphis obliquidens. Taxonomy (NCBI): domain Eukaryota; kingdom Metazoa; phylum Chordata; class Mammalia; order Artiodactyla; family Delphinidae; genus Aethalodelphis; species Aethalodelphis obliquidens. The sequence continues at coordinate 263,147 of NW_020838072.1, read as the reverse complement.
TTTTTGAAGATGAGCACTTCTTTATTTCTCCAGAGCTGGTGGTGAAGGGGCAAGAGGGCATAGAAGGCCGTGGTGCTGACTGCTGAGGGGAGGGAACCCTGCAGCCCGAATGCAGGGGCTGCAGGGAAGAACCAGCTTAAGGACCTAGGCATAAAGGTCCCTGCTCTAAAACCACATGCTATTATTTTCTTTCAACTCAAACAGAAAAGATTTAGATTTCTCCCTCCCTGTCATCCACTCTCCCAAACAAGCCATGTTCCTCCTTTGGAACACATATAACACACATAAGCACACGTGCAGTCTCAAAGTTCCCTGTTAGACTAAGGTCACCGTGAAGGCAAGGACTGGGTCTGCTCTGCTTACTGCTGCTGTCCAGTGCCTAAACATAGGCGGCATTGAACAAATCTGTGCTGAGCAAATGAATAAATGGATAAATGTTTAAAGGAGTGGAAGTCCCAAGGTTTTGTACCTTCTAAACAAAGTATTCTATTTCTAAGGGGTCTCTCACATGTCTATCTCACTAAAGGGCTGGAAATCAAAAGACTGATGGTAGGGACTTCCCTGGCAGTCCAGTGGTTAAGACTCAGAGCTTCCACTGCAGGGGACATGATCCCTGGTCAGGGAATTAAGATCCCACATGCTGCACAGCGAGGCCAAAAAAAAAAAAAGATGGTGAATGTTTCCAAGCAGGTAGTAATATGTAATGCATCTTCCTAATTCAAGAGGCATGGCTTGGGAGAGGGGAAAGGAAAATAGGTAGTAGGATATCCAACAGTTGAAAAAGAACTAAAATCTATAGCCCAACCATTTATAATTCACATATTTCACTTTTATAAAGAGTAGGCTCTCTCTTGGGGTCCACAGAGAAGGAATGCCTAGTCTATAGGGTTTGTTTTACGTATCTTGAATGATTTTTATGTCTAAAAAAAAAAAATCACAATACATTTACAAATGTATTCTTATTTTTTTCCCTCCAGGAGGCTTTATGGGAGCACTAAGGAGCAGAGCTAGTTTTTCTAATTTGGAATTAAATGGGTAACCAATCTAGTGTTTTCAGAAGTGAGTGGACAATAAAAATGCAACATTTTCCATTTTGATAACTCAAGGGGCTTAAGATAGACCATCATGCCACCATTTCACACTGACAGAGGTCATTCATAACCTTCAGATAAAAAACCCTCAGTGATGTCCAGATTAAGGCACCCTCACTTCATCTTCAAATGGCTTATACACAAGTCACAGACTGGTTTTGTGGCAGAACCAGGAATTCCAGAGCATAGATGGACTAGCTCCTCTAGAACAGACGGGCTGAATTCCCAAGCTATCTGCGAGCTTTCATTAAAAGTGACTCCTCATCTCACTCCCTCAGGTGGTCAGGATGATGCTCTTCGTCTGACCTGTAAGAGATTGGATGTCTCTTACAGATTCTGGCCAACAATAAGCCCTGCCACACAACAAAGGGTCAAAAAAGGTTAAATCCAAGATAGAAGCCAATTTTACAAGTCTGCTATTTCTACTCAGAAATCCTTTCTTGAAGAATTTAAAAAAAGGATAAATTTATTTCTCCTATCATTTTAGGAACACATTTTAATTCCGACTGCTTTTTTCTCCCAGGTGATAACCAACCACTGATTCATTTGGTTTCCTAGAACATATGCTGCTACTTAAGTGTCTATTCTGTGCCTTTTAGCATGTAATGGTTATACTAGGTAGCTACCCGCCTGCTTCTATGCTAGAAAAGAATAAAGAAACATAATCAGTGCCAATGTGAGAAATTAAATGCATTCAGATTATGAAAAACACAGTCTCCTTTCTTGACATATATGGTAACTGTGAAATTATAAGTCTGAACAAATCTGTATAGTGTTGTCTTTAAAAAGACAATTTTTTCAAGTATCATTTTCAATGACAAGAGCAGTGCAGAGTCTGAGCAAGAGGAGAAGACATGCAGCGCTAAGCACAGAGCTTGTGACTGCTGGAGGGCTCAGGGTCTTACCTGTCGCTGTATACAGACCTCTCAAAGATCTGTACTGCCTGCTTGGCCTCTAAGAGTTTCTCAGGGAAGGGCTCCAACTGTACTTTCAGGCGGCTCATAAAAGAAAATGTCTGGAATGTGTAGCACCATCGTGCTGGCTCCTGGTACATCATATCCAGCAAGTTTCCAAGACTGGGGGCAGTGCAGGCCTAGAGGTAAATTATGAAAGAGGAGAATTTCCTAGAAGGCATATTTACTTCACAGTGTTTACCGCCCTTCTACCCATCCGCCCACAAGTGTAATAATCAATGAGAGATGCAATTATAAAAGTTTCCTTCCACTAAAAAGATATAATCACATCCCTCAGCTTAGTCAAAGCTACATAATCAAGGAAGAGATTTTCCTACCTTACTAGACAAGAATCTGACAGAGGGAGATGACATGCCACCTTCAGCATACCAAAGAACAGCAGAGGAAGAACCACCCATAGAATTAGCACATTCGCTGATTGGTGGGTTTGTGGAGCATGTTGGAGGAGGACTTAACAATCAACAACCATCTGAAACTCTACTTGGAATCAGATGTTTCCACCGTAACACTATGTTGCTTCTCTTTTGAGCTTCCATTTGTGGCTATTTCTTTCTAAAACTTCAACCCAGACAAGAAAGTAACTGATTATTTGAAAATCCAACCAACCAAACCGAGTTCTCTCTCTCTTATAGCAAGGCTACAGTTTGTTAAACAAACAAATGAACAAACAAAAACAAACAAATCCCTCCTCCTCGATTCTAGACACTTTATGAAAGGCATGTGAAGACCCACTTACTCAGCAGGTGCAGGTGGGAACGTGTCTAAGATACTCAGGAACCCCGGATTCTTTCCTGGGCTCTGCCACTGACTCAACCCAAAAGTGAGTTTTGCGAAAAGCACTCTGATCTGCGTTCATTCAGTCACCATGAACTGAAGGCCTGTGTGGATAAGATGCTACGTGAGCTAGGTGCTGTAAGGGGTACAGAAACAAAACTAAGATTTATCTCAATGTTCACTGTGCTATGTTATCTCATTTAATCTTCAAAACAGCATCATGAGGTAGGTACTACTGTTATGCCCATTTTCTTGAGGAGAACATCCACTCAGAAAGGTTAAGGAACTTACTTGTCCAAAGTTTCATGGTAAGTGTTGAATGGGGACTCAAACCTGGCTTCCTCTAACTTCTTCATTCTAATATTTCTCCATATAAAGGCAAGCAAGACATGGTTCCCAAACTCAAGTAGCTCATAATGCATATGGAAAGGGGGTGACAAAGATATGGAGAGCTAGACTATAAAGCAGAACATACAACAAAGGGGTGATCACGGTATGGTGGAGGGAATCTGAGAAAGTTTCTGGAAAAACGTGGCATTAAGCTGGGAAGTAAATGATACATAGAATCTCCACAGATGGAAATGGGGATTAAGAAGAAAGTATTTCAGGTAGAGACAAAAATACACGGGGTGGGGGGAAAGGTTAGACAACCACAAGTGGTCCAGTTTGGCTAAATATCACCCCTGGATTCCAAAGAGGGGTCCTATGCTTTGGAAGCCTTCAGCAGAGTATGTGTGTAGAGCAGAGTGGATCACAAAACAACTTCCCTGCTTTCAATTCTGCAACCCACAAACACAAACCAGCCTCACAAATGGCCCCTGGCCGAGAGCTGGAGGTTGAAGCAGGAGGACAAATTTGAATCTACTCGAGTCTCCGGTGGTGTCACTAGAGACTGGAGGCAGCCCATGGTTACAGCACAGCTCTGAGACTGCAGGGAAGCCTGCTGAGTGGAGTAGGGCACTGCGATGGCAGATGCACTAGGTTGACTGGGCGGGGATTCTACCAGCAGGCTTTGGGTTACCAAAGGGAGCCTGTTCCAGAATAAAAAACTGTACAGAGGCCTACACAATTTCTAAAGAACCTATTTCAGCTACAGAACGTATGCAAATATCCCTTCAAACATATACACAATAGAGGACAATCACTGGATATAAAAATATCCAGCAATTCAAAAGGAGTGGACCCATCCGTGTGTTCAGGACAAGCAGCCTCTCAGGAGACAGAGCTATTGCCACAAACAGGAGAAAACAAAAAAATCTCAATGGGACTTGAGACTGCCACGTTGATGAGAACAGGCTATCATAAAAGAGGAACAACTGACTTTCCTGGCAGTCCAGTGGTTAAGACTCTGCACTTCCACTGCAGGGGGCATGGGTTTGATCCCTGGTCGGGGAACTAAGATCCCACATGCAGCGTGGTGTGGTCAGAAAACAAACAAAACGGAGCAATATGAAAAGAACATTCTTAGAGGAGAAAAGCGCAATTGCCAAAACAAAACTCCCAATGAAGATAGTAACCAGCAGACGGTAAACTGCAGTAAACCTAACTAGTGAATATCATACAGAATATCAACTCAAGAAATTTCCCCTAAACTAAGAGAAAAAAAGCAGAAAATTATGAAAGAAATAAAAAGAAATACAGTTTAGGAGATCCAATATACATTGTTATACAGTGGTAGGGTATTTTTTGTTTTTTCTTTCTTTTCTCTGGAAAGATACATCAAGATGTAATGTCACTTGTGTCCTACCTGACAGCAGTGAATACAATTTTGTATCAAACAACTTTTCAAACAAAGGCTAAAATGATGTGCAACTTCACAGTACCCATATCTCAGACAAAGCTACCTAACCAAAGCAAACGATTTTCCTTCTCATGAGATAAAATTCCAATATAGAATGGTGAAATGCCACGCCCAATAAAAAAAGAGATCAGCAGAGGAAGACCACTACTCATAAGGTCTCCTTCTCATCAAATTTCACCATCACTGAGAATCACTGTCTAGTAGAAACATGACATATCTCTAGGTATTTTAGAACAGAAAGGAAGTTTAAAACCATGCTACAACTAGGAGCTATAGTCAGGGGGAACTGATCAGATGAAAAAGAAGCCAAAAATCAAAGAAAAAAATTGAAGAAAATCTCTGAAGATGTGAGACTTTCCACCAGAGAAACTCACTAAGTACCAGAAAGGATTTAATATAGATTTACATACACAGCTTTCACACACACACACACCCAGACCTAACCTAGCAAGATGTCAACAATTCATGAAAGCAAAACAAAACAAAAACTTAAGGAGGGGGAAAACATTAATTACTTATTAAAAAAAAAAGATCAGAGCCATATAACACTTCCCTACAACAGAAACTAAAGACATTTTAAGACAAGAAATCACTCAGAAATTATACCAACCACATTCTGAAAAAAAAATGCTCTAAAATATATTTCAACCAATTGGAAAATGAATCAAAATAAAGAATTAAGAAATGGGAAGAAGTAATAAGAAGACAGTGGTCAGTGAATGACCAGTAGAACAGTTAAGTATAAAGTAATTATTATGAATGTGGTGAAGAAGTTTACTGCCAATTTCTATAGTTAAAAGAGAAATTTCAGGGAATTTCCTGGTGGTCCAGTGGACTTGGTAGGACTTGGTACTTTCACTGCTGGTATCCAGGTTCAATCCCTGGTCAGGAAACTAAGATCCCACAAGCCTTGTGGCATGGCCAGAAAAAAAAAAAAAAGAGAGAGAGAGAGAGAGAGAAATGTCACTACGTAAAAACATTCTGGATCTATAAAGCTATAGATTTCTATACCTGGGGGATGGAGTCTGGAGAAGAAAGTAATAAAAAAAAGTAGTAAAATTTATTTTTTTCTTTCATAGAGACCCCATTAACATTGATAAATAGGTTTAAACATTTATATATATATATATTTTATTGAAGTATAGTTGTTTTACAATGTTATATTAGTTTCAGGTGTACAGCATAATGATTCTGTATTTTTGCAATTTATACTCCATTATAGTTTATTACAAGATAATGGCTATAATTCTCTGTGCTGTACAGTATACCCTTGTTGCCTCATCTATTTTATACATGGTAGTTTATACCTGTTAATCCTACATCCCTAATTTGTTCCTCCCCCTTCCCTCTCTCCTTTGGTAACCACAAGTTTGTTTTCTATATCTGTGAGTCTTAAACATGTATATTTTTAATTTAAACGTTTCCACTAGTAGAGTAAAAATAGTAAAATTTCCATACGAATGAAGGGGAGATAAATGAAAGAAATATTCAAATACAGCAAAAAGGAAAAAAAGGAGATGAAAGCACAAAATAAGGTGGCAGGAATAAATTAAACATAATCATGATAAAAGAGAAAAATTCCCAGGAAAGGCAAACCCTAAGATTGGGTAAAAGCTAAAAATCCTGTTCATAAGTGAAACGCCTAAAACAAGATGACATACATTAGCTGAAAGTAGAGGGGCAGCAAAATCCACCAGGTAGATGCAAATAAAACGAATGCAGATGTGGCAAAGCTGTATTAAGAAAAAAAAAGCACTGGGACTTCCCTGGTGGTCCAGTGGTTAAGACGCCACGTTCCCAATGCAGGGGGCCCGGGTTCGATCCCTGGTCATGGAACTAGATACCGCATGCCACCAATAAGAGCCCACATGCCAAATAAATTAATTTAATTAATTTTTTTAAAAAGCATTAAATTCTACAAGACTAGTAAAGCAATAAAGACGCCACAAAAAAGTCATGAACCTTTTTACATGGAATAATAAAGCACTGAAATACAAAAATATAAAGTCAATTAAAACTACAAGGAGAAATAGACAAAACACAATAAAAGAACAAAACTTTAGTACACTTCTCTCAGAATTTAATAAAAACAGTAGACTCTCAGAATAAGAATTTGGAGGATAAGACTCTTAATCATTATTTTTTCCCACATATCTGAAACTGGGATACATCTTATAATGCTTACTAAACGTAATAGACATTTTAATTATTCCTTAGAAGTGTCACTAAATTGATAATGTCTTATAATCAATGACATCTTGGAATTTATAAAATATGTCACATCAAACTACATATACCTTACAGATAATACATATTCTTCTTAAAAGTCCATGGCACACTTATCAAAATTGATCATAGATAGTCAATGAAGAAAATCTCAGTAAGTTTCCTCAGTGAGAAACTGGATAAGCCACATTGATCATAACAAAATAAACTCAGAATTAACAAAATAATAAACATACAAAATCTACTCAGAATATGCAAAACACTAAAAATAAATCTTAGGCAAAAAATAAATTAAAACTACAATTACAAACTCTTCAGAAATTTCAGTTAAATTCTCATATGTCAAAATCTAGAAGACAGGGCCAAAGCTTATCCCATGAAAAAAATTTCCTGTTGCAAATGCTTTTATTATTAAGGCAGAAAAAAGGGAAAAATACACAAATTAATCATTCACACTAAAGAGCTTTAAAAATGCAAAGAAATTCTGAGAAATAAATAAATTTAAAAGCAAAAATTAATGAATTAGAATGCAAGCCCCAATAGAATTAAAAATTAAAATCCATTAATTGGGTCTTTTAAAAAAGGACAAATAAATAGACAATCATCTATCAAACCTATTCCTCCCAAAATATTCACACAGATAAGCAACATCAAACAAAAGATACAAAAACTCTTGATACAGAAGAATTTAAAGTATAAAAGAATACATGTAATAATTTTACATTATTAAATTTGAAAATCTCAATAAAAGGGCAATTTTCTAGAAAACAAAATTATCAAAACTGATTAAAAACCCTGAATAATAACTGAGGAAGAAACAGTTGTCTAATAACTATTCCCCCCAAACAGCACTGAATCCATGTAATTTTAAAACTGATTTCTGTCATACCTTCAAGGAATAGATAATTTCTATGCTAAAAATAATACAAAGCTTCCAATTCACTTTCATAACCCTGATGGTAAAACCTGTCAAAAACTGTACACATAAATATAATACCAATTAAATTTATTAATACACACAAAATTCCAAACATATTAGCAAATTAATGCAACAGTACACCATGACCAAAAGGGTTTATTCTAGGAATGTGAGGATGACATCATTACCCAATCTATGACTAAAACTAAAAGGAAGAAAGAAAAATCCCACGGTTAACTCACTAGATGCTAAAAAAGGCTTTTGATGAAAACTCAACATCTGTTACTGATAAAAACAGTTAATATCCTAGTAATAGAAGTACCTCCTCCACATGGTCTATTGAAATGAATGACAAGCACAGATCTTAACAATGATACATTAGAGGTACTTTCGCTAAACACAGAAAACATAAAAGTGACTACCATCACTGCTATTATTCAATATTGTTCTGGAACTTCTATCCAACAAAAGAAAACAGAAATGAGGTTTGGATATTGGAAAACTCTTACAACTGATTAGAATTTAGAGAAAACTATTATTTTCTAAAATCTCAAGCAAATAAAGCAAAAAAAAAATTAATGTGAGAATTAAGTCACACAAGACATACAACAATCAACTGCTTTTCTTTCAAATAGCAATAACCAGTTTGAAACAGATGAAGGGAAAACAGATCCCAGTCACAATAACAACAAAATATATAATCACTCAGGAATAAACTAAACAAGACTATTACTGGGGATTCAGATAAAAACTTGGGGAAAATCAGACTCCTGTAGATTTTAAAGTCACACAAAGAATAAAACCTTAAAAGCAAGAGAAAAAAAACCAAGTGCCTGTTTCTATAATCTTGGCTTGTAAGAGGTCTTTTTAAACTTTCACGTCAAAGGCAGTAACTAAGAAGAAAACAATAGACTTGACCACATAAAAACTTAAAAGCATTATATTGCAGAATACATCATACAGAAAAGGAAAGAAAAGATGACAAACTGGTGAGAGTATCGACAATATATGACAGAGTTAAGATATATTTTTTAACATCTTTATTGGAGGATAATTGCTTTACAATGGTGTGTTAGTTTCTGCTTTATAACAAAGTTATACATATACGTATATCCCCATAACTCTTCCCTCTTGAGTCTCCCTCCCTCCCTCCCACTCTCCCTATCCCACCCCTCTAGGTGGTCACAAAGCACAGAGCTGATCTCCCTGTGTTATGCGGCTGCTTCCCACTAGCTAGCTATTTTACATTTGGTAATGTATATATGTCCATGACACTCTCTCACTTTGTCACAGCTTACTCTTCCCCCTCCCCATATCCTCAAGTCCATTCTCTAGTAGGTCTGCGTCTTTATTCCCGTCTTGCTCCTAGGTTCTTCACGACCTTTTTTTTTTTTTAGATTCCATATATATGTGTTAGCATACGGTATTTGTTTTTCTGTTTCTGACCTACTTCACTCTGTATGACAGACTCTAGGTCCATCCACCTCACTACAAATAACTCAATTTCATTTCTTTTTATGGCTGAGTAAAAACTGTATATGTATATATGTGCCACATCTTCTTTATCCATTCATCTGTTGATGGACACTTAGGTTGCTTCCATGTCCTGGCTATTGTAAATAAAGCTGCAATGAACATTGTGGTACATGACTCTTTTTGAATTATGGTTTTCTCAGGGTATATGCCCAGTAGCGGGATTGCTGGGTCGTATGGTAGTTCTATTTTTAGTTTTTTAAGGAACCTCCATACTGTTCTCCATAGTGGCTGTATCAATTTACATTCCCACCAACAGTGCAAGAGGGTTCCCCTTTCTCTACACCCTCTCCAGCATTTATTGTTTGTAGATTTTTTGATGATACCCATTCTGACCAGGTGAGATGATATCTCATTGTAGTCTTGATTTGCATTTCTCTAATGATTAATGATGTTGAGCATTCTTTCATGTGTTTGTTGGCAATCTGTATATCTTCTTTGGAGAAATGTCTATTTAGGTCTTCTGCCCATTTTTGGATTGGGTTGTTTTTTATTTTGATATTGAGCTGCACGAGCTGCTTGTAAATTTTGGAGATTAATCCTTTGTCAGTTGCTTTATTTGCAAATATTTTCTCCCATTCTGAGGGTTGTCTTTTGGTCTTGTTTATGGTTTCCTTTGCTGTGCAAAAGCTTTGAAGTTTCATTAGGTCCCATTTGTTTATTTTTGTTTTTATTTCTATTTCTCTAGGAGGTGGGTCAAAAAGGATCTTGCTGTGATTTATGTCATAGTGTTCTGCCTATGTTTTCCTCTAAGAGTTTGATAGTTTCTGGCCTTACATTTAGGTCTTTAATACATTTGGAGTTTATTTTTATGTATAGTGTTAGGGAGTGTTCTAATTTCATACATTTACATGTACCTGTCCAATTTTCCCAGCACCACTTACTGAAGAGGCTGTCTTTTCTCCATTGTATATTCTTGCCTCCTTTATCAAAAATAAGGTGACCATATGTGCATGGGTTAATCTCTGGGCTTTCTATCCTGTTCCATTGATCTATATTTGTTTTTGTGCCAGTACCATACTGTCTTGATTACTGTAGCTCTGTAGTATAGTCTGAAGTCAGGGAGCCTGATTCCTCCAGGCCCGCTTTTATTTCTCAAGATTGCTTTGGCTATTCGGGGTCTTTTGTGTTTCCATACAAATTGTGAAATTTTTTGTTCTAGTTCTGTGAAAAATGCCATTGGTAGTTTGATAGGGATTCCATTGAATCTGTAGATTGCTTTGGGTAGTAGAGTCATTTTCACAATGTTGATTCTTCCAATCCAAGAACACGGTATATCTCTCCATCTATTTGTATCATCTTTAATTTCTTTCATCAGTGTCTTATAATTTTCTGCATATAGGTCTTTTGTCTCCTTAGGTAAGTTTATTCCTAGATATTTTATTCTTTTTGTTGCAATGGTAAGTGGAAGTGCTTTCTTTCACTTTCAGATTTTTCATCATTGGTGTATAGGAACGCAAGAGATTTCTGTGCATTAATTTTGTATCCTGCTACTTTACCAAATTCATTGATTAGCTCTAGTAGTTTTCTGGTAGCATCTTTAGGATTCTCTATGTATAGTATCATGTCTCCTGCAAACAATGACAGCTTTACTTCTTCTTTTCCCATTTGGATTCCTTTTATTTCTTTTTCTTCCCTGATTGCTGTGGCTAATACTTCCAAAACTATGTTGAATAAGAGTGGTGAGAGTCGGCAACCTTGTCTTGTTCCTGATCTTAGTGGAAATGCTTTCAGTTTTTCACCACTGAGGATGAGGTTGGCTGTGGGTTTGTCATATATGGCCTTTATTATGTTGAGGAAAGTTCCCTCTATGCCTACTTTCTGCAGGGTTTTTATCATGAATGGGTGTTGAATTTTGTCAAAAGCTTTCTCTGCATCTATTGAGATGATCATATGGTTTTTCTCCTTCAATTTGTTAATATGGTGTATCACGTAGATTGATTTGCATATATTGAAGAATCCTTGCATTCCCGGGATAAACCCCACTTGATCACGGTGTATGATCTTTTTAATGTGCTGTTGGATTCTGTTTGCTAGTATTTTGTTGAGGATTTTTGCATCTATGTTCATCAGTGATATTGGCCTGTAGTTTTCTTTCTTTGTGACATCCTTGTCTGGTTTTGGTATCAGGGTGATGGTGGCCTTGTAGAATGAGTTTGGGAGTGTTCCTCCCTCTGCTATATTTTGGAAGAGTTTGAGAAGGATAGGTGTTAGCTCTTCTCTAAATGTTTGATAGAATTCGCCTGTGAAGCCATCTGGTCCTGGGTTTTTGTTTGTTGGAAGATTTTTAATCAGTTTTAATTTCAGTGCTTGTGATTGGTCTGTTCATATTTTCTATTTCTTCCTGGTTCAGTCTCAGCAGGTTGTGCATTTCTAAGAATTTGTCCATTTCTTCCAGGTTGTCCATTTTATTGGCATAGAGTTGCTTGTAGTAATCTCTCATGATCCTTTTGTATTTCTGCAGTGTCAGTTGTTACTTTTCCTTTTTCATTTCTAATTCTATTGATTTGAGTCTTCTCCCTTTTTTTCTTGATGAGTCTGGCTAATGGTTTATCAATTTTGTTTATCTTCTCAAAGAACCAGCTTTTAGTTTGATTGATCTTTGCTATCGTTTCCTTCATTTCTTTTTCATTTATTTCTCATCTGATCTTTATGATTCCTTTCCTTCTGCTAACTTTGGGGTTTTTTTGTTCTTCTTTCTCTAATTGCTTCAGGTGTAAGGTTAGGTTGTTTATTTGAGATGTTTCTTGTTTCTTAGGGTAGGATTGTATTGCTATAAACTTCCCTCTTAGAACTGCTTTTGCTGCATCCCATAGGTTTTGGGTCGTTGTGTTTTTGTTGTTTTCTGTTTCTACGTATTTTTTAATTTCCTCTTTGATTTCTTCAGTGATCTCTTGGTTATTAAGTAGTGTATTGTTTAGCCCCCATGTGTTTTTTTTTTTTCGGTACGCGGGCCTCTCACTGTTGTGGCCTCTCCCGTTGCAGAGCACAGGCTCCAGATGCGCAGGCTCAGCAGCCATGGCTCACGGGCCCAACTGCTCCACGGCACGTGGGATCCTCCCGGACTGGGGCAAGAACCCATGTCCCCTGCATCGCCAGGCAGACTCTCAACCACTGCGCCACCAGGGAAGCCCGTGTTTGTATTTTTTATAGATTTTTTCCTGTAATTGATGTCTATGATATTTAACATACGAGTTTTTATGAAGCCATTACAAAAACCTGCAGATCTCAATAGAGAAAAAAAAAAAAAAAGCAAGAGGTTTGAATAGGCATTTCACTAAAGAATACTAATAAATGGCCAATAAACATTAAAAAGTTCAATTCACTGGTAATCAAAGAAATGTAAAATAAAATAACACACCATTCATTTTCTTGCCTCTCAAATCAGAAAGGATGAAAAGAAAATAACACCCAGTGTTGCTGAAAATATGAGAAAAATAGTACAACTTTTCTGAAGGAAAATTTTATAAAATATAACAAAAGTCTCAACAAAACATGTTGTTTTTCGACATCAAATTCCAGTTCTAGATTACCCTCAAAATTAGCTATTAAAAAGAAAAAAGATATAGCGACAAAAATATTCATCATTGTGACATTGTTTATAATAGGGAGAAATTAGAAAACTAAGTATTCAAAATAAAAGACTGAATAACTAAATGATAGTACACCATATTATGCAGTATACAGCAACCATTAAAGTGACATTACCTTGTAAAGGTAAAAGGAAGAAGACCTTGGATATCAAGTGACACGCAAGTGACAATCACAATTTTTGTTTTAAAAGAGGAAATGTATATATGTTCTATACATTTATATAAGTGTATATAAATATATACATTTTCTCCTTTGTAGATAGAAATCTAAAAGGACAAAAATGTTAACTGTTTTACCACTGGATAATGGGATTATGGGAGTAACAGTTATCTAAGTTTTGACAAAATTTAGTGGTTTAAACAAAAAACATTCATTAAATCCATTTCTGTTGGAAAGGAATTTGGGACACAGCTTAGCTGGGTGGTTCTGCCTCAAGGTTTTCCATGAGATTTCAGTCACGACATTGGCTGAGGCTACAGTCATCTGATGACCTGACTGGGGACTGAAGGATCTGCTTGCAAGACTCACTCACAAGGCTGCTGGCAGGAGGACTCAGCTCCTTGCTGCATGGGCCTCTTCACAGACAGGTATGCTGCATTATATGGCAGCTGGCAACACCAGAGCCAAATGATCAAAACAGAACAAAATGGAAGATACGATGTCTTTTATGACCTACCATAAAAAGTCACACACTGTTAAATTGCTACACTGTATTCATTAGAAGCAAGTCACTAAGTCCAGGTCACACTCAAGGGGAGAATTAAGGTCCACTTCTTGAAGGAAAGAGTATCAAACCATTTGTGGATATATTTTTTAAATCCCCAAAACAGGTGACCTGTGGCATACTCAGAAAAAGATAATTTATTTTCTAAATGGAAAAGTTAATTAACAAATACACACACGCATGCACACATATACATATAGACATATGGAGACAGTTTAAAAAACAAATATCCTCAATAAGTATTTTATTTGTCTGCCAAAAAAGGTAACACAATCCTAAGTTGGAATAACACATAAATGGCACCCAGAACAAGTTCTATGATATTCTATACCATTTAGACTACATCCAGAATGTCCTGTTCAGCTCTGAGTACCACTCTTACTAAAATCTAGGTGGAAAACTAACAAACTGGAGCACATCTCCTAGACAAAGTTACTTCAGCATGAGAAATAGTCTGAAGGAAAACGGTATTTGGTTTCAAAGAGAGAAGACTTCAGGGGGAGAAAAAGCAGGCAAATCATTGCCTTAGAAATGTACGAAGGGTTGCCATATGGAAAAGTTACAAGACTTCACAGGCAGAATTTGAACCAATGAGTCAGAGTCACAGGTATGCAAAGTGGCTCATACAAGAACTTTCTAACAATAGGTTGTAAAAACAAGAATGATGCACTCAGTGAATGTTCCCAGGACTGCAGGAGTCTGTGGAGACTGAGGCATGGTGCTGCTACTCCCTCAGCTACCTCTAGTGTTCACGTTCAAATTGGTTCTTCCCTACTCACACTGATGTGGCTGGTGGTTTGGTGCTCTCCCAAAGCAACATACCTGACACTAGGGCTTAAGCCACGAGGCATACATGGAATGTACAGTGCTTGGGATAGCATTGTACATAGTATGCACTTTATATAAACGTTAGCTATTATTTCTGCATTGACTCAAAATGTGACAAGATGCTCTCTAAGGTCCCTTTCAATTTCTAAGACTTCATCAATTAAGTTAAAATCATTATAATTAACTACTAATCCTTATGGTCAGTTTCAGTAATATACTTAAAGGTAGGAATGACAAAATTAATCTTCAAAGCCAGGATGGCTGGACATGCTTTGGGAAACCACAAAGAACAGACAGTCACTTACATAGACATGTAAAAACCAAGAAAATCAAAACTAAACATATTCAAACAAGTCATATCCTCTCTGGTGTACATGGTCGCTTTAGGCAATGAAGGTGCTGATATTTTAAAAAGGAGATTCCAACTGGACTACTTCACCTACTCAGAGCAAATTAGATTATTACAATTAGTTTATTCACCTATGCCTGCCAACTACCCACCACAACTGAAAACTTACGTTTTGGGTGCCAGCAGCCTGGACATTCTGCCATGTTGCTACAGGTTCTGTAGCTACGTGCCACTCTGGGTGAGTTTTCGTGAGTAACTTCACAAAGGTGGATTTTCCCACAGCTGCAATGCAAACAGCATGTATTGGGATGCATCTCAAATCAGGGTTGCAGGAGAAGGCTGCTATTAAACTCTGTCACAAATGCCCAACTCAAGGGAACAAGTACCAGTTTTTCCAATTTCAAAACTCAGCAGCCACATCACTGTCAGACTAACCAGTCACCATAATGAATGCAGGCAACAGGGAGGAAAAATACCCTTAAGATTTGATTTGTAATTTTAATGTCCCAACCTCTCAGAGGTAAAGAGTATTTAATAACAGTTAAAAATGGAATAGACTCTCAAAAGTAGATGAAATCAGCTACATGTGTTGTAAAGCTTGAATCGCACAGTCCTATTTATTCGGTGACAGTATAAAAATTACAAGTTTTTCAGGATAGAAAATGAAGACAATGACCCTCATTCATTCAACAAATCTAACCAATATTCAGGGAGTGCTATTATGTGCTCAGACTGTCCGGCACTGGAGGTACAATGGTAAACAAAACACAGGATGGATTTTGCCCTCACAGAGCTTGTACGAGAGACGGATACCAAATAAGCACATGAGTAACTAATAACAGATTGTATTAAGTGCTAGGAAAGAAAAATGCAGGATGGCTCTAATGTAGCTCAGGAGATCAAGGAAGGTTCCTCTGAAAAATGTTACCTGAGGTGAGACCTGAAAGACAAGGACTGGTCAGGCCAAGAGTGGGGGAAAGGTTGGGAAAAGAGAAAAACGGCGTACAAGAAGACAGAAGAGGTATCTGTGGCCCTGAAGTGACAGTGTGGTCAAACGAGGGAGAAGAATGGCTCAAAATGAGTGTGGAGAGGCTGGTAGGCAGGCCAGGGCCAGGTCACATGGGGGGCCCTGTACCATGGTAAAAAGTTTGAATTCTATTCTAAGGGCAATGGGATATCAGTGATGATGGGTTTTAAGCAGGGAAATGACCATGTCATTTTTAAAAGACCAGCTCATTTTTAAAAGACCACTCCACCTGCTGTTGCACTGATGTAGAATTAGGCAGACCAGTTAGAAGATAACAGTAGCTTCAACCAAGGAGAGAGCAGAAGAGGTAGAAAGCAGTGATTGCTTTGAGAAATATTTTGGAGATGAAATTAACCTAGTACCACAACATTCAAGTTCTCTTTTCCCATTTACACCAACATCTAGCCCATACCTTCCTGAATTCCAGACTATCTAAGAGCCCTCCAGACATTTCCACTTGGATGTCCTAGAAACAACTCAAAGTCAATATATTCCATAAATGAACTCATCATCTTCCCCACCAAACTGAGCTTTCTCCCATATCCCAACCGCAGGGTAAGACAGCACTATCCACTCAGTCAGGACTTCTTCCTTCTCTGCCAAACCTCAAGTGGCCACCAACTGCTTTTGAACCTGCCTTCTAAAATTTCCACATCTGTCCTTTTCTCTCTATTCCCACCTCCTGCTCAAGACCAGGCTTTCATTTCTTGCCTCTCCAACTCTGGCCTTGCCCTCTTCAATCCATCATTCATACTGCAGCCACACTGAACACAAAGTAACACTGCTTAAAATCCTCTGGCAGCTCCCTATTGCCTTCACAACAAAATTCAAACCCTTTAGCATGGCCTATAAAACACATCAAAATCTGGCCCCTGCATAGACCTCTCTGCCTCACTTCCCTTCAGGCATCCTGAGCTCCCAACGGACCAAACTCTTTGCAACTCTAATCATGCCATGCTGTCTGCTGCAAATGTGACTTTGCATATGCTTTCTCCTCACCTGGCCAACTCCTACTCAATCTTCAGATTCTGCTCAGATACACCTCCTGTGTGAAGGCTTTCAGGACCCTGATGCCTCTAAGTTGGATTAGCTCCTTTGTGCTTGGCCTGGCAATCTGGGTAAGACTCCATGACTGCCATTGTAATTCTGTTTCTCTAAGTAGAAGATGGGGTTCCTTCAGGGCAGGAACCAAAGCCCAGACTAATGACCTAGCTGAATGAATAAAACAAGTAATACATTATTAATTCCACTTCCCTACGAAACCCACATTTGTTGAAAATCAAAACATGAACCATAACAATGTGCTTGGAGCTCAATCTCCCCTATGAGAGGTGATCTTTCTCAAGTGAGTTCTACCCTTAGGAGGAACCCAAATGGAAGGAAGAGAACGAAAGGGGAGGCACCCTTCCAGTCAATTCTATCAGCCACTCATAGTTACTGATCAGGAGCAAAGAGACATCTCAGCAGAAGAGCCCACACATCCAATATCTGACATTTATTACACACCACTCCAACTCCTCTCTGAACACACAGGGTAAAGAACAAACACATAAATCTGTACATCTTGTACAGTCACACTCATCTCTCAGTCCCACCTCCACCCAACTCCTGTGTGCCTTTGCACATGTGCTCAGCCTCTGCTCCTCCCACACTTCAGTGAACAAATGCCTTCCCCTGCTCTGCTCAGCCTGTGTCTAAATCCCTTCCCCCACTAAGCATAAGGCCCACCTCTTCCGCAAAGTTCAGGACATCTCCAGCTCACACCAAATTCCTACCACATTGGGCAGCTGAATCAAACAAGCAATATTTATTAACTGCCTCTGATACATTTAGCATTTAATTGTTTTGATTGTTTCATGAGCCTCAATTTTGGTTTCCTAACAGGATCTGAATCTCTGAGGTTGGATCACAGGAATCCACATTTTTAAAGCATGACCCAAGTGATCGTGAGGCAGACTTATACTGGAGATTGCTATCTAGAACAATCTGATCACAATCAACAGAGGTGGTTTTTTAAAAATATGGGTTCCAAAACCACATCCCAGACTACTAAATAAAACCCTTTGGGCTTGTCATGGAGTGCCCAACAGAGTTGCAGGAAATACAAATTGGTTGAATTTGTTTATTATCAGATACCTACCTGTCCTGAATAGTCCCTACTTTAAAATATTTGGCACAGATAGTCAATATTTAGATTGCAGGTTGGTGATTAAGCCTAAAACATGGTCTCTGGCTATGGGCTGAAAAATTATTTTAATTAATATGAAAAGATGAAGGTAGCTGATTTGTGAGATGGGTGGGGTTGAATGGTTGTTAGAATTACTTAAATTTTTTAAAAGTTAAAAACAACTACCCAAGGAACGATTGCAGATGGAAAGGAAGGGCGCTGAGGGTTAGGGCGTACCAACTTCACCTCTGAGATCAGAAGGGCAGTCAGTACTCTGAGAAACCGACTTATGCCATTTAAACACACAAAACCCGGAATGCCAATAAATGAGATGTAATGAGAAATATACAGTTCCAATTAGAAACAGTCACACCAGGGCAACACCCCCACCTTGCACACCATCCCCCATTTCAAAGCTTTTGGAAATCCAGTTTAGCAATGAGAAGCCAGAGTTTCAGCAAAGAACGACAGTAAATCGTGGTGGAAGGTCCTAGGAGCTTTGCCATCCATGATGCTGTAGGGCTTGGAGAGCCTGGGTAATTTTCCATAGGGCGGCATTTCTTAAAACTGCATTCCAAGGGAACTCAGCTGCGCCAGGCACCACCCACAGATATGGAATAATTATTTTAAAAAATAATTCAAAAGTATGTATTTATATTAAAACTAGACATAACTTTTTTAAAGCTATGATACCTGACTGTAATACTTTTTTTCTTCCTTTTAAGAAGTTTTGTAAAACAGAAATATAGATCAATGGAACAGGATAGAAAGCCCAGAGATAAACCCATGCACATATGGTCACCTTATCTTTGATAAAGGAGGCAAGAATATACAGTGGAGAAAAGACAGCCTCTTCAATAAGTGGTGCTGGGAAAACTGGACAGATACATGTAAAAGTATGAGACTAGATCACTCCCTAACACCATACACAAAAATAAGCTCACAATGGATTAAAGACCTAAATGTAAGGCCAGAAACTATCAAACTCTTAGAGGAAAACATAGGCAGAACACTCTGTGACATAAATCACAGCAAGATTCTTTTTGGCCCACCTCCTAGAGAAATGGAAATAAAAACAAAAATAAACAAATGGGACCTAATGAAACTTCAAAGCTTTTGCACAGCAAAGGAAACCATAAACAAGACCAAAAGACAACCCTCAGAATGGGAGAAAATATTTGCAAATGAAGCAACTGACAAAGAATTAACCTCCAAAATTTATAAGCAGCTCATGCAGCTCAATAACAAAAAACCAAACAACCCAATCCAAAAATGGGCAGAAGACCTAAATAGACATTTCTCCAAAGAAGATATACAGACTGCCAACAAACACATGAAAGAATGCTCAACATCATTAATCATTAGAGAAATGCAAATCAAAACTACAATGAGATATCATCTCACACCAGTCAGAATGGCCATCATCAAAAAATCTAGAAACAATAAATGCTGGAGAGGGTGTGGAGAAAAGGGAACCCTCTTGCACTGCTGGTGGGAATGTGAATTGGTTCAGCCACTATGGAGAACAGTATGGAGGTTCCTTAAAAAACTACAAATAGAACTACCATATGACCCAGCAATCCCACTACTGGGCATATACCCTGAGAAAACCATAATTCAAAAAGAGTCATGTACCAAAATGTTCATTGCAGCTCTATTTACAGTAGCCCGGAGATGGAAACAACCTAAGTGTCCATCATTGGATGAATGCATAAAGAAGATATGGCACATATATACAATGGAATATTACTCAGCCATAAAAAGAAACGAAATTGAGTTATTTGTAGTGAGGTGGATGGACCAAGAGTCTGTCATACAGAGTGAAGTAAGTCAGAAAGAGAAAGACAAATACCATATGCTAACACATATATATGGAATCTAAGAAAAAAAAAAAAAGGTCATGAAGAACCTAGGGGTAAGATGGGAATAAAGACACAGACCTACTAGAGCATGGACTTGAGGATATGGAGAGGGGGAAGGGTAAGCTGTGACAAACTGAGAGAGTGGCATGGACATATATACACTACCAAACGTAAAACAGATAGCTAGGGGGAAGCAGCCGCATAGCACAGGGAAATCAGCTCAGTGCTTTGTGACCACCTAGAGGGGTGGGATCGGGAGGGTGGGAGGGAGGGAGACGCAAGAGGGAAGAGATATGGGAACATATGTATATGTATAACTGATTCACTTCGTTATAAAGCAGAAACTAACACACCATTGTAAAGCAATTATACTCCAATAAAGATGTTAAAATAATTAAAAAGTAAAAAAATAAAATGTATATAAAAAAGAAGTTTTGTATTTTTTTTAAGACAAATGTTTTAAAGTATTCCCAGGGGTCTCATAAGAAAGGCGTTCTCTGCTTTTCCACTGCTACGCTGGCCTCCTCCTAATGAGCAGAACATCTGTATGCACCAAAGTCTCTCTTCTTCAGGCAGGGCCAAATGACAAATGCCTCCCTCTGTCTCTATGCTGAGCACTAGCCTCTTTTGATATCATTATCTCAGACTTATCACAATTAAGTTAGATCCCAGCTTAACTGTTCTCTTTCAATATACTTTTTAATATCATGAAATTTGGGAGGTATCAGATGTCATAAGCAGCATTAAATCTTCCTTTAGGGCCTTGGCTATCACTGTACTTTATTATGTGTGCCATGACTTGAGAAAGGGTGGGAGGTACTTTGTTAGAGTACATTATATCAACATGTTGATTTTTATTAGCACCAGGATCGTCATTCCACAGGCTGGATCAAAGAGTTCTGTTGTTAACATTCATCTCTTCCTAAATAATAGTTCTTTTCTCCTACAAATTTTTCTATAAACTACAATGTCTGTTATAGCTACATTATACTAAAAGCTAGTAGTAAGATAATAGTATCTGATGTAACACTCAAAATGATGTATTATTTTAAATTTAATATAGTTGTAGTTCATGGCAGCCTCTTTAAATATACCATCATCTTCAGGCATTTTCTTCTGAACAAGATGTAAAACCCTGTACCAAAAAGCAAACAAAAGCAGTAAATATAAAGCTGCCTATCTTTAAACAAAAAAATTCTTCCAAAGAAAATTTAAAGCCTTTATTTCAGGAACTACATTTGATGCTGCATTCATTCATTCAACCAACAGATGTTTACAGAGTAGCCACTAATGGTGGGTACTATAACTAAAATGATGAAGTGAGCTGAGGTGCTGCCCTCAAGGAACTTATATCAAGGCTAAGCACCCAGGATCAAACAGGCTCTGAGCCTAAAAGCATTCTGGGAAAAAAAAATCACTCAGCTGACTTAAAAGAAACTTGATATATTTCAGCCCTGATTACTTTTATCTTCTTTTCATGAGAAAAAAAAATTTGTTGTTAAAAAAAAAAGTTCCTCACAGCTTCCAGAGTACAACTCAAACTTCTGCGTTTAGCATGAGACCCTTGCTGATCTGGAATGCCCTTACCACCTCTGCCCACCAGCTGATTCATCCTTTCACTGTCACCTTCTCAGTGAGGTCTCCTTGAACTCTCTCCAGCTCCACTTTATCCTTGGGCAGAGTTAATTACTGCCTGCTCTGGTCTACCGAGGCATCACACTGTAATTATTTGTTGACTCACCACTCTCTCCCTCTAGACTGGGAGCTCACTTTCTGAAGACAGGGACTAACCTTATTTCCTTTGCATCCTGAGTATCCGGCCAGGTGCTAAGAATGGAGATGGATGGATGGAATGAGGTGAATCACAGAAACAGAGAATCCAACTTATTCCAAACACTGTATATTGGATACAATGTTTGGATTAAATAGGTCTTTTTTTTCCCTAGAATTCTTGCCCAAATGTTTATACTTAATGAGAGTAAAAGATGACATTAGTGATGTTAAATCACTAATTTTGAATGCTGGAGGATATGTTATTTAGGGAAGCTCTCCACTGCTTTACATACAAGTCTCTGGATGGCAAAAGTGAGGTTTCTTCTCTGTTGGGTCTTTGAAAATCAAAATGAAAAAAACAAAAAGAAAAACAAAATAAAACAAAGTGAGACTAGTCTGAGTTGACTCACTGACAGTATTTCCTGCGGCGATCCTTTCTTCAATTTAGGTCTGTAATCATAAAATAACTGGCTTTGGAAGGCGATAATACACTTTAGTGATGAACACACTTAATAGATAGGCTAGGTATTTTATTTTTCAGATTTTAAGGGATTCTAGGTTCCAAGCTTTTGACTCTTAATCACACATGGCATATGGCTCATAACACAGGCTAGATGCCCTTACTTGCTACTTCACTGATCCATTTTCCTTACATGCTGCCATCTGCATCCACAGGATCAGATTAAGATGTAGAGCAGCAGGACTACAAGAAAAGCATATCTAACTCTATGATAAACATATCTAACTTCAGCTGGGACAGGGGTTCACCTTCCCCTGTTCAGGTTTCCTGAATGGATACTCTCATTTGGGGGGATGCCACCTGTGGTTAGAGAACAAGATAACTATTTGATCTGATAGTAAAAGCAGTTTACCGTATTTCCTCTGTGGACACCAATGACTAACTTCCACATGGATATCACAGCACAGGATTCAAGTATCTGGTAAACACTGAATGAGTACAATGGGCCAGGTGTGGGTTAGGTGCTGGTGACACAAAGATGAACAAGACACTACGTGGCTAACCCAGGGAAGGTACTGAAGGTGCAGACAATCTCAACAGAACTCAAGTGCTTGCAGCAGTTGAGGGTACAAAATGTTATGTGAGCACACAGAGGAGGAGGTGCCCCATTCTGTCCAGGGAGAGTCATCACAGTGTGTGGGGTGATGGAGAATAATAGGAGACAAAACTAGAAAGAGCCAGATTAAGGTCCCCCAGTCCACTTCTCATCAGTCACACTTTCTTTAGGCAACTGCATTCACTTCCAAGGCTGCAACAACTACCCCCACAAGTCAACAACTTCCATAGCTGAGATCTCAGCTCCAATCTGTCTCTTCACTGCAGGCACGTACCCTAATCTACCTCAGAACATCTATCTCTGTTTGTCTCAGAGGCACCTCCTCCAAGCATCACTCTTACCTCCCCAGACTTCCTCTTCCTTTATTCCCATCCTCAGTTTTCAGAGTCACTGTCCAAATTAAACCTCCTTATCCCTCACCTCCAAGTGGCCACCAAGTCCTGTCAATCCCACTTCCAAACTCTTTCTCAAACCATCATGTCTTCTCTGTTCCGCCATTCTCTCTGTTCAGGCCTACATCTTCCCTCCCTCCAACGACTACAATAGCCACAAAACCTAGTCTGTCTACTCCAAACTCTATTCCTATTCATACATTCAACAAATTGGATGCAAGGTACGATGGGTACTATAGCAAACGAGACATACAAAGTGCCTGCTTTATGAAGCTTTCTTTTTATTTATTCATTCTAGCCAATTCCCTTTTAAAAATCAATGTGGCCATGGCACATACTGGCCTTAAGTCTTCAGTATCCTCCCACAGCCTACACGAGAAACTCCTAGCTGTTCAACGTCTGGCATATCCTACCCTTTCAAACTCTTGTTCTGCTATCCTCTCACAGGCCCTTTAAACTTCAGGCACAAGCCTGATATTAAAACTGCATGTTTCTTCAGGCTCTGCGTTGGCAAGTGTTACTTCCTGTGCCTGGAACACTCTTTCCTCTAGGGTAGGAATTCCTACCCCAGAGATTCTGAGTTTCCATGTCCAAACATAGCACTCATCACACAGCACAGAAATTATGTTTAGAAGTCTGCTCCTCCCACTTAGTTGTGAGTTCCTTAAAGGACTGCATGAGAACGCAAGAAGGATGCATAGAAATCTGGAAAGGTGAAGAAGAAAAGGTCAGGAAAATTGGGAGAGGCAGCTCAAACCTCACCTGATGGTCTGTCCAAACCACTTACTTTGTGAAATACTCTGTACCTCTCTGGGCTCTGAGGACAGAGCTTCCTTTAGGGGCATGTTTCCCAAAGTACGGGACAGAACATCTTTAAATAACACCATGAGGCAGGCAGTCCTTCTCATTCCTTTCAATGTTTCTGATTTGGCTGGAGAAAAACACACAGCTGTGGTGACTGGTCTCACTTTAAATTCAAGACCACTAAGTCCAAATGGGTCCTTAATGCCGCCCAGCAATTCTATATTTCTTCTGCTCACTCACCAGACTAGTTGTTGTTTTTTTTTTGCGGTACACGGGCCTCTCACTGTTGTGGCCTCTCCCGTTGCGGAGCACAGGCTCTGGACGTGCAGGCTCAGTGGCCATGGCTCACAGGCCCAGCCGCTCCGCGGCATGTGGGATCCCCCCGGACCGGGGCATGAACCCATGTCCCCTGCATCAGCAGGCGGACTCTCAACCACTGCGCCACCAGGGAAGCCCTCACCAGACTATTTCATGTCTTTCCTCTCTCCTCACACTCACTCTTGGCTGATCTTTCTTCTTATTTCACCGAGAAAACAGACACAACCAGAACACCTTCACCAAGTTCCTGCCACTCCTGCTAGAGTCAGTAATCATTTATGTTGCCATTCATCCCGTTATTAGGGATAAACTGTGCTCCTAGGTAAAGCCAACCTCTCTCCACTTGGGCAAGAAATTCCATTCCTTCTTGCTTACTAAAATCACTCTGGAAAGTCTATCCTCTCTCCTGTTTCACCAATCTTTTCCCTCTCTACCAGCTTATAAATATCATCTAATTCCTCTTACAAAAAGAAAAAAAAAAAACGAAAAAAACCACCTTTTCAACCCTCTTCCCATTTCAGCTACCACCCCACGTCTCCCCTTTCTAGGAAAACTTGCAAATAGTTGTCTTAACCCACTGTCTCCAATGCCTCACCTCCCATTCTTCTGGAACTTATGCAATCAGACTTTCACCCCCCCCCCAACTCCTATAAATTGCTCAAGTTCACCAAAGAGCTCCATTACTTAAACAGCATTACACAGTCAATCATTCCTTCCCTGAACACCTTCGCTTGGTTTCCAGCATATCATTCTTTTGGCTTTCCTATTTCAGTGGTCATTCCTTCTCAGTCTCTTTTGCTGGTTCCTTCCTATTGCTTCAATCTCTCTAATATTTGCGTGCCCAGGACGTGGTCCTTTTCATCAACACACACAGGCTCCTGGCTTTAAATACCACCTACATGTATAACTCCAGTCCAGGGAGACTCTCAACTCTGGACTCAT
Source organism: Aethalodelphis obliquidens (assembly GCF_003676395.1). NCBI lineage: Eukaryota > Metazoa > Chordata > Mammalia > Artiodactyla > Delphinidae > Aethalodelphis > Aethalodelphis obliquidens. The sequence continues at coordinate 237,973 of NW_020838072.1, read as the reverse complement.
ATATCCAACTGACTATTCAACAATCCTACTTACATATCTAGTAAGCATATAAAAACCTAACATGCCTAAAACCAAAAACTTGACCCTCTTCCCCCAGGCTGTTCTTCCCACACTTCTCCATCTAAGAAAACTGGAACTCTTGTCTTTCAAGTTGCTCAGGCCAAAATGATTAGAGTTATCACTGACCCCTCTTTATCTTATACTCCACATCCTCCTGTTACCAAATCCAGTGTACCCTACCTTAAATGAAAGTAGAATCTAATCACTCCTCACCACCTCCACTGTTACCATCCTGGTCCAACACATCATAACTCATCATTGCAACAACTTCCTGACACCTTCTATTTTCAACATATCAGCCAGAGTGATCTTTTTATAATCTAAGTCATATCATGTCACTTGACTGCTCAAACCTTCCAACAGTTTCCCATCTCAACCAGAGTAAAAATCCATAATGGACTATACAGTCTATACAATCTAGCCACCTCTTACCAACTGACCTCATCTCCCCCCACCTTCCCCCTTGCACACTCCACTCCAGCCACAACGACTTTCCGCCTGTTCCCTGAACATGCTTCCCACCTCAGGGCCTTTACACTTGGTCTTCCCTTTGCCTGGAAGATTCTTCTCCCCATTATCCACATGGTTCACTCCTTCACCTTCTTCAGGTTTTTGCTCAAATGTCACTTTCTCAGTGAGGCCTGTCTTGATCTTTCAATTTAAAACTGCAACTTCCCTCAATCCCTCATCCCTGAATTTTCTCCATCACACTCATTATCTAACATACTGTTTACTTTGCTTACTTTATACTGTTTATAGTCTGTCTCTCTCTACTAGGGTTCCCTGAGAGCAGAGACTTTTATTTGTTCTGTTCACTGCTGCATCCTCAGTGCCAGGAACAGTGCTGGAATATGGAAGTTGTTCAAAGGGCTATATGTTTAATTTGTAAACTGAGAAATTCTCAGTTTGCTGCTAGAATGTCTTCAATACTTAACACTTGCTAATCCCTTTTTAGGGCTCAGCACTTTAGCAGGTAAAAGCCTCAAGTAAGAATTTAGTAACATTAGAAACATTTAGTAACACTGAAATGTTTTTATTTTATTTTAAAATTATTTTTATTTAAGGTACTGGACTTCTATTCTCTCTTATAACAGTTATTTTTAATTTAACACACGTTTTTAAGTTTAAAAAGTGAGCTGCTTCTAAGAAAAATGCTAAGAAATTATAGTGGGAACAGCAAAGAGACATGGCAAAAATAGTGAAAGTGGTATCTGAATGACTGGAGTTTAGGAACTCTCTTAGGGTAGGGTTGCCAGATAAAATAAGGACACCCACTTAAATTTGAATTTTAGGTTTTTTTGTTTTAGTGTATGTTCCAAATATTGCATAGGACACACACTAAAATATTATTCGTTATCGGAACTGCTATTTTAAATGGGCATCCTCTTTCTCTCCCCTAAATCTGGCAACTTTACCTTAGGAGAACAAAGAAATTGCACCGTGCTCCTTGTCGCTTCCATTTTTCTCTACCAAAACAAGCTAGCTCTTGTCCTATCTACGGACTGCGTGGCTTTTATGCCTCAATAAACCTGTCCCTGTGGGAGAGTACTGAGGCCTGACGTCTGAAAAATCCAACTGGCAAAGGCCCACAGCGCACCTTGAGAGGGGAAAGGTTTGGCAGCTCAGAACAAGCAGTCCGGCCGCATCTGCTCGAGAGGGAGGGGGTTCCAGGCCCCCTTTCCCAACCTCTCAGGCACCTGCTCTGCGGAGGCCGAGGCTTGGCAGCTACTTTCCGGCCCTTACCAATGTTGCCTTCGATGGAGAGCCTTCTGGGCCCGCGCCCCGCGTGTAGACCCCTGGAGGGGGGCACACCCTCGAGTGGGCGCTTAGCCATGGACTTGGAGGATGCTCGCAGCAGCCTTAGATAGAGCCGGCCGGCGATCATCCCACCGATGATTCACGAAGCGATCACTTCCGCCGAGAGCACTTCCTCCCACGGTGTTCACGCGCTCCGGCGCGCCGCTGACGTCAGGGGAGAAGTGGGTGGGTTGAGTTGGCTTGAGGGGAGGGGCCAAAGGGACTACTCTGTTCTCGCGATGTTTGTAATAAAGAGTTGCAAAAAGGAAGACTCCTAATGTGGGGTTACGGGAGAGTTTAATGACAATTGGAGTTGGTACTGTGAGGTTCGCCCCCTCCGTTTCTGCCCACTGGACAAACTACGTTTAAAACGACACATAAGTCAAGAATTCCATCACCTTTGCATTTTTGTATCGCTTTAGAATAAATTTCATAACTAAAGACAAATAAAAATAATGGTAATTTTAAACGAGTTTTTTTCCCCAAGTGTTTGTTGTCTGGCTCTTATTCTAACATGGGGAAAAAAATTGGACAGTTTTAAGTAGGAAAATGATGCAATCTGATGATTTACACAAATTAACTTTTTCCCATTCCCTGTAACTTGCACCACAATGCTGGCACCTTATTGAATAAATTAACAAATTAGTTTGTCAATTACACCCCCACCTCTTATTTTGCCTCTTGAATAAAGTTCACTCAATCTATTTGCATAGTAGCCAAAAATTCCGTAAGAATAAAGAGGGTGGAGGCTTAGGGACTATGTGTGGAACTCATTTAAACCAGATAGATTGGGTTCTGTGGGGTTGAACCATGGCGGGGTGAGGAGGGGGGCGGGGCGGCTGGTGGGGATTCAGAATAGGGTTTGTAAAAGCTTGAGAAGAGCAAGGGTAGAGAGAGATTTGCTGGTGTATAGAACTGGAGTCTAGCTGTTGGTGGAGAATTGTGTTCTGCAGAGGGACAGGGACAATTCTGAGCTGCTGCCAGACTGGCTTTTTCCTGCCACACTCCATGGTCATAATGACTTCAGAACTAAGGATTTATGAAATATAGTCAGAGGGTGCGTCCACCTTCCCCGCTTGACTTCCACAAGAGTCAAACCAGGAGTTAACAGGCAATCTGGCATTCGGGCAGCACTCTTAGACATGGGAGTTTTTAGGAAACCAATCTGATTGTCAGAAGGTTTGGGGAGGGGCTGGTGGCTGGGACTGTTGTAGGAAAAAATGGGGCACAAGAGGATGGTCATATCCCAGGTCTCGGGTGAGTCCCTGGGACAGGCTGCCAAGTGAGGGTCCTTGATTTCTCGCTGGAAAGAATTCAAGAGCGAGATATAGTAAAGTGAAAGGTTTATTTAGGGAGATACCCACTCCGTAGAGCGTGGGCCATCTCAGAAGGCAAGAGCACCAGAGGTGCGGGGGTGGTTAGTTTTTAAGGGCTGGGTAATTTCATAGGCTAACAAGTGAGAGGAATATTCTAACATCTTGGAGAAGGGGTGGGGATTTCCAGGAATTGGGGCACCACCCACTTTTGTGCCTTTTTTGGTTGGCCTTGGAACTGTCATGGCACCTGTGGGTGTCATTTAACCTGCTAATGTATTACAGTCAGTGTGTAATGAGTCTCTAGGTCTACTGGAAGTCAACTCTTCTGCCATCTTGGGCCTAGTAGGGTCTAATCGGCTTTTGTGGTATCCTATTCTTCTTAATGGTTGTGCCATTCTTTTAATGACTGTGCCCTGCCCCCTTCCTTCCTGTCTCAGGGTAACTGTTTGCAGAGCAGGCACAGGACCTTTTTCCTATATTGTTGTTTATATGGGATGGCTGAAGTGACATTTGTATATCGTATTAAGCACAATCTATTAAAAAATAGATTGCAAATTTAGGATAAGCTGGGTGGAGCGCTAAAGGATATTGGAGCAGCTAAAGTCTGTCCCATCCCCCACTCCCTCCCCTGCAGCCACCTCTCTGTAGAAATACTACTTACATTTCTTTATCTATGTAAACTCTGACTTGGGAGAATATCCATCGAAAAAAGTTTGAGAGGCTGTCTGCACCCTTATGGTTTCCCTTGCCTTCATTGCCCTCAGGGTCACTGTGAAGGGTAAATATGGAAGTTGTTGGCAGGTTTAGGTGCAGACAGGAAACTAATCTGTTCCTAAAAGTTAGAGCACCTAAAAGTCATTTAAAAAATTTTTTACAGTGAAGTACAATATATAGTGAAGAAAAGAGCATGTATTGTAAGTGTACAGTTTAGTGCAATTTTCACAAACTGAGCACACTCTACTACCCAGATTCGGATCAAGAAACAGCATTACCAGCATCCCCAGAATCCATTTCCCCTACCAGTTACTACCCCCAAAGGTAACCAATAACCTGACTTCTAACAGTAGACATTAGTTTTGCCTGTTCTTTACATAACTGAAATCATGTAGTAAGTACTTCTTTCATTCAACATAACATCTGTGAGATTTATGTATGTTATATATGTAGTTGTAGTTCATTCATTCTCACTGCTGTATGGTATTCCACTATGTTGTTATACCACAATGTGTTTTATCCATTCTACTCTTTTCTTTTTTTAAAAAAAATTTATTTATTTATTTGGCTGTGCTGGGTCTTAGTTGCGGCATGCGGGCTCTTCGTCGTGATGCGCGGGATCTTCTAGTTGCAGCATGTGCGATATAGTTCCCTGACCAGGGATCAAACCCGGGCCCCCTGCGTTGGGAGCATGGAGTCTTAACCACTCGACCATGAGGGAAGTCCCCTTATCCATTCTACTCTTGACGGACATTTGAGAGTTTCTAGATTAAAGCTATTATAGATACCATTGCTATGAATATTCTTTTTTCTTTTATATAAATTTATTTATTTGTTTGGTTGGTTTTGGCTGTGTTGGGTCTTTGTTTTTGTGTGCGGGCTTTCTCTATTTGCGGCAAGTGGGGGCTACTCTTTGTTGCGGGGTGCAGGCTTCTCATTGTGGTGGCTTCTCTTTGTTGTGGAGCACGGGCTCCAGGTGCGTGGGCTTCAGTAGTTGTGGTGCGTGGGCTCAGTAGCTGTGGCTCGCTGGCTCTAGAGAGCAGGCTCAGTAGTTGCAGTGCACGGGCTTAATTTCTCCGCGGCATGTGGGATCTTCCCGGACCAAGGCTCAAACCCGCGTCCCCTGCATTGGCAGGCGGATTCTTAACCACTGTGCCACCAGGGAAGTCCCGCTACGAATATTCTTGAATATGTCTTTGGTAAAGTTAAGTACACATTTCTCTTGGGCATATGCCTACAAGTGGAACTGACGTATGCTGGGCTTCAGTAGACATTCCCAAAGAGTATGCAGTTCCACAGTGTTTGACTGTACCAATAGGCAGTGCCACCGTCAGTGCGTGAGAGCTCTGGTTGTTCCACATTCTTGCCAACAATTGGTACCGTCAGCTTTCTTCATTTTATTCATTCTGCTGTATAATGGTGACTTGCAGTTTTAATCTGCATTTTCCTGATGATCAATGAAATGGAACATTTTTTCGTATGTTTATCAACCATTTCAGTAACCTCTCTTGGGAAGGACCTGTTTAAGTCCTGTGCCCATTCTTCTATTGGCTATCTGTCTTTTACTTACTGTTATTGTTCTTTGTATATTCTGGATATGAGTCCTTTGTGAATATTTTCTCTCACTCTGTTCCTTGCTTCTAAAAGCTTTTACATTTGGGGGATGTATAGTGTAAAGTAAGAAACTAAAATGTCTTTTGCCTTTTAGTTATCCCACTATTATTGATGATCCTTCTACTCCTCTGTATTTCTTTATGCTTGTTTTATTATGTTTACCATGCATCAAAGTTCAATATCTTTCTTGATCTTAATTCCAAGTTTCCAGGAGAGAGACTCTGATTGGCCCAGCTGTGGCCAAAAGGTAAGTTTTCAAGAAACAAATGTGAGTGTTGGAGCCCCACCCCAATGTGCACGAGGGAGGAGGGCGATTAAAGGAATTGTCCGGAGCAAGGGAGAAAATAAGGTGGTGATCAGTTCTTCCTGGAAAACAGCGGTATGTTGGTGAGCAGAATTACGTCCCACTTGCCTGGAGGAATAATGTCACTTCCTGCTCCTGCAGGATTGTCGGATATCTGCTGGAGTTTATGAGTAAAGAGTTGATGTTGCCCCACGGGGACTTTAGTCCTTCAGCATCCATTCCTTCATCCAATATTTGCTGAGCATCTGCTATGTACTAGACACTCTGCTTAGTCCTTAGAGAGAGCTCTGAAGTGCTGCTGACAAGTAAACTGATCGGTGTTACCAAAACGCTATGCAACCATTAAAAATGAGGAGATAAACATACACAAATGTGACCCTGACTTTCTTCTGCAGCTTGGTGTCTGGTCAGTTATATTCTCATCTACATCAAAGATATTCTAATGTACTGGATTGTGCTAACTCAGTTTGGTTAAGCTGGGAAGTACGCTTCCAGAATCTCCTTCCTGACAGGGCTCTGAGTTTGAGTTGGTCAAAAGAGGACCTGGTGGAGATTTGGAAAGTAGAATGGGAGCCTCAGCTGCTCTGAGGAGATCTCTGTTGTCAGACACTGTGACAGACAGATGTGCCCACAGATAGATCCCAGCAAGTTCTCAAGGCCTAGTGACTCCTCTCTGATCATCCCACAGCTCCCTTCAGACCTTCACTTCCCCAGCTTGTCCCACTTTTAGGCAGCCTCATTCCTGTAATAACCCCCTTATCCCCGTAATATGCATGGTGGCTCTGCTCACCTGAATGAACTCTGACTGATAGACCTAATCATAAAAGGAGGCATATAGGGAATGGTTAAGAGTGTGGGCTCTGGATTCAGACAGCCAGAGGTGAGGATTAAGAAAGGTAATCCACGTGCAGCATTTAACACACCTGCCACACCGTTACCAACCAATAGGTATTACGTAATAAGTAAGGTAATGCTAACATTACTCAGTGCCTGGGATGTTATTTCTATTTGGTTGACTTCCTATTGAATTTACACTCTCCTCAAGCCACTGTAACCCATCCATGCTCTCCTCTCTACTAGCATATAACTTGACTTCCCCTGCAGAATTCTAGGACAGCACTTATTGAAGTGAGGTAAGATCAGGTGGGGTAGGGAGGGGAAAGACGGGTCATCCTCCCCTTCTTGCCCCACATGGAGATTCTGCCGTGCCCCTCCACAGCAGGGAGGGTCAGCTCTCCACACTGCCCTAGCGGCATCTCTGTGCCTGGGCATCCTACCGCCTCTTCCCTGTGCTTTCTTTCCCAATAGCCTGTGCCTGTGGCTCTTCTTTGCAGGACTGCCCTCAACCTACTGGAACATTTTTCCTGCACAGGAGGAAATCCTGGGACTTTCTGTCCCGCAGGAAGTACCTTCACTTATCACTGATATGTGACCATGAAAGCCTGGCTCATTGCCTGCAGTAAGGTTTATACTCCAGGGCTCTCAGGGGACCAGGCAGAAGCCACCATTTTCTGTCCTGCCTCTCCCACTCTACTCACTGATTTCTACCGAGAGCACTTCCTTAATAAATCTCTTGCATGTGAGTCCTCATTTCAGGGTCTGCTTCTGGGAAACCTGTCCCAAGACATAAATCCTCTAGGGGTTTTTGAAAGTATGCTTCTTGGGGCTTCCCTTGTGGTGCAGTGGTTAAGAATCCGCCTGCCAGTGCAGGGGACACAGGTTCGAGCCCTGGTCTGGGAAGATCCCACATGCCGCGGAGCAACTAAGCCTGTGCACCACAACTACTGAACCTGCGTGCCACAACTACTGAAGCCTGTGCGCCTAGAACCTGTGCTCCGCAGCAAGAGAAGCCACCACGATGAGAAGCCCGCGCACTGCAATGAAGAGTAGCTCCCACCCGCCGCAGCTAGAGAAAGCCTGCATGCAGCAACGAAGATCCAATGCATCCAGAAGTAAATAAGTACATTTATTAAAAAAAAGAAAAAGAAAATACGCTTCTCTACTGCACCCCCAGAGGGCAAGTGCAGGGATGGTGGAGGAAGAATGTCTGACATTGAGGTCTGTGTGCTTCCACTGGGCTCCACTGTCTCCAAATGGGTGTGTCTGGGAAGACCAGGTGGGTTCTGTTCAGGAGCATCAAGGATGGGACCTGGCCAGGTGGCAGGAGCAAAGGGCACACCAGGCAGAAGTAAGGACTTAGTTCTGCCAATAACTAGCTGGGAAATCTAGTTAACTAGTGAACTAGCTATAAAATGAGAATGACACTAGTACCTGCCTCATAGGGCTGTGGTGAGGATTAAATGAGAAAATCCATGGAAGCTCTTAACCTAGTGACTGGCATATTATAAGCATTCAGTCAATGTTAGCTGTTATTATTATCCCGTATTTTCTCATAGTATTTTGTGAGGGCTTCTATTTCACCTCAAATCATTGTCTTATATGTATGTGTCTGCCTCCCCCTTTATGCAGTGTGACCTTGATGGGCAGGAATCATCTTTGTGGGGTACATAAATCCCATTTGGCCTCATCCAGTAATTGCAGATGCCAAAAATTCAGTAAATACTTGTGAAATTAAACAGACTTGACCAAGGGCAGGGAGTGGGTAGCAAGTAATGAGAGAGAGACAGAGACAGAGAGAAAAGGAGAAGAGAGAGGGGGAACAGGAGTGCAGGAAGAGAAAATATTCTTCCTTGGGATGCTGCTCCTTTCTTGATTAGCTTTTGGGACAAAATACAACTTAGTCCTCAATGACAAAGGACCTCATAGAGATCTTAAGCCCACTACGACCATCCTTCACCTAAGTTTAAATAACATTGTGTTTGAACCACTCACATGTTACAGCTTATAAGCCCTGCGTTTCCCTTTCTGTTCACAGTCTCTAGTGTATCACCCTTGAGTACAAGGACTTACATCTATGAAAGCCCTTGTTTCTTTCTTTCTTTTCTATTTTTTTTTTTTTTTTTTTTGCGGTACGCGGGCCTCTCACTGCCGCGGCCTCTCCCGTCGCGGAGCACAGGCTCCGGACGCGCAGGCTCAGCGGCCATGGCTCACGGGCCCAGCATCTCCGCGGTATGCGGGATCTTGCCGGACCGGGGCACGAACCCGTGTCCCCTGCATCGGCAGGCGGACTCTCAACCACTGCGCCACCAGGGAAGCCCAAAGCCCTTGTTTCTTAACCCTCCTCCCTCCAAGAGTCATCTAGTCCTCATTCTTACTAATGTTCAAGATAAAGGAAATAAGGTGGTATAGCAGAAGAAGCACTAGGTTTTAGCATCACATACACTTGGATTTCAACCCTGGCTCTGTGTGATCTTCAGCAAGGTGTTAACTTCTATAAGCCTCAATTTCCTCATCTGTAATAATAGAACCTACCTCTCAGGGTCATTGTGTGGACTAGAAATAGGTGTGAAAAGCCTTTAGCATTGTGTGTGAGAGTCAGCCCAGGAAAATAGAGTCCCACACAGAGAAGTAAGGCTTGTAGGTTTTACTGTTTCATGATTGTTAACAGAGCAGTCTCAAGGAGACCCCCAGAGAATCTGTTCTGACTTTAGAAGCACTTCCTGTGGACGATGGAGGGCCCTGCCTCATCATACTCTGGCTTGCTGATCCACATCTGCTGGAAGGTGGAGAGAGAGGCCAGGATGGAGCCTCCGATCCAGACTGAGTACTTCCGCTCTGGGGGAGCAATAATCTGCAAAGAGCAAATGTGGTGAATCATGATCGGTCGCCAAGGAATAGGGAAGGTGGTCCAGGAATCACCTCACCACACTGCCAGACTGTCCTGGAAAAGAACAGCCTCTGTGGTCAGAGAGGAACAGGAGAAACCTTGTGGTAGATTAGACTATTGCTCAGATTGTCACTCTTCCTCCCACCCCATCCCCCTGCCCCTCCATGAGAAGAGTTCAGTGTTCCACCCTGTGACTTCGGGCTGGGCCCTGTATTTGCTTTGGCCAGTGGGATGTCAGCAGACTTGACACAGGGGCTAGAAATGTGTTTCAGGCATGCAGGTAGGCACACTCTCTTGTGTCTCTGCCATCTTCATGAGAAGAATTTCCCTTGAAGAGCTACTGGACCTTCAGCCTGGGCCCCACAGTGAGAGATGTGCCCCTGACCTGAGTTGGCTGGGCCTGCAGAGCTATCTAGCCAAGCTTGACCTAGATCAGCTGACTCCCAGCTGACCTGCAGATACATGAGCAATAAATGCTTATTATTACGTGCCCTGAAATTTCATAGTTGCTGTTACTCAGCAATAGCTAACCAATACAAACATCTGTAAGGGGAGTGCTGTTCTGTTCTTGCCTAGAGTTTGGATGCGTGGGCAGCTTGGGCTGGGATTCCTCCATCCCTGAGTCTAAGCCAGTCTACTCAATAGTCTCTTGTATCTGAGAAGTCCTCAAATTCATACATGCCACTGGGATTCCTGAGCTTGGCCTTTAGAAATTGGTTGTCATGTCAGACAACTTTGAACTCCACCTAAAAGTATATCTCAAAGGACCATGACTCTTCAACTAATTCCTGTTTCTGAAGGGACTAAGAATTTAGTGCTAGAACAAACCAGACATGAAATAGATTTTTTTGTCTCCTAAGAATCTCCCTACATATTTCCTAAATTGCAGAGATCATGGAATAGCTAAATAAGTAGGGTCTTTAGAAGTTATCTTATTCAGGCAGACAAAAGTCACCCCATTGCTCCTTTGACAGATACCTCAGGGACTGGCACAGCCATTAAGCAGGTAACAGATTTTACTGCTGGGCAGTTCTAGTTGTGAGAAAACTCTGGGTTGTCTTGGGCTGGAGGCCCTAAATCTCAGCCCCATTCCCACCGTACTCCATATCCTTCCACACTTGCATATCCTGGAACTTGCCTCATCTCCCCCAGTCCAATGTGGCTGGGGTGTTTGTACCTGCACACATCCCCGGCCATCTTTGCTTACTCACTCTGTTTCCCCTGCCTGCAGTGTGCTTTCCCCTCCTCTGGTCTTATTTAAGCTGTTCTTCCATTGATCATGTCTACAGATCAGATCTTAAACTCCTGGGAGGCCGGCAATGTTATTGAACTCAGGGCAGTGGCTCATAAATTGGAATATGCATCAAATCATTGGTGTCCATTTGTAAGTGTAAGTGGTGGGGGCACCCCAGACCTGCTGAACCAGAATCAGGTGTGGTATCCTGACACGTCGTCCTAGTAAAAAGCCGCTGCCCCAGGCCTGGCACGTTGCCCCCCATGCGGCAGACCTCGGTAAGCGTGGCTGCTCCAATGGGCTCTGGGTGAGAAGAGCCCGCTGCTCACCTGTTTTCTGGTGGCCTGCTCTGCTTCCCTGTGCCAAGCACCATCTGCTAGGCAGGGGGAAAGCCTTTGTGAAGAAGGTTCTTAGAATACTGACATAGAGAACACACTTCCTCAGATCAGGCCTACTCCCCAGAGACCAACTTTATTGTGACCTTCAACCTATCTGTTATCTCTATTTTACTCCTAACTCTTTCTAATCCTGTAGTAGCAAAGTTCCTAGAAGCCCTAAAAGTGTCTGTCTGATTGCTTGGGGACCAGAGGCTGGGGAGAAGTGGTAAGACAGGTGGGCTCCCGTTCTGTTGAGGCCTATGCAGTGAGAAGCATTGTGTGGGAGGACTGTGACCAAGATGAGACAGCACATCAGAGGCTGTCCAGGAATCAAGGAATGTTCCTGTGAGTTTGAACCAGCAGCCTGTCCTATAGCCAACATTCTCTCTTTGGAACTTTCACCCTCCTCTGGGGTGACACCCAAGTCCTTTTTTTTTTTTTTTTTTTTGGCGGTACACGGGCCTCTCACTATTGTGGCCTCTCCCGCTGCGGAGCACAGGCTCCGGACGCGCAGGCTCAACGGCCATGGCTCACGGGCCCAGCCGCTCCGCGGCATGTGGGATCTTCCCAGACCGGGGCACAAACCCGCGTCCCCTGCATCGGCAGGCGGACTCTCAACCACTGCGCCACCAGGGAAGCCCCACCCAAGTCCTTTTTAAAGTTTAAAGTTTAAAGATGGTGTGGCGTTGTCTCCTTCTTTTCTTTCCCTCTTTCCCTCCTCATTTCCTCCTCAAGCCCCTCAACTTCTCTCCATTCCAAATTCTTTCACCTCCTTCTCACATGGGGTCCATGAAATTGTGTTTGAGAGCCCAGGCTAAATGTGTCTCCCGCTTATGAGGGCCCAAACAACATAATCCCCCAAGGTGAAATCTGTCTCGGGCCAGAATGATGGAGCACCCAGGAGGCCACCAAGCTGTAAGCCTGGCAGCCCGACTCGGAGCATCTCCCAAGTACACAGGTCTTTGTACAAAGAACAGGATGGAGGGAGCCAGGGCAGGACCCACCTTGATCTTCATGGTACTGGGGGCCAGGGCTGTGATCTCCTTCTGCATTCTGTCAGCAATGCCGGGGTACATGGTTGTACCCCCAGAGAGGACATTGTTGGCGTATAAATCCTTGCGGATGTCAATGTCACACTTCATGATGGAATTGTAGGTTGTTTCATGAATTCCAGCTGACTCCATGCCTAGTAGAGATCGCAGTAGCTAGTCAACATCCACCATGTCACACCTACAGCTCCTCAGGTGACCTTTCTGTTGATGCAGCTACCCTGGTTCGCCTCAGTCACCTCCCTAATGGATTATAAGATCAGACTCTCTAACTGGTCATCGCCCTGCCTTGAGTTTCCCCCAGTTCTGACTGATCTTTCACACTGTTCCCTGATGAATATTTCTAAAGGAATACTTTCATTGTATCACTTTTTTCACAGATTTATTGAGATATAATTCATGTACCATAATATTCACCCCTTTAAAGTGTATAGTTCACTAGTTTTTAGTGTATTCACAGAGTTGTGCAACCATCACCACAATCTAATTTTAGAACATGTTTAATCCTCCCCAAATAAACTCCATGCCCATCAGCAGACACTCTCCATTTTCCCCTGCACTCCTTCCCCAGCCTTAGGCAACCACTAATCTATTTTCTGTCTCTATAGATTTGCCTATTCTGGACATCTCATATAAATGGAACCATACAATATTTGTTCTTTTGTGTCTGGCTCCTTTCACGTAGCATAAGGTTTGCAAGGCCCATTCATGTTACAGTCTGTTATAGCCAAGTAATATTCCATTGTATGGATATACCCATCATATCATCTTTGCCTATTGGTTGACATCTAGCTACCTTAGTCTGGAACCAAGATCTTCCAGAGTAAAAGGCCCTGCCTGCCATACCAGCTCATGCCCACTTACCTGGGGTCCCCCATCTCCAGTCTTTTTTCCATGTGATATAATTCCACACTGTAGATAGAGGAATCTTCCTAAAGTGAAATACTGACTTTGCTACTCTGCTGTCTAAAAACTTCCAGGGGCTCTACATTGCTGATATGATTAACCCCCATGCTCTTTGTGTGGTCCAGTGGCTCTCTCGTTTCCTCTGTGTGCAAACACACAGACACACAGACACACACACCTCACCCATCATGTCCCAAATAGAATATGACTTGTCACTCCTCCACACTTTGCACATACCTTTCCATTTGCCTTGCACGCCATTCCCTACTCTGCACTCCTTCCATTCCCAGATACCATAAAATGACACTCATTCTTCAAGGTTCTATTCAAATATTCACCTTCTCTGAGAAGCCTTCCCTGATTTCTTAGGCCTATAGCGCTTTGTCCAGTTTGCTATTTACCACTACACTATATGTCAACATTTGCTTACAGGCCTTTCTCTTCTCTTTCTCTCTTCTCAAGAAAGTAGTTATCCTTGTATTAAATATTATCTTATTTCATCCTTGTGGCAACCCTATCTAGTAGGTACTATCATAATTTCCACTTTATAGATAAGAAAACTGAGTTTTGAAGAAGGTAACATGTCCAAGGTACAGCACTTGAACGAGCAGAATCAGGATTTAAAACCAGGTCTGATCCCCAAACTCACCCTGTTTACTGCTATAGGTTTCAGACCCCATGATTTAAATGTTGAGGGATCCAAGAAATATTTTATGTTTTAATCTTATTCTTAGTTTCATGTTTATATTCCCATCCCACTTTTCCTTTATTTTGATTTCCTTACCCTTATATTTAAAATTAGATTTTAATCTAGTTGTATTGTTTATGTATTTTTGGTCCTTCCTGGAAAAATATAGGCTAAGTATAAACAATAAACAGTGTGAGTGACTCCTGGTGTTTCTCTTTCCATCCCTGCCCTCCTAATTGGCCAGGACGACAGGCCGAGCCTCACCAATGAAGGAGGGTTGGAAGAGGGTCTCAGGGCAGCGGAAGCGCTCATTGCCAATAGTGATGACCTGCCCATCTGGCAGCTCGTAGCTCTTCTCCAGGGAGGAAGAGGAGGCTGCCGTGGCCATCTCATTCTCAAAGTCCAGGGCCACATAGCACAGCTTCTCCTTGATGTCTCGCACGATTTCTCGCTCGGCTAGAAAGAGTAGAAATGACGGAGAGTAGATACTCAGTTCTGTTAGTTTGGTTGTCCTATTTTGATCTCCATGAAAACTTCTTCCTTCTCTTTTGGGTTCAGTCTCAAGATGAATGTTAATGTTTTCATTCCTCTTTCTAAAGTGAAAGTTCAAAATCTCGATTCCCAAGCAAAACTTTTTATGTGCTTTTGTCTTGCTCTCATCACTCAGCCCTGACAAAGCTGCAGGCCTTCCTGAGGGCCTTTCAGGACACATTTCCCATCTAGATGGAGGCTTATATGCTGGGAGTGTACAGAATCTAGGAAGACTCCTACCCAAAACTTCTTCCTGCCCAGGGGGCCACTTTCCCTTAGAAATTCAGACCTTACTTATTCCATTTGTCCTCAGACAAACCATAAACCCCCTAGGTAATGAAATGTGCCACCAGATTCTTACCAACATTCTGCCGAATAAAAACTAGCTCTGATCCTGGTGTGGACATGGACAGAGGTAGCAGGTCCCTGGGGAGCGAAGGAGTGCTGTGAAAGCACACTTAAAAGAGGGAAAAGCCAAGCGCTTCTTAGGATGAGTAGGTCTAAGCCTTGTCTCCCTCCCCAAGGTGTCTTGGTTGGGAACATTCCTCCTTAAATAAGGCTGCCCTGACTATCTGGTCTGGTCTAGGGGCCCAGCCCCAGCCTAGGGCCTCCCCGTTTACCCTAAAAGAGTTTGAGGACACAGGGCCACTGACTTCTCATTAGTCATGAGAATTTCTGGTCCTAGATCAGATTTGGTTCTGAGCTCAAGTCAAGTCCAGAAAGAGGCTGGGTACCTGTGGTCACAAAAGAATAGCCTCTCTCTGTGAGGATCTTCATGAGGTAGTCTGTGAGGTCGCGGCCAGCCAGATCAAGGCGCATGATGGCATGGGGCAGTGCATAGCCCTCGTAGATCGGGACATTGTGGGTGACACCGTCCCCTGAATCCAGGACAATGCCTAAGGACAGAGAGGATAAGACCTATGAAAACCTTTAGTATTTTCTTTCATCTGTCTCTTTCTGGGACCTGTTACCAAAAGATCTTCAACTACCATATTTTTCTTTAGCAGCTAGAAAATTCACCCATGGTGAGAATTATCAATCATATGTTTTGTGTACATCAATTTTTGTGTATGTCGGTTTGTTTTCCCAAATGAGACTAGAAGGCAAGTAAAATGTCTCCTCTTCTTATATTCTTTGAAACACTTTCACAAAAATGCACACGTCAATTGGCATCTAGGCTGCACGTTCTTTAGTGAGACTGGATAATGTGCATATCCTTCAGGCATCAAACTAACACGTGTAGTGCTAAAAGGACTATAGAAACCAGCTTGAAAAAAAATAACGTCCTCTACTGATGAAACTTTTAGTAAACCATGAAAGGAAATAAGTTTTCTCAACGTGATAAGAAATCTCTCCTGATCCAACAGCCACATAATTGATGGGGAAACACTACAATATTGTTACTATATTATTATTATTTAATATTGTCCTGGATGCTCTAGCCAATGCAGTATGACAGAAAATACACATAAGAGGTACTATTATCAAAAGGGAACAGAATCATCATTATTTGCAGATAACGTGGTTGTATACTTAGAAGACCTAAGAGAACCAACTGAGAAATGACTAGAGTTAATCAGATGATTCAGTAAGAGCCAGATCCAAAATAAATATCCAGGGATCAGCAGCTTACTCTTATACAAGGAGGTTGGTCACAACATATTTTATAATAAAAAATAAAAATTGGAGACAACCTAAAGGTCCTGCAATAGAGAAATGGTAAAATCAAGCAATCAATCATGGAACCATCACACAATGACTACCGTGTGGCCACTGAACATGACGTTCACAGCATAAAACCAAGCACAAAGCACGGGATACAGAACTGCATATACCTATATTTCCCCATCACCATCCTTATCACCTGCAGTGAAATTATCCTTTACTTTTATCTCTCCTCCACTAGGCTGTTAGCTCCATAATGGCTGGTCTGTCTTGTTTGACAGTGTGTGCCCATGGCCTGTAGTGTTTGGCACATGGTAGGGAGTAATGGAAAATATTTGAATGAATGAATAAATGGACAAATCAATGAATACATGAATGAATGTTTGAAAGATGTTCAGAAGCAACTGACAAAGGATTAATCTCCAAAATTTACAAGCAGCTCATGCAGCTCAATAACAAAAAAACAAACAACCCAATCCAAAAA
>NW_020838072.1:217948-221497 GCF_003676395.1 Aethalodelphis obliquidens | reverse complement strand
TGTGGCACATATATACAATGGAATATTACTCAGCCATAAAAAGAAACATAATTGAGCTATTTGTAATGAGGTGGATGGACCTACAGTCTGTCATACAGAGTGAAGTAAGTCAGAAAGAAAAAGACAAAAACCGTATGCTAACACATATATATGGAATTTAAGAAGAAAAAAAATGTCATGAAGAACCTAGGGGTAAGACTGGAATAAAGACACAGTCCTACTGGAAAATGGACTTGAGGATATGGGAGGGGGAAGGATGAGCTGTGACAGGGTGAGAGAGAGTCATGGACATATACACACTAACAAACGTAAGGTAGATAGCTAGTGGGAAGCAGCCACGTGGCACAGGGATATCGACTCGGTGCTTTGTGACCACCTGGAGGGGTGGGATAGGGAGGGTGGGAGGGAGAGAGACGCAAGAGGGAAGAGATATGGGAACATATGTATATGTATAACTGATTCACTTTGTTATAAAGCAGAAACTAACACACCATTGTAAAGCAATTATACCCCAATAAAGATGTTAAAAAAAAAAAATCTGTTGCATTGATGCATGAATGGGAGAAAGAATCTGGCCAAGCAGCCATGTTGTGTTCTTGTGCCAGTGCTCAAGTCTTCCTGGCCTCTTACCTGGGTCATCTTCTCCCTGTTGGCCTTGGGATTTAGCGGGGCCTCCGTGAGCAGGGTGGGGTGCTCCTCAGGTGCTACCCGCAGCTCATTGTAGAAGGAGTGGTGCCAGATCTGGTTGGGACAAAAGTCAGATGAGTCCAGCAGACTCCCAGTGGGCTGGAGACTTCCTATGGACATGCCCATGCTGGGGGAGGATGGCACAATGTTCTCAGAATGGACTGGATCTGGAGGCCTGTCAGCCATGGGAATTGATTGCTCTTTAGAGGTTATATTCCCTCTCAATAAGGCCCCAGACAGGACTCAGGCCTGGGGCCAATATACTTAGTGTGTTGATTATTTCTGTCTGACCTTGGCTCCTATTTACACCTCTCCCTTGTCTCCCCTGCTTTGTGCCCTGAGGGACAAGGCCCTCTGCAGCTCTCTGGCTTCTGGCTGTGCTTGGCTGAGAGAAGATACCAGCAAGAGGTTGGAGAGTGGGAGGGGGGAGAAGGGCAGGGTGATTTTCCGGCAACACTGTGGCCTCCCTGAGCACAGCTCCTGTTGCGCAGCCCCTCCTCAGGCTCCAGCTCTCACTGAGCTCTAGTCACGCTGCTCTTGCTCTTCAGCCTTCCAGCTGGAAGAGCTTCCCTCTGTTGCTGGTACTTGAGCGCCTCTGCATCCCTTTCCGGTTCCCTAACCCTGCTCACATCTGTAAGTAGTCCTTCCTTAAATTAATTTCAGAACCCCAGCTGAGTGTATACTGTCTCCTGCTGAAGCCTGACAGATATGCATTAACTGTCAATGTCTATTATTGACCAGGCTGTTCTTTAAAGCAGGGTTTCTCAACCTCAGCGCTTTGACATTTTAAGTTCAATAATTCTTTATTGTGGGGGGCTGAAGTTTAGCAGCATCTCCGTGTTCCACCCACTAGATGCCAGTAGCACTTCTCCAGCTGTGAGGGGCAAAAATGTCTCCAGACATTGCCAAATGCCCCTGGGAGACAAAATCGCCCCGGTTGAGAATCACTGATTTAGAGGAAGTTACTTCTTCCCGCTGTGCACTGTTCCCTCTTTAGTGATCCAGGACAGCAAACAGGAGGCTTCATTTCAGAGGAATTTGGCAAAGAGTGGCAGGGACACAGGGCTTTGATTTCTTCAGAGGTGAGGCACAGGGTCCTCTGATTCCATTGTACCCATGTATTTAGGGACCCCTGGCTTTGTACTAGGATGGTGCTAAATGTGATCTTAGTTTCAAAGTCTGGAAGGGAGAAAGGCAGTCAAAAAGACAAAATACAAGACACGTCCATATTTTAATGAAGGAAGAGGCAGGAGAAGTTCGTTTTCCAGGAGATTTGAGAAGGCCCTGAAAGCAAAGGAAGGTCTCCAGAGACTGAGCAGGGCATCTGAGGCAGAGCAAATGGCACAAGCAGAGGCCCTGGGCTATGGAGGTGTCACAAGAGACATGAAGGAGATGGCAATTAGGCTTAATAATGTGATGTCAGTATTTCCTCAAATGTGGGCCCCGGATGCTTTGGGATAATTGTTATAGGTGCAGGTTCCTAGGCTGTATCCCAGGCTCACACGTCAGAATCTTTGGGTGGGAAGGGAAAGCTGGGAAGAAGTGAGAGAGTGGCATGGACATATATACACTACCAAATGTAAAATAGATAGCTAGTGGGAAGCAGCCGCATAGCACAGGGAGATCAGCTCGGTGCTTTGTGACCACCGAGAGGGGTAAGATAGGGAGGGTGGGAGGGAGACTCAAAAGGGAGGGGATATGGGGCTATATGTATATTTATAGCTGCTTCAGTTTGGTGTACAGCAGAAACTAACACACCATTGTAAAGCAATTATACTCCAATAAATATGTAAAAAAAAAAAAAGAATCTTTGGGTGTTGGGCCCAAGCATCTGCACTTCATCTTACTTCATTTTCGGAAGCTTTTATAAAGTACTTTAAAAGTTAAGGATGTTGACAATTTTTAAATTAGGAAAATATTTTTAAGAGAAATTAAAATTTCTCATATTTCCATTACTTAATAATAAATAGTTAACACTTTGGCTTTTTTCTTCTCCCTGATCTTTCATCTTTATGTATTTTAAATTTTATTACTACTACCATTTATTTACTTCATACGCTTTCATTTATTTATTATTTACTACTCTTACACTTCTATGTTCAATTTTGTTTCCTGTCACTTTTCAGTTAATGTAACAAAAATAATTTTCTTTTCCATAGTAAACATTTATTTTCAATAAATTGAACTAAAATTTTTTTAATGTTTACACAACATTTCATCATATACCATCATCATCATATATTTAATCACATTACTATTCATGGTATCTTTGATTTTTGTTTATAAATAATCTTGTGAAAACTATCTTTGTACATATTACATTTTATTTTTTCTATTCAGGATGTTTTCCAAAGAAAAAAATTCTAAGAATGGAATTACTGAACTAAAGAGTATGGCAATTGGAAAACTTTTTGGTTTCTATCACCCACAAAGAGGCTAAGTTTGTCTTTACTTCAGAATAGAAATTGCCTGTTTCACTCTTAAGTGCATTCAGTGTTCTCACTCTTAATATGAAATAATTTGATAGATAAAATTAATACCTAGTTGTTTTACTTTGAATTTTTAAATAAGTTTTTAAATAATTTTTCAAATATGTTTAAACTTCTTCAGATTTTCAACTTTTGATAATTTCTATTTGGCCAATTATCTGGTCATGTCCCTTGATTATTTGTCTGGTGGAGACTGTGTTTTTAATTATCAATTTACATTAGTTGTTTGTATTAATCCTCTTTTGCACTTGTGAATATTTTTTGCAATTTGTTGTTTGCCTTTTAAATTTGGTTTTGTTTTTCACACACTAGAAGTTATGATTTTTAAGAAGTCACATTTGTCATTCTTGGGATTTTTTTTTTTTTTTTTTTT
>NW_020838072.1:175655-217848 GCF_003676395.1 Aethalodelphis obliquidens | reverse complement strand
TGGCCTCTCCCGTTGTGGAGCACAGGCTCCAGAGGCGCAGGCTCAGCGGCCATGGCTCACGGGCCTAGCCACTCCACGGCATGTGGGATCTTCCCAGACCTGGGCACGAACCCGTGTCCCCTGCATCGGCAGGCGGACTCTCAACCACTGCGCCACCAGGGAAGCCCTTACATTTGTCATTCTTTTTCTCTTCTTTCACCAGAAATTTGATAAATACTCACACTTACTATACTGTATTTTTTATCATTTGAATTTGTATATATAACTTTCATATTCAATTGATATGTGTTTGATGAAATTGTATGAAGTAATGGCCATAAACAGATTCCCTATGCCCCAAATAATGAATTGGTTGTCACAGAATAATTCATTGAATTATTGAATCCTTCTCTACCCTCTGGTCTTGGAAGTTTCATTTACCATGTATTTCTTTTTTACCTCTGTATTGGTACCAAATTGTTTTAATTTTTATAACTTTATATTATATTTTACTATTTGGATATAGCAAGTCTCCTCTCATAGTTTTTCTTATTCATTTTATTCTCATAAATTTTGTCTTATTTATTTTTCCACACTTTATGATCTTGCATAATTAAAATTCGTGATATTTCTAGCCAAACTCATAGAAGCAGAGAGTAAAACGGTAGCTACTAGGAGCTGGGGGAAGGGAAAAGAGAGGCTATCTTAGTCAAGGCATACGAAGTGTCAATTATGTGGGATGAGTAAATTCTGGAGATCTAACAATATATTAGCATGGTGACTAAAGATAGCAATGCTGTCCTGTATACTTGAAATTTGCTAAGAGGGTAAATCCTAAGTGTTCTCACTGCAAGGGAAAAAAAAAAAAACACAAACTATGTGAGGTAGTAGATATGTTAATTAGCTTGAATATGGTGACTATTACATAATGTATACACATATCAAATCATCAAGTTGTATACCTTAAAATATACAATTTTTAAAATTGTGAGATTTTTGTTAGAATGGCAATGAGCCTATAAATTAATTTGAGAAGATTTGACAGCTTTATCCTATTCAGTTTTTCTTTTAAGGCACAGAATATATTTTAGGGGCTTCTTTAAAGAGTTCATATTACTACTGTGAATAAAATATTTTGTCTATTATGTTTTCAAATTAGATATCATTAGAAATATAATAATATGTGCCACGTATGGAGCATTAAGTATGTTCCATGCCTTGGGATTATACTAAATATTTGCCTAGTTCAACCTCCAAAGCAACCTAATGAAGAAAGTATTTTTATTTCCACAAATAAGGAAGTTGAGGCTTAGAGGGAGGGATTTGCTCCTAGATCTCCCTGCCACTGACTCCAGTGTCTGTGCTCTTAACCATCCCACGGAGTGAAGCAAGAGCTATTGTATTTTTATCTATTTATGTCACATTCAGAGTGACTGAATCTAGGGTTTAGAGAAATTGAATCTAGGGTTTAGAGAAAAGTATATGTGTACTACAGATTTCAAATCAGCTTTCTTTATTCCCAGTTGCAGTCTGCTCAATAAGCCCTCTATTACATTTCAAAAGACAGTCATTGCAGAAACAAGAATTCTCAGACAACTGTCAGTGGAATTTATCAAAAGAATATTCGAAATATTGTACAGCAACTATACTTCAATTAAAAAAAGAATATTAGAAAGGCTCTATTAGCATTTTGCACGTGATTTTGTGGAACACAAACTACCATTTAAAAATTACCCCCCGGGCTTCCCTGGTGGCACAGTGGTTGGGAATCCGCCTGCCGATGCAGGGGACACAGGTTTGTGCCCCGGTCCAGGAGGATCCCGCATGCCGCAGAGCGGCTAGACCCGTGAGCCATGGCTGCTGAGCCTGCACATCCGGAGCCTGTGCTCCGCAACGGGAGAGGCCACAACAGTGAGAGGCCCATGTACCACAAAAAAAAAAAAAAATTACCCCCCACGTCTTCTTTTTTTAAAGTATTTTATTTTCATTTATCATTTACAGGTGGTTTGTTCCTGATATTAATATTTCCTAGGTATCTAGTGAGAGTTTGATCTTTTTTTGGGGGGGGGGGCACGTGGCACGCGGGATCTTAGTTCCCAGACCAGGGATCGAACTCCCGTCCCCTGCAGCAGAAGTGCGGAGTCCTAACCGCTGGGCTGCCAGGGAAGGCGACCCCTCAACATCTTCTGACATGAAAAAAGCTTCTAGAAACCGGTAGAGATTCCTATTTAAATTTTTCACTAGAGAAGCATCATACTAATATAGCATCAATGCACCTATCTGAGGTCATGACGGAAAATAAAGGGGAGAAAGCTATTTGCCTTTCTGGAAGCAGCAACGCATTTTAAAGAAGGATAAGCACTGCGCTGGAGTGAAAGCTGGAAAGGATAAAGCTGGGACTTAGGCGGGACCAGGTCCTCAAACGCCAGACAGTGAGTTAGGAACCTACTGTTGGTTAGTGAAGAGTCTGAGGAGATGAGTGACATGATCTGGTCTGTTTTTAGAAAGACAAGCTTTGCAGAAGTGCAGAGAATGAATTAGGTGAGTGAGGCAGGAGACAAAGAAATCAGTCAGGAAGCCATTGGAATTGTCTAGTGAGAGATGTTGGCAGCTGAGGCTGGGGAATGCCCAGGGAGATGGACAGGAAGGAAAGAAGGATGTGAGAAACATTGCAGAGGAAGAGTTGACAGGGCAGAGGGTGGGTCTTGATGATGTTAAAATGAGCACACTAAAGGGGGTGTCCACCAATACCTTCTCCATGTCATCCCAGTTGGTGATGATGCCGTGTTCAATGGGGTATTTGAGAGTTAGGATCCCTCGCTTGCTCTGAGCCTCATCCCCCACGTAGCTGTCTTTCTGGCCCATTCCCACCATTACACCCTGCAATGCAAAAGAGAAGGAAGGAGAACAGAATTGGCCGAGAGCTCCACTTAGAGGAATTCAGGTATTGGAGGGTCTCTGAAGAAGGTTAAAGATAGGGAAAATGTCCTTCTTCCCCTGGAAACCGGACTGAAGGAGACAGGGTGAGGCAGATACCAATGAATGTGGAGATGGCAGGAGGGAAGGCAGAGGATTTCTTGTCTCTCTTCTCTGTCCTAAAACAATGTCATTTTCTGAGAGAACAGGGCCAATCCATACACGTCTTCCTCTTACCTTACCTTACTTAGCACACACACACACGCACACACGCGTGCAGCTCAGCATAGACTCCACAGTGCAGTGCGTCCTCCTACTAACTCAAAGCCTTGGGTCCAGATGAACATATACCTGGTGGCGAGGACGACCCACAATGGAAGGAAAGACAGCCCGGGGGGCGTCATCTCCTGCAAAGCCAGCCTTGCACAGGCCAGAGCCATTGTCACACACGAGCGCAGTGGTCTCCTCTTCACACATGGTGAGTCTGGCCGAGTGAACCAGGGGCTAGAGCACCTAGGGAACTGGGGAGAAGAGAGGTAATTGGCCACTTGTCAAAATCACGTTGGAGACAGTATTCTTGGCTGTCTTGGGGCCTGACCCCATCGGCAACCAGGACCTAGTTCCAGGAGGGAAGGTATGAACCTGGCCCCTTACTCTCTGGCATTTGGGCTTCTTCCCTCTACCCTACTGTTTTGGGCTGAACTGTTTACTCCCCAATTTCTATGTTGAAGTCCTAACCCTAGTACCTCAGAGTGTGACTGTATTTGGGGATAAGGCCTTTAAAGGGGTAATTAAAGTAAAATGAGGTCATTAATCCAATATGACTGGTGTCAGGTATGCCTAATTCAATAGAACAGGTATCTTTATAAGAGGAAATTGGAACACAGACACACACAGAGGGAAGATCATGTGAAGACACAGCAAGAAGACAAATCATCTACAAGCCAAGTTGAGAGGCCTCAGGAGAAACCAGCCCTGCTGATACCTTGACTTCAGACTTCTAACCTCCAGAACTGTGAAAAAATAAATTTCCCTTGTTTAAGCCAATCTGTGGTACTTTATTATGGCAGCCCTAGCAAATTAATCCACCTGCCTCTCGAAGACCTGAAATGACTACAAAGCATTAATCCAATGGAAAGAATCTCTAAGGACTTGAAGTTTAGAAAAGGAATTGAAAAAATTTGCAGTAAACATAATTAAGGGTTACTATTTGCTATATAAAAGAACTCCTACAAATCAATAAGAAAGAAGTAAATAGCCCAAAAGAGAAAAATAAAAAGACTATGAATAGATAATTGACAAAATGAAATGCAAACACCCAACAATTACATGAAAAGATGTTCCGCCTCACTAGCTATCAGGAAATGCAAATGAAATAAGACCATTTTCACCCATCGTATTGTTAAGATTCAAAGTTTTATTATAGGTGTTGGCAAAGTTGTGGGAACACTGGCACTCTTTAATCAGAGAAACACACCAACACACAATCTGGTACTATCCAAAAGTTCCTTGTGGGATACTGTACTGAGGTTAAGAGAAGGGCCAGGCAGATCGACGTGGACTAATGTGGATAGATTTCGAAACCATTCTGCTGAGTGAACAAAGCAAGTTGCAGAATAGAATGTCCAGCATAAAACCATTTATGAGTTCTTTTAAGAGCACAAAACAATATTGTGCATTTTCCATAATTTTCTTTTTGTGTGGATGTGAACACATAGCAAAAAGTTCTGGAAAAAAAAAGTCTAAGACTGATCATAGTGGTTACCTGGAAGTGGGAAGGGGACTGAGAGGAGAAGTGCTGTAATGTTTTAATTGTTAACAAGGAGACTGTATCCATGTATAGTTTATAATTAAAATCAATCATACATATCATTAAGGAAAAAAAGATGCAGGTGAAAATGTACAATCCTAAGGGTAGGAGCCCCTTGAGGAGGACAGGGCAACCTGAGAGGAGAGAGGAAAGTGAGAGAATTCGTGATGGGACTCACTGTCTCTGTTGCTTCAGATGGAGAAAAACAGAGAAGTCCTTCCTCCAATGCTGATATCTGAATTGGGACGACTGCAAAGTGATGAGGGAATGAATTTTTCTAATGTCTGTTGCAGGTTTTCTTTCTTTGGGTGAGGGGCAGTGTAAAAAGACCACACCTGACAAATTCTTGGCACTTGGTGAAGCAAGAGAAGCAATGGCAGCTCAGGAGATGGTGTGTGGATTGCCTTCCAGCCTGAGAAGCCCCTCAGTGGGGCAGAGTGGAAGTGGGGAGGGTCCCAGCTCCGGGGGAGGTGGGAGTCCAGAGAAGAGAGGCATGGAGAGAGAAGGTGGCTGCAGAGGACAGTCCACCAAGCTTCATTTGGAACGAGCGGCAGGAGGGGAAGAAGAGAGCTGCCCTAGACACCTGGGATGCTGGTCCTCCAACACCCTTACGTGGAAGGAGGACAGCAAATACCATGACCAAAGCAAAGAGGAGACAGAATCACAGCCTGAGAACGGGAGGTCAGAAAGGCTACCTAGAGACTGAGCAGAAGCTTATTCACACAGTTTGCAGGCTAAAAGGAAGCCCTTGCCTGTTATATTCAAAGCAGCGTGCACACTAGGGGACAGGCCCACTGTGACTTCTTGAATCCAGCTCTGCTTGTCCTTGCTGATCCTCACGATCACCCATGTTCAAAGTGATAAAGTCCCAGTTCTCGCCCTTGGCCTACAAGGCCCAACAGGGTCTGGCCCCTGCCTATGTCTCCAGGCTTATCTCCCCCCTGACCCCCCTTGGCCTTCTCACTCTGGCTATGTGGAGTTCCTTTCCATTCTCCGAATATGTCATCTTGTCTCCCTTCTGGCCCTTTAGACACAGAGTCTGGAACACCCTTCCCCCAACTTATTTGCTACTGACTCCCATCCCCTGTCAGGCCTCTGCATCAACACTGCATTTTCAGTCTCTCTGGCCCACCGGTCTCAGTTAGTGGCCCTTCTTCTTTGCCCCACAGCACCTTGAACTTGTCCCAGCAATGATCAACTCTGCACATCTGGGCTCATCTGTAGCTCTGTAAAGGCAGGAGCTGGGCCTGTCCTGTTCTCCAGCGATTCTTCTGTAAGCCTAGCACAATGTCTGGCACAGGGTGGGCTCTTAAACCTTTTTTTACCCAGATGAATGAGTGAATGAATCAATGGATGTCAAGGAGAAGGATTTTCAGAATAACAAAGGTAGAACAAACACTGGTGAGAGGACACTGGTCTGAGATGAGGTGGAGATTGAAGGAAAGTACTTAGTTGTTCAAAACAATGTTGTCTCTGGTCTGAACAGTTTCTGGATTGCAGGGAAGATCCTTAACCTTCTGCCATGTTAGACCAATGGAGAAATGGAGAGATGTCAGGAGATGGAGATGGCAAATGTTGTTCCAATATTCAAAAAGGGAAAGAAGGCAGATATCTAAAACCTCAGATAATCTTGATATGCAAATTAAGCAGGTTTCCAGAAGGTGTTATTAAAGAAAGCACTATTAAAGAAGCAGTGGGCTTCCCTGGTGGCGCAGTGGTTAAGAATCTGCCTGCCCAGAAATAGAGACACAGATGTAGAGAACAAACATGTGGACACCAAGGGGGGAAAGTGGCGGGGGTGGGGGGGTGGGGATGGAGTGATGAATTGGGCTATTGGGATTGACATGTATACACTGATGGGTATAAAATTGATGACTAATAAGAACCTGCTGTATAAAAAATAAATAAAATAAAATTCAAAAAAAAAGTAAGCTTCTTCCAAGCAATTCAGAGGGAAATAGAATATAAAATTTTAGAATTTTAAAACATTTTTTCCCCCTTCTGTTGTTTTCAAAGGCTTTGGGGGTGGCGGGGGGAGGTGGTGGTAGTGGGATATTGGAGTTAGACTAGCCATAACATAAAAACAGTGAATTTTACTAAGGAAAGTGAATCCCAGGAATTTTGTTCAAATAGGATAGACTCTTGTTGTGCTAGAGGTGTCCTGTGTTGAAGTTAGTAGGCTATATGGGAGTATTTGTCTAGAAAAGAAAAAAAATATTAATTGGTATTTTATTGATGACAATAAAGTTGGAATATGATAACTAAAAAAATTAAAGAAAAGAAGAATCCACCTGCCAATGCAGGGGACACAGGTTCAATCCCTGGTCCGGGAAGATCCCACATGCCGCGGAGCAACTAAGCCAGTGCGCCGCAACTACTGAGCCTGCGCTCTAGAACCCGCGAGCCACAACTACTGAAGCCCGTGCGACTAGAGCCTGTGCTCCTCAGTAAGTGAAGCCATCACAACGAGAAGCCCGCACACCGCAACGATGACCCAATACAGCCAAAACTAAATAAAATAAAAATAACTAAATTAAAAAACAGAAGCAGTGATTTCTTGAAATTGATTAGGGTTTACCAAGAACAAGTGTTGGCAGACTGCCAGCCTCCCTTTTTCCACAGGACCCCCTGGCTGGAAATGCAGGAGAAGGCGGGAGACATTGAGCTTCACTTGATCTTGGCATCTGACAAATTCTCCCGTGATATCCCTATTGATAAAGCCATGTGGGCTGAACAATAAATCAGTTAGGCATATTTACAGCTGCCTGAGTTATTGTCGCTGAAAGGTGTTAATTGATAGGTCACTGTCAACCTGGAGGCAATGATATGCCTCAGAGCTCCACTCTTGATCCTTTCTCATGTGACATGTTTATAAATGAGTTGGATGAAAATATAGAGTACATGCTGATCAAATGTCCAGATAAAACACACACGTTGGCTGGAAGAATCGAAATCTGAAAGATCTCAAAAAGCAGAGAAAATGAACTGAGTCCACTAAGATTAAATTTAATAGGATAAATATGAGGGTGCGGATGTGAGTCTAGATAACCAAACTGTGAAAGCTCTCGTTCAGCCTCTGTGAGCAGGACCTGGGGTCTTGTCGACAGTCTGCAGTGTCCTGGAGCCATGATAAAAGCTAGCCCCACCTTCGGCCAGAGCGCTGTGTCCGGTTCTTAGGGCCACCCTTGCCAGCAGAGCTGTGGGAAGGTGGGCCCCCGTTCACGGCTGACAGGGCAAACTGTACTACTTTTCTAAAGGGGAATTCAAAACTACTTATCAAAAGCCTTAAAAGTGTACATATCTTTTAACTCCACAAAGACACTTCTAGGAATTTATCCTTGGGAAACACTCATGGGTGAGTGCAAAGATTTGGCCAACTTTAATGCGAAAAAAAGTTATTGAGTAATAAATAAAATGGTTTCTAAACTAGGTTCCAGAAACCTCCTTACGACAGAGAGAGCAGAATATTTAATATCCTGGGAAAAGTGCAAGCTGCTCTGTTAGGTGAAACACAACATGTTCTGTGCTTCCATTTTTGGTAAAAATGTATTTTTAAGTTTTAAAAATTGGGAGCCTTTCACATACATTATCTATTTAATCCTCACAAAAGCCCTGAGGGAAGATATTTTTAGTTCCATTTTACAGATAAGGAAACCAAGTCTCAGAGAAGTGAAAGGACTTAGCTCTCCGGCTCCTCACTGGGAGAGGCAGGGCTGGCCTCAGCCCAGGACAGGCTTCGAAGCCTGGGCTTGCACCTTCCCCACCACCTCAGTGAAACCCTCACAACTTCTCCATGTTTGGTGTTTTTGCTTCTGCCTCTCTGTCTCTCTAGCACCGTTGGCAGCAAAAGCCCTAAAACAAAAGGGCCTGTGTTCTTTTCTCTCTCTGAGCCTCTGAGCCCCTCCTATGCCATGCCTAGGTCTAGATTTATGTTTACAGCCCCTGCATCGGTGTTTAGCACGTAGTAGGTGCTCAGTGTATGTTGGATGGCGATCCCACCACCTTCCTGGCCTTCCCCTGACGATCTGCTCTGCCCCTGTCCCTGCAAGCTGAGCTCGAGTCCCCACAGGCCAGTCTCAGGGCTGCTCGGTCATGTGGGCGTGATTTAGAACCACACAGGGACAGTCTTCTTCACAAGCTGGTCACAAAGAGTTGTGTTTCCTTGTTCTAGCAGGTGGTCCACCTTGAGGAGAAAACAACCTCGAAAGCTAGAAGGTGGCCAAGAGGCAAAGCTGCACCTCTGTGACTGTCTCCCTCTGGGGTCCCCTCTCTCTTGTGACTTATAGTTCAAGCCTG
Source organism: Aethalodelphis obliquidens (assembly GCF_003676395.1). Lineage (NCBI taxonomy): Eukaryota > Metazoa > Chordata > Mammalia > Artiodactyla > Delphinidae > Aethalodelphis > Aethalodelphis obliquidens. The sequence continues at coordinate 208,847 of NW_020838072.1, read as the reverse complement.
TCTGGCTTTTCAGTGAACCCTTTTGTCTCCCCTTGAAGTTCCCCACCCATAGTAAGAAAGAACGTTGGACTTTGTTTCCCAGCAGCTGAGACAGCTGGCCTGGAGTGGAGCTTGGCGTGGCCTGTGCTGTGCTGCCCGGGGAGAAGACTTGGGCCCTGCAGCCAGGCTCTCCTGGAATGTCTCTGCCAGGGGAAATTCTAAACTTCACTCAGCCACTTGCTGGTAATTTGTGGCTAGACTTGAGCGTGTCAACTGAACCAGAGCCAACGTCACTGTGGTTTCCTGGGTCACACCACTTTGCACTCGCAGAAAGCCGAGTGCACTGTTCTGGCTCTTTCAGCACGTACTACATCTGGGCTTCATTGAGGATTTCACAGAGTTAGAAACACAGCTCCCCGCTCCTCTCTGAAAAGTGGCCAAAATCCAAAGACATAATGAGCACAAAGAATTTGCTCACCCACGCATCCCCCTGGCCACCCCCAAGCAAACATGAGGACAAGATGAGAGCCCCCTACCCTCACTCTGAAGGAGAAGGGTTTCGCTTCAGAGTTCTCTCCTGCCCTTCGTTCTTTGCTCTCCTCCCTCTGGGCACCCCTTCCCATGGCAAAGTCCCACGGCTCCCTCTTTGGCCTCCAGTTTCCTCAACTGTAAAATGGAAATGGTGACATTCGTTTCCCACGATAATGGATCAAATGAAATAATGGAAATGAAGTGCTTTATAAATTGGAAATCAATTTAAATCAGGGTCAGCAAACCAACGCCTGTTTTTGTGAGGTCTGCGAACTAAGAATGGTTTTGACATTTTTTAATGGTTGCAAAAAAGCCAAAGAATAAGATTCTATGACCCAAGAAAATTATATGAAAATCAAATAATAAATAAAGTTCTATTGGAACGCAGCCACACCCATTCACTACATACTGTCCATGGCTGCTCCGGTACAATGGCAGAGTTGAGTAGCTGTGACAGAGAACTTTAGACTCACAAAGTCTAAAATATTTACTATCTTGCCCTCTACAGAAAAAGTTTGCCAGCCCCTTTTGTAAAGGGCTGCAAAAATAATAATTCTTATGATCTCTCTTACTCTTCTCCATTAGAGCTTGCCCCCCGGATGAAGCCTACCATACCGGAAGGAGATGAATTGATCCACTTCACCAATCAATGATTATTGAAGGGAAGGTTGAATTTATGCCAGCTCCCAAGGACGTTTTCATTTTAGGGGAAAGTCTGAGTCCTAAAAGGAGGGCCTCTCAGATAGTGAGATTTCAAATATTAGTTGGGGAAACATCTTGGAGTGAGGGCTTCAAATGACAAGTAAGCGCTGCCTATTATAATCTGCAAACACATATATCCATACAATGACTTCACAAGAAACACTCCTATGGTGGAAAATTCTAGCAGCACATCTTATTAACTTCGGGGTATCTCGACTTGGTTAATATACACTAATTAAATTAAAAATGGCTTCTGGGGCTTCCCTGGTGGCGCAGTGGTTGGGAGTCCGCCTGCCGATGCGGGGGACGCAGGTTCGTGCCCCGGTCCGGGAAGATCCCACATGCCGCGGACCGGCTGGGCCCGTGGGCCGTGGCCGCTGGGCCTGCGCGTCCGGAGCCTGTGCTCCGCGGCGGGGGAGGCCGCGGCAGTGAGAGGCCCGCGTACTGCAACGAGCAAAAACAAATGGCTTCTGGCTAGCAATATTTCTGATCCTCAGGAATCTGCCGTTTGGAACTGCTCTTCTGGCTTTTACCTCGGCCACTCACTCTCTCCCCCTGCTCAGCTCTAGTCCCAACCCCTCTCCTGAGCTCCAGAGCCCATGGGGCATCTACACCCCATGCCCTGGCACCTCAACTCCACCTCTGAGACTGCTGTCCTCATCACCGTCCTTTGACTGGAATGGCCCCTCAGAGATCTGCACCACCCACCCGGGATGGAACCCAAGCCCAACACCCTGACTGCTTCCTCCTCCCTCCCAACCAATCCCCAGACCCTCTTATTTCTGCCTCCATGCAGCTCCAGCCACCAACTTGGGGCCACTGCACTGCTGTAGCACTCTTGCCCTGCCCAGTCCACTCCCCTCACTGCCCGAGCAGTCCCTTTAGAGGGCAGACCTCTTGCTATCATCCTTCTGTTGTGCCCCATTGCCCAATCCCTAGTAATCTGGCCCTGCCTGCCCCTCTGACCTTAGCTTTCCCTGCTTCCTGCCTTGAAATCTATATTCAGTGGAGTTGAGCTCCTTAAAAAGTCCCAAAGACCATGCTCCCTCTGTCCTGGAACTACCCCTACTTCAGGACCCAGCTCAGGTACCCCTTCCTCCAGAAAGCCTTCCCTGATAACTTCTGGGCTGGGTGAGGGACTCCTCCTGTGCTTTACCCCTTTCATATATTTATCTTCTCCATGGTTCTCATCTATCTCTCCCAGTGATTGCAGAAGCCCCTACACTGTCCCTAAGGAGCAGAGACAGTGCCTGGTACATAACAAGTGCTCAATAAATGTTGTCAGAATGAACAAAGGGAAGGAAGAAAGAAATCTAGCTTCAAGGTCATGATATCATTCTGCCCATCTTGGTTTCCCAGGCGTAACATGTAGAATCTCTGCTCATTAGAGTTTCTCTAGTGCCCATGCATCTCTGTCACAGGAATCTCTGTCTTGCTGCAGCCCAAGGGCTAACCTCAAGGTCTAAACCCATTCAAATAATAAAAGCAAGTGCTACAGCTTCCCTATGCAAAGTGTGGTCCCAGACCAGCAGCCTCAGCATCCCCTGAAGTTTATCAGGAATGGAAATTATCAGGCCCCACCCCAGTCTACTGAGTCAAAATCTGGGGTGGGAGGCAACAAAGCAATCTGTGTTTTAACAAGTTGTCCAGGTGATTTTTAAAGTTTGAGCACTCAGGGCCAGGCCCTGATAGTGTTGACCTGAGCACTTTATACATATATTATCTCATTTAATCCTCACAACAGCACTGCCAGATAGGTATTATTACCATTACACCCATTTTACAGGTGAGGAAATTGAGGTAACTTTGGTAGCTGGGGAGTCTGCCTCCAAGGCCTGCATCACTACCCCAGCCAGCCTCAGCTGTAAAGAGATGTTAGCAGACTCTGTTTGCAAAAGCGGACACAGCCCCTTGGTCTATTTTCCTCTTAATTATTTATGCTCTTGTGTCTGTGTGTGTGTCGTTGGGGGAAGATGATGGCATTGATGGGTGGTTTCACAGCCAGGTGTGGGTCTTTTGTACAAGTTGCTTAACTTCTCTAAGGTCTCAGTGTCCTCATCAGAGAACGAATTAGATGGTTCCACTTCCTTCCAACCCTAAAACCTCATGATGCCCCAGGACACTTACTCCACTCCACTCCACCTTTTGCATCCTCCAATGACCCTGGAGCTTTCAAGGGTGAGAAAACGATTAGCCAAGTATGAATCAGAGAGACCCGTGGGGGTCTGAAGAAAATACTCACCCATCCCCAGTAGACACAGACACAGGGGCCATAATTGGTTTGGATTTAAATGTCCCGAGCAGAAGTCATTTCTCTGAAAAGCGTCTGTTCCCCTAAAACAGCCTCCCAGACATTCTGAGCCACGACAAAGCACACCTCATGGGTGTAGATCTGCGCTGGCTCTGATGAGCAGTGAGAGCAGAGACCGCAGGTGACACATCCCACCCACCACCCAGTTAGGAGGGCAGGGAGTCCCGTTCCAGGCTGTTCCTGCCCCAGGATGCCCCATGGCCAGAAATACCTTTTCCTGGCAGGCGGCAGTGTGCTTGTAGGCAGAGTTGCACACCGAGGGTCTTGACGTGTGACCTGGGCCAGCGTCACAGAAGCCAGGCCAATCTGGAGGCGCCTCCTGCACCCAGGGGTCCGGCAGCCCCAGAAAGATAGAGACGGCAGAAGCTGTACAGTACTCACCGAGTGTATGAGAGGTCCTTCTCCCAGTGACTGAGGGCTGGTGTGTCTTTGACATAAATACCAGAGCAATATAAAACCCCAGAGGCGGATCTTCTTTAAGCAGAGTCCCTAAAAAGGCCAGCTGACGGTGTGTTAGCAGTATTACCATATAAGGTGCTTTTTTCAATAAATCGGCCTTGTGGGGGGGTGGGAAGGGGGTTGGGTAGAGTGAATTATCATTTGAAAAATGTATGCAAAAGGACTCGAGAGGCAGCAGCCTCGGTGCTGGCAGATTTGTTCCTTTTATGCTGCACTTGCATAAACAAAACTCACACCAGGCCTTATAAGCTGCCCAGAGTGAGGCCAGATGGAGCTCTGTTCCTGGAGAGAGAACCATACCAAGAATGGCAGTGGGCCTCCTCCCTCCACACCTCCCTACTCAGGCCCTGATGCCCGCCACCCCTTGGCAGTGTCCCCAAAATGGATACAATTGTGCCTGGTCTGGTGCAAGCCCAGGACAGCTAAAAGCCAAAGGGAAAAGCCATCCATACCTGGGAAAGCAATCCTGCGTGCCCTCCTCACCTGCTGCCCCCACCCACCGCGAGCTCCTAACCCCTGGGCTGAGTCACCTGGGGACCCAGGACAGCGGAAGCCTCCCCTGGAACCTCATTGTCTCCTTCCTTTCTCCTTTCCTTCCTGGATTCCCTCTGCCAGTCCCTGAACATTGGGAATACAGCCCAAGGTAGCTGCTTCAGTGTGGAGGCACACCTAATAAGACTCACAAGCTTGTAGGCTTGTCCACAGTCCTGAGGTTCCTGCTCTTCTTCTCATGTCCTCTTCCTGAGTAGCTGCTTCATTTCCCAAGCTAGCCGCTACCAGCTCTATGGCAATTACTCTCACCTCCACATTCCCACAGTCCCAATGCCTCCTGCCTGATCCAGACTAAAATTACGGATTGCTTATTGGACATCCCCACCCAGATGACCCTCCAAAACAGAATCCTCGTCCCCTACCCTCGATGCTGCTGTGCCTCCTGGGTTCCCTACTTCAGAGTCCTTCCCCTCGGTCCTTCAAGCTAGAAACCTGAGTTGTCTAGACCCCTTGCTCTCCCTCATGCCCACACCCACCTGGACACCTTTCTGGTGCCCCTCCCCTCAGAAATGCTCTGCATCCTCCCTGCTATCCCTGCTGGCCCTGCTCTGCTTCTGGCTCTGGTCCTGTTCAGCACAGCTTCCTGACTGGTCTTCCTGACTCCACCCCATCTTCAAACCCAGCAGTTCCCAAAGTATGGTCCCCAGGCCAACTGGAAGGCAGCGACTGCATGAACTGGAACGTGTTAGAAATGCAGATCCTTAGGTTTCACCCAGATGGGCTGAATCAGAAACCCTGGGGGTAGGACTCAGCCGTCTGTGTTTTACAAACCTCTCCCCTCCCACCCAGGTGTCCAGGATACCTACCCTACCTACCCTTCACCAGAAGAATTGAATACCTGCTTACGCTGTCCTGGGCCCCCAGGTGACTCAGGCCAGGGGTTAGAAGCTTGTGTGAGGGGAAACAGGTGAGGAGGGCACATGGGATTGCTTTCCCAGGTATGGATGGCATTTCCCTTCGGCTTTTAGCTGTCCTGGGCTTGCACCAGACCAGGCTCAATTGCATCCACTTTGGAGACACTGCATGGAGTTCTCAGTGGGCTTGGGTGTCATGACACAGTGGCTCGGTGTAGGTCTGTCTTGCCCATTAACTAAGGACTGAGGCAGGCAAAGGTATGGGTAAGGAGCGGCCACTGCTTAGAGAACCCAGAGGAAAGAAGTAGGGAAGGCTTTTCATGGAGGCTTGTGACTGCCCCTGTAGAGAAGGGACACCGTAGCCATCATGAGGTATACTTACTAATCTTTTGACCATTGGCCTCAGTGCTCAGTACCAAGTCTAAATTCCAGGCCCCCTTGGAAGCTTCCCTGAGTCTTTCTGGTCCCTAAAAAAGCCCTCGCTGTGGATGGTGGGGGGCATGCAGGGCAACAGATGAGGTGGGAAATGTCCAGCAGGGACACAGTGCTGTCAGTCCTGACTGGGCGGGGTAGCTAAGAGCCAGTGCCCAGGTCGTGTGCTACCCGCTAGTCTCCCTCCTTGGGAGACTCCATTCTCTTCTAATCATTCTGCACTGTGGCCAGGGTGAATGTTCACACCTTGGTTGGCACAATCCGCTTATAAACAATAAAGAGCCTATAATCAAAGGGAACTGGTTGTGGTTCAGGGTCCAAACAGTCCAGAGATCACAGAGGAAGGCTATCTGAATAAACTGAAGCCCTTAGGAAATGCTTAGGGAGGAGGAGTCTGCCTTGACTTTGATAGAGAGAAAAGAGGTGGTTAGACCAGAGGTTAAACCAGGTGCCAGAGGTACTCAGTTTTTTATAGTATGAGGAATCCCACCCTTAAACAGTTATTTCTTTATTTTTTCTCCTGGTTTCAAAAATAATGCAAAAAATTCAAAGAATACAAAATTGTGTATCGTTTCCAACAATTTCATACAGACCTGAGTCAGAGATGGCTCAGACATGCTTTCAGTATGATGTGTATTCTTTCAGATTTTTCCTAGATTTTTTGAACTAATTTTTATATTATTTTATAAAAACAGGATTATGTTATAACATATGTTTTTACAACTGTTCTGAAACTTCCCATGTTCTCTTAATAATACTCTTGGATGGCTGTCCAAATCAGTTCATATAATTTTTTAAACCCTAACATAGTTTTCCATAGTAGGGATATACCATAATATATATTTTTTAACATAAAATTTTTAACCAATATTCTGTTGATGGGCTCTTGAGTCATTTCCAATTTTTCACTTATGCAAACATTGCTGCAGTTAATAAAACTTTATAAATTGTGCCCTCCTGTGTGTGTGTGAGTATATCTACATGGTAACTTTCCGAAGTGGAATTGTCTGATCAAGCACGAACATTTGAAATATGGATGGAAATGGCCAAACTGTCCTCCAAAAAGGTTGTACTAGTTTACACTCTTGCCAATAGTGTATGAGAACATTTCCTTCTTCATACTCTTTCAGACCCTGAGTGTCAATGGTTTTTTTTGGTCCATTACATTTGTTTATTACCTTTGGAAACATGTTAATTTTCATGTGACTCACCACATTTAGTTTTTTCTTCCTGATTATAAAAGAAATTCATTCAATGGTTTGTTTGTTTGTTTTTTTTAAAGGAAAATGTGGAAACAGGTGTTTGCATCTTAAGATGTTTGTTTTGGTGGACAGTTGGTCAACTGAGCATCTTTGCTTCTCTGGCTCTCTTTGTGCCCAAAAGAACCATGTGGTAATTAGCCATCTTTTAAACATTTCCTAATCCAAAAGGAGAAATTTAGCATCTTCTTGTTTTAAAATTAAAATTCTAAATTATTTGATAACTCATGAGAATGAACATGTTTGGCAGTTATTAAACCTTTTTGGGGTGGGGTCCTTCTCTGAGAATGGCTGGTTCATGTCTTTATCTATTTTTCTATTGGATGTTTTGCCTTTATCTTCTTGAGTTTTAAGAGTTCTTGGTATATTTCATTAGTGATACCATTAACCTTTTGTTTATCACAAGGGTTGCAATTATTTTCCTGCCAGTTTAACATTTATTTGCCTTTTGGTTTTGTCTGGTAGCATTTGCCTTATTGGAGTTTAATCAAATGTTTTCCCTTTTTGGTGTCTGTGTTTCATAACATCTTTAGTTCTTTTATTTTCTATTTTATTTTTAATTGTGGTAAAATACACATAACATAAAATTTACCATCTTAACAATTTTAAGTGTTCATTTCAGTATTAATAAGTATATTCACTTTGTGTGCAATCTTCAGAACGATTTCATCTTGCAGAACTGAAACTCTGTACCCATTAAACTACAACTCCCTATTCCTCTTTACAGCCACCATTCTGCTTTCTGTCTGGATTTGACAATCCTGGGTACCTCATATAATTGGAATCATACAGTATATGTCTTTTTGTGACTGGCTTATTTCACTTAGCATAATGTCCTCAAGGTTCATCCATGGTGTAGCACATGTCAGAATGTCCTTTCTTTTAAAGGCTGAGTAATATTCCATTGTATGTATGTACCACATTTTGTATATCCATTCATCCGTTGAAAGACAGTTGGGTTTTTTCCACTTCTTGGCTACTGTGAATAATGCTGCCATAAACATGCATGTACGAACACCTCTTCAAGACCCTGCTTTCAATTCTTTTGGGTATATACTCAGAAGTGAAATTGCTGGACCACATGGTAATTCCATTTTTAACTTTTTCAGGAACTGCCACACCATTTTCCACAGCGGCTGCGCCATTTTATATTCCCACCAACTGCTCACAAGTGTTCCAATTTCTCCACTTCCTTCACCAACACTTTTTGATAGTTGCCGTCCTAATGGATGTGAAGTGGCATATCATTGTGTGTGTGTTTTTTAAACTAAACAGACTTTATTTATTTTTATTTTTTTTTATTTTCCAGTACGCGGGCCTCTCACTGCTGTGGACCCTCCCGTTGCGGAGCACAGGCTCCGGACGCGCAGGCTCAGTGGCCATGGCTCACAGGCCCAGCTGCTCCCCGGCATGTGGGATCCCCCCAGACCGGGACATGAACCGGTGTCCCCTGCACCGGCAGGCAGACTCTCAACCACTGCGCCACCAGGGAAGCCCCAGACTTTATTTTTTAGAGTAGTTTAGGTTTACAGAAAAATTGAGCAGAATGTACAGAGGGTTCCGTATATCCCCTACAACTACTCATGCATAGCTTTCCCCGCTAGCACACTCCCAACTAGAGTGGCACACGTGTTAAAACTGATGAACCTATTGATACAATGACATATCATTAACCCCCAAGTTTACATTAGAGTTCACTTTTGGTGTCGTACGTTCTCTAAGTTTAGAAAATATATAATGTCGTGTATCCATCATTATAGTATCATACAGGACAGAATCACTGTCCTAAAAATCCTCTGTGCTCCACTTACTCATCCCTCCCCACTCTCCAAACCCTGCCAATCACTGATCTTTTTATTGCCCCCATAGTTTTGCCTTTTCCAGAATGTCATATAGTTTACATTGTATAGTATGTAACCTTTTAAAACTGGCTTCTTTCACTTAGTCACATGCATTTAAGGTTCCTTCATGTCTTTTTATGGTTTGATAGCTGATTTCTTCTTTTTTTAAATTAATTAATTAATTAATTAATTTTTGGCTGCATTGGGTCTTCACTGCTGCGCACGGGCTTTTCTCTAGTTGCGTCGAGCGGGGTCTACTCTTTGCTGCGGTGTGCAGGCTTCTCATTGCAGTGGCTTCTCTTGTTGTGAAGCACAGGCTCTAGGCACGTGGGCTTCAGCAGTTGTGGCACATGGGCTCAGTAGTTGTGGCTCACGGGCTCTAGAGTGCAGGCTTAGTAGTTGTGGCACACGGGCTTAGGTGCTCCGCGGCATGTGGGATCTTCCCAGACCAGGGATCAAACCCATGTCCCCTGCACTGGCAGGCGGATTCTGAACCACTGTGCCACCAGGGAAGCCCCTGCTTTCTTTTTAGTAGTGAATAATATTCTTTGCTCTGGATGTACCACAGTTTATTTATCCATTCACCTACTGAAGGACATCTTGATGCTTCCAAGTTTTGTTAATTATGAATAAAGCTGCTCTAAACATCCTCGAGCAGGTTTTTGTGTGTACATAACATTTTCAACTCATTTGAGTAGATCCCAGGAGTGTGATTTCTGGATCATATGGTGAGAGTATGTTTAGTTTCGTAAGAAACTTCAAACTGCCTTCCAAAGTGGCTGTACCATTTTGCATTCCCACCAGCAATAAATGAGTTCCCACTGCTCTGCATCATTGTGGTTTCGATTTACATTTGAGCACTTATTATTTTTTTTTGATTTTATTTATTTATTTTTTACATCTTTATTGGAGTATAATTACTTTACAATGGTATGTTAGTTTCTGCTTTATAACAAAGTGAATCAGTTATACATATACATATGTTCCCATATCTCTTCCCTCTTGCGTCTCCCTCCCTCCCACACTCCCTATCCCACCCCTCTAGGTGGTCAAAAAGCACCGAGCTGATCTCCCTGTGCTATGCGGCTGCTTCCCCCTAGCTATCTATTTTACGTTTGGTAGTGTATATATGTCCATGCCACTCTCTCGCTTTGTCACAGCTTACCCTTCCCCCTCTCCATATCCTCAAGTCCATGCTCTAGTAGGTCTGTGTCTTTATTCCCATCTTACCTCTAGCTTCTTCATGACCTTTTTTTTTTTTCTTAGATTCCATATATATGTGATAGCATACAGTATTTGTCTTTCTCTTTCTGACTTACTTCACTCTGTATGACAGACTCTAGGTCCATCCACCTCATTACAAATAGCTCAATTTCGTTTCTTTGTATGGCTGAGTAATATTCCATTGTATATATGTGCCACATCTTCTTTATGCATTCATCCAATGATGGACACTTAGGTTGTTTCCATCTCCAGGCTATTGTAAATAGAGCTGCAATGAACATTTTGGTACATGACTCTTTTTGAATTATGGTTTTCTCAGGGTATATGCCCAGTAGTGGGATTGCTGGGTCATATGGTAGTTCTATTTGTAGTTTTTTAAGGAACCTCCATACTGTTCTCCATAGTGGCTGTACCAATTCACATTCCCACCAGCAGTGCAAGAGTGTCCCCTTTTCTCCACACCCTCTCCAGCATTTATTGTTTCTAGGTTTTTTGATGATGGCCATTCTGACTGGTGTGAGATGATATCTCATTGTAGTTTTGATTTGCATTTCTCTAATGATTAATGATGCTGAGCATTCTTTCATGTGTTTGTTGGCAGTCTGTATATCTTCTTTGGAGAAATGTCTATTTAGGTCTTCAGCCCATTTTTGGATTGGGTTGTTTGTTCTTTCGATATTAGGCTGCATGAGTTGCTTGTATGTTTTGAAGATTAATCCTTTGTCAGTTGCATCATTTGCAAATATTTTCTCCCATTCTGAGGGTTGTCTTTTGGTCTTGTTTGTGGTTTCCTTTGCTATGCAAAAGCTTTGAATTTACATTAGGTCCCATTTGTTTATTTTTGTTTTTATTTCCATTTCTCTAGGAGGTGGATCAAAAAGGATCTTGCTGTGATTTATGTCACAGAATGTTCTGCCTATGTTTTCCTCTAAGAGTTTGATAGTGTCTGGCCTTACATTTAGGTCTTTAATCCATTTTGAGCCTATTTTTGTGTTTGGTGTTAGGGAGTGATCTAATCTCATACTTTTACATGTACCTGTCCAGTTTTCCCAGCACCACTTATTGAAGAGGCTGTCCTTTCTCCACTGTACATTCCTGCCTCCTTTATCAAAGATAAGGTGACCATATGTATGTGGGTTTATGTCTGGGCTTTCTATCCTGTTCCATTGATCTATCTTTCTGTTTTTGTGCCAGTACCATAGTGTCTTGATTACTGTAGCCTTGAAGTATAGTCTGAAGTCAGGGAGCCTGAATCCTCCAGTTCCATTTTTCGTTCTCAAGATTACTTTGGCCATTCGGAGTCTTTTGTGTTTCCATACAAATTGTGAAATTTTTTGTTCTAGTTCTGTGAAAAATGCCAGTGATAGTTTGATAGGAATTGCATTGAATCTGTAGATTGCTTTGGGTAGTAGAGTCATTTTCACAATGTTGATTCTTCCAACCCAAGAGCATGGTATATCTGTCCATCTATTTGTATCACCTTTAATTTCTTTCATCAGTGTTTTATAATTTTCTGCATACAGGTCTTTTGTCTCCTTAGGTAGGTTTATTCCTAGATATTTTATTCTTTTTGTTGCAATGGTAAACGGGAGTGTTTTCTTGATTTCACTTTCAGATTTTTCATCATTAGTGTATAGGAATGCCAGAGATTTCTGTTCATTAATTTTCTATCCTGATACTTTACCAAATTCATTGATTAGCTCTAGTAGTTTTCTGGTAGCATCTTTAGGATTCTCTATGTATAGTATCATGTCATCTGCAAACAGTGACAGCTTTACTTCTTCTTTTCCGATTTGGATTGCTTTTATTTCTTTTCCTTCTCTGATTGCTGTGGCTAAAACTTCCAAAACTATGTTGAATAAGAGGGGTGAGAGTGGGCAACCTTGTCATGTTCCTGATCTTAGAGGAAATGCTTTCAGCTTTTCACCATCGTGGACGATGTTGGCTGTGGGTTTGTCATATGTGGCCTTTATTATGTGGAGGAAAGTTCCCCCTATGCCTACTTTCTGGAGGGTTTTTATCATAAATAGGTGTTGAATTTTGTCAAAAGCTTTCTCTGCATCTATTGAGATGATCACATGGTTTTTCTCCTTCAGTTTATTAATATGGTGTATCACGTAGATTGATTTGCGTATATTGAAGAATCCTTGCATTCCTGGAATAAACCCCACTTGATCATGGTGTATGATCCGTTTAATGTGCTGTTGGATTCTGTTTGCTAGTATTTTGTTGAGGATTTTTGCATGTATGTTCATCAGTGATATTGGCCTGTAGTTTTCTTTCTTTGTGACATCCTTGTCTGGTTTTGATATCAGGGTGATGGTGGCCTCGTAGAATGAGTTTGGGAGTGTTCCTCCGTCTGCTATATTTTGGAAGAGTTTGAGAAGGATAGGTGTTAGCTCTTCTCTAAATGTTTGATAGAATTCGCCTGTGAAGCCATCTGGTCCTGGGCTTTTGTTTGTTGGAAGATTTTTTTTTTTTTTAACAATCTCAAATGTCTATTGCCTTCATAACAAAACAAAATATGAAGCTCAGAACTGGATCACTTGGCCCTTTCTCTTCTTATCTCCTCCCAGCTCAAAATGCTTGCATCTCTTAATAGCCAGCATTTTCTTAAATCTGCAGTTAGGTTCAACACATTCAAGCCTCAGCACAATCTTCTTTGTAGTTTTAGCCTTTTTCCGGAAAATCGGCTTAGTCCGCCCACCATAGCCACTCTTCTTTCTGTCATAACGCCGCTTTCCCTGGGCATACAGAGAATCCTTGCCCTTCTTGTACTGTGTCACTTTGTGGGGTTGGTGCTTGCCACACTTCTTACAGAAAGTCCGGCGGGTTTTAGGAACGTTCACCATGTTTTCGACAGCGCTATCAGCACGGCTGTTGGAAGATTTTTAATCACAGTTTCAATTTCAGTGCTTGTGATTGGTCTGTTCATATTTTCTATTTTTTCCTGATTCAGTCTTGTCAGGTTGTGCATTTCTAAGAATTTGTCCATTTCTTCCAGGTTGTCCATTTTATTGGCATAGAGTTGCTAGTAGTAATCTCTCATGATCCTTTGTGTTTCTGCAGTGTCAGTTGTTACTTCTCCTTTTTCATTTCTAATTCTATTGATTTGAGTCTTCTCCCTTTTTTTCTTGATGAGTCTGGCTAATGGTTTATCAATTTGGTTTATCTTCTCAAAGAACCAGCTTTAGTTTTATTGATCTTTGCTATCCTTCATTTCTTTTTCATTTATTTCTGATCTGATCTTTATGATTTCTTTCCTTCTGCTAACTTTGGGGTTCTTCTTGTTCTTCTTTCTCTAATTGCTTTAGGTGCAAGGTTAGGTTGTTTATTCGAGATGTTTCCTGTTTCTTAAGGTACGATTGTATTGCTATAAACTTCCCTCTTAGAACTGCTTTTGCTGCATTCCATAGGTTTTGGGTTGTCGTGTCTCCATTGTCATTTGTTTCTAGGTATCTTTTTATTTCCTCTTTAATTTCTTCAGTGATCACTTCGTTATTAAGTAGTGTATTATTTAGCCTCCATGTGTTTGTATTTTGTAGAGATCTTTTCCTGTAATTGATATCTAGTCTCATAGCATTGTGGTTGGAAAAGATACTTGATACAATTTCAATTTTCTTAAATTTACCATGGCTTTATTTGTGACCCAAGATATGAACTATCCTGGGGAATGTTCCATGAGCACTTGAGAAAAATGTGTATTCTGTTGTTTTTGATGGAATGTCCTATAAATATCAATTAAGTCCATCTTGTTTAATGTATCATTTAAAGCTTGTGTTTCCTTATTTATTTTCATTTTGGATGATCTGTCCATTGGTGAAAGTGGGGTGTTAAACTCCCCTACTATGAATGTGTTACTGTCGATTTTCCCTTTTATGGCTGTTAGTATTTGCCTTATGTATTGAGGTGAGCACTTATTTATAATGTCAAAAAATTTCTCCCATTTCACAGTTGTTGATGTTTCAATTTCTCTGAAGGAAGGAAACAGCATATCTCATTTATCCAGACACTCTTTAAAATAAAATTTTGTCTTTTTATGTTTTGTCAAAATAGAAATTCATTGATGTCTTCTGCTTTAAAAGGAGTTCAAAACATTTCAAGAAAAAAAAAAGAAAATGTATGAAATGGAAGATAAAAATCCCCACCATCCAGACAACCATTATGAACAGATATTTTTCAATACAAATACACATTTATAGTACTGTACACACTGCTTTATATGCTGCATAATTTATTTCACTTTTTATTATCTTTCATTTGCCACTAGAATATCAACTCTAGAAAGGCAACAAGTTCTTTGCTTTTTTGCTCATTGCTGTATCCCCCATGACTACAGGAGGGCCTGACACATGTGGGCCCTCAAGAAACATCTGTTAAATGAAGAAATAAATAAATCCCACTTTTAATCACTTAACAAAATGTCTTGGAATTTCTTATTTTTTCTGTGTCCATAAACATAGATTTTCATCATTATCCACTTTATTAGCTGCATATATTTCAATGTATTTATCAAACTAACCTTTACTGATTGACTGTAATAAGTAGTTTCCACTTTGTCACTATTATAAACAATACTGTGATGAATATGCTTTTACTTATGTGTGGGTACCTATGGGATTATATCCTTAGATCATTCCAAAAGGAGAAATTTCTTGGTTAAGTAGAATACACATTTAAAAATGCATATGGGCTTCCCTGGTGGCGCTGTGGTTGAGAGTCTGCCTGCCAAGGAAGGGACACAGGTTCGAGCCCTGGTCTGGGAGGATCCCACATGCTGTGGAGCAACTGGGCCCGTGGGCCACGGTTGCTGAGCCTGCGCGTCTGGAGCCTGTGCTCTGCAACAAGAGAGGCCGCGATAGTGAGAGGCCCGCACACCACGATGAAGAGTGGCCCCCACTAGAGTGGCCACAACTAGAGAAAGCCCTAGAGAAAGCCCTCGCACAGAAACGAAGACCCAACACAGCCATAAATAAATAAATTAATTAATTAAAAAAAAGAAAACACAAATAGTTACAAAAAAATAAGATAATAAACTAAAGATGAAACATATTAAAAATCATAATTGTAAAAAATATATATATATATATATATTTATTTATTTGGTTGTACTGGGTCTTAGTTGCAGCATGCCTGCAACTCTTTTAGTTGTGGCATGCGGGATGTAGTTACCCGACCAGTGATTGAACCCGGGCCCCCACATTGGGAGTGGAGTCTTAACCACTGGACCACCAGGGAAGTCCCTAGAATACACATTTTAATTAGAAATAATTTTGCTAAGCCAGACCTCCAGAAAGTCATTGCAATTTATTCTCCCACTAAGGTATGAGAGTGCTTATTTTCCTGGAACCTAACTAGAGTGCATCAAACCTTTTTTTTTTTTTTAAATGCTTTACCCAGTTTAAATTATGTCAGAGATTGCATCATCTTCTGCTTGTTTACAGCTAAGAGCTTCAATGAGCCAAACCACCAAGGGAAGCCAAACAGCTTTTACTCCTATTCTTAGAGCATACTCTTTACTGTAATTATTATCCAACGTATTTCTTTTTTTTAATTAATTAATTAATTTATTTATTTATTTACTTTTGGCTGTGTTGGTTCTTCGTCACTGAGCGTGGGCTTTCTCTAGTTGTGGCGAGTGGGGGCTACTCTTTGTTGTGGTATGTGGGCTTCTCATTGCGGTGGCTTCTCTTGTTGCAGAGCACAGGCTCTAGGCGTGCAGGTTTCAGTAGTTGTGGCACACGGGCTCAGTAGTTGTGGCACACAGGCTTAGTAATTGTGGCTTGCGGGCTCTAGAGCGCAGGCTCAGTAGCTGTGGCACACGGACTTAGTTGCTCCATGGCATGTGGGATCTTCCCGGGCCAGGGCTCGAACCCGTGTCCCCTGCAGGTGGAATCTTAGCCACCGCACCACCAGGCAAGTTCAGCCAATGTACTTCTTTAAGTTTAATTTTTAAAAAACCCTATCTTTACTTTTGTTTTTACATATAAATATTCATTTTTAAATACTGAGTCACAAATCTAAGCATTTTTGAGCACCCTAATTACATACTCCTACCATATCTAGTCCACAATCTGGAAGTATTATTTTCTGTTAATTATTCACTTTGTACAGTTAGAAAGAGGAAGGACAAGTAAAGAGATGGTCTAGAAAGGCCAGTCAATCCAGTTGCTATTTTCCCTGGTCTTTAAATTTATAGTAAAGGCTCAGAGAAGTCCTAGAGTACAGTAAACACTCAGAATTTCCCAACTGATTTGCCCATCGAACATTTTGCAGAATAGAGTTCTACAGATGATCCGCTTGAAAACACAATTAGTTGTAGAGTCCTGGTCTGGGTTTGAATTACAGCTCTGCCCCCTACTATTAACTTTAGGCAAGTTAACATCTCTAAGCTTTAATTTTCTCATCCATAAATAATATTTCTTCATATGACTATTGGGAGGAATAAATGAAATCATGTGTGTAAAGCTTCTGGCATGTAGTAAGTGTTCTGTAGCAAGTAAGTGGAAGCTGCACTCTTACCATATCAGGGCTCTCACCTAATCAGGTCATTTTATCAGGCTCTACCATTGATTTCATCAAGAACTATGTCCTACACCCTGAGAAAACCATAATTCAAAAAGAGTCATGTACCACAATGTTCATTGCAGCTCTATTTACAATAGCCAGCACATGGGAGCAACCTAAGTGTCCATCGACAGATGAATGGATAAAGAAGATGTGGCACATATATACAATGGAATGTTAGTCAGCCATAAAAAGAAACGAAATTGAGTTATTTGCAGTGAGGTGGATGGACCTAGAGTCTGTCATACAGAGTGAAGTAAGTCAGAAAGAGAAAAACAAATACCGTATGTTAACACATATATATGGAATCTAAAGTAAATAAATAAATAAAAAGGTTCTGAAGAACCTAGAGGCAGGACAGGAATAAAGACGCAGACGTAGAGAATGGACTTGAGGACACGGGGAGGGGTAAGGGTAAGCTGAGACGAAGTGAGATAGTGGCATGTACATATATACACTACTAAATGTAAAATAAATAGCTGGTGGGAAGCAGCCACATAGCACAGGGAGAGCAGCTTGGTGCTTTGTGACCACCTAGAGGGGTGGGATAGGGAGGGTGGGAGGGAGATGCAAGAGGGAGGAGATATGAGGATATATGTATATGTATAGCTGATTCACTTTGTTATGAAGCAGAAACTAACACACCATTGTAAAGCAATTATACTCCAATAAAGATGTTTAAAAAAAAAAAAAGAAAACTATGTCCCACTCACTGTCTAGATCACCTGGGTTAGATTTGGATTATTCCTAAAACTGATACCATACATTTCTTGGTTTGTATCATTTCTGTAGATGGCTGATCTAATTAATGTTATGATTCTTAACTGCACTTTAGGAGTTAGCTTGCAGTTACCCTCTTGTGACTATCAATACCTTCCATACCTTTCATTAAACTGAGGGACAAATTATACTAATGCCCTCACATTTTATTTCACCATTTTATTTTAATCATTGGTTTCTAGAATTAGTATTAAGGCCTCTTTGGGGACCAGAATTTGGTTTGCCACTTCTTATACTTGATATCTTTCTTCTACAAACATGTTATTGAATTTTTGTCACCACCCATTAGAGGATTTTACTGATTGTTGGGATGATTTTTTTTTTTTTTTTAATTTATTTATTTATTTTTGGCTGTGTTGGGTCTCCGTTGCTATGCGCGGGCCCTCCCTAGTTGCGGCGAGCGGGGGCCGCTTTTTGTTGCGCTGCGCGGGCCTCTCATTGCAGTGGCCTCTCTTGCTGCGGAGCACGGGCTCTAGGCGCGCGGACCTCAGTAGTTGTGGCGCACGAGCTTCAGTAGTTGTGGCTCGCGGGCTCTAGAGCGCAGGCTCAGTAGCCGTGGCGCACGGGCTTAGTTGCTCCGCGGCATGTGGGATCCTCCCGGACCAGGGCTCGAACTCGTGTCCCCTGCATTGGCAGGCGGACTCCCAACCACTGTGCCACCAGGGAAGTCCCTGTTGGGATGATTTTGTACTGACTGACATTCCCTCAATTTTTATTCCAAACTGCCATTTTTTTAGTGGTGCCAATATGGTGACTTCTGGGTTCTTAGAGCTCATTCTTACATCTACTCGGTTGTAGCCATAGGATCTCAGATAGGGAGGTATACTGGCTGCCCACCTTGGGCCTCTTGTAGGTGCTGTGAGGATCAAAATCCAGAATTCTGTCTACTCACACTGAATTGACTGGTTCGCTGATCACATTAGCAGTTGGGTGATTGATGTTCTGTTCCATGTATTACTTGGTAATAAGTATAAACTACTGTTGATATTGTTGATAAACCCAAATTCTCTTTAAAATGAAAGGAATATTGTTCCCCATCTAGACCACAGGTTGGCAAACTACAGCCCTCAGGCTGGCCACCTGTTTTTGCAAATAACATCTTCTTGGAATTCTGCCATTCCCATGTTTATGCACTGTCTCTGGCTGCTTTGTGCTACAACAGTAGAGTTGATTGGCTGTGACAGAGACCAAGTGGCCTGCAAGCCTAGAATATTTACTATCTGGCCCTTTAAGAAACAGACTTGATCCAGACTATCAGAAGTTGCCAGATAATCATTGTTTCACAGCAAGGGGAGTTGGATGTGTTTAAGGGATAGTTTAATCAAACTATGCCTGAAACCTCCTTCACCACTTTAGAGTTATACCTGAATTCATTAGAATTCTTGAGTCCTGTTAGATCTTGGTTTGGAGCTCTCTTTTTTTTAAATCTTTTTATGGCCTTTGTTTTAAAGTCTGTTTTGTCTGATATGAGTATTGTGACCTCTGCTTCCTTGTCATTTCCACTTGCATGAAATATCTTTTTCCATCCCCTCACTTTCAATCTATGTGTGTCCTTTGCCCTAAAGTGGGTTTCTTGTAGGCAGCATACTGTAGGCTCTTGTTTTTTAATCCAATCTGCCACTCTGTGTCTTTTGATTGGAGTATTTAGTCCATTGACATTTAAGGTAATTATTGATAGATATGTATTTATTGTCAACCTTGTTTTCCAGTTGATTTTTTATTTCTTCTTTGCTCCTTTCATTATCTTTCTGTTTTTCCTTTTGGTTTGGTTTGATTTGGTTTTGGTTTGATGATTTTCTTTTGTATTATGCTTGCGTTCTCTTCTTTTTGGTTTTTGTGAATCTATTGTGTTTTTGATTTGTGGTTACCTTGTTTTTCAAGTATGTTAACCCACTACTATATCTACTTGCTTTAGACTGATAGTCATATAGGCTCAAACACATTCTAAAAAAAAAAAATCATCTACATTTTCTTACTGTCATCCCTTACATTTTATGATTTTGATGTCCTCTTTTACATTTTCATGTTTATCCTTTTGCTATTCATTTTGGTTATTGCTTTCACAAAAATTTATCTTATATATTTTTTTAATCTGTATACTGGCTTATTTAAGTGATTAACTTTCCAATTGTGATATTCTCTAACCTATAGACTCTTGCTTCTTTTCTATTTTTTAAAATAGATCTTTATTGGAGTATAATTGCTTCACAATACTGTGTTAGTTTCTGTTGCACAACAAAGCGAATCAGTCATATGCATACACATGTCCCCATATCCCCTCCCCCTTGAGCCTCCCTCCCACCCTCCCTATCCCACCCCTCTAGAAGACTTTTCATTACTTCTTTTATGATAGGTTTAGTATTGCTGTATTCTTTTAGTTTTTGCTTGTCTTAGAAATTCTTTATCTCTCCTTCTATTCTAAATGATAATCTTGCTGGGTAGAGTATCCTAGGTTGTAGATTTTTCCCTTTCAGGACTTTGAATATACCTTGCCACTCCCTTCTGGTCTGCCACATTTCTGTAGCGAAATCAGCTGATAGCTTTATGGGGGTTCCCCTGTAATTAACTCTTTGTTTTTCTCTTGCAGCCTTTAGAATCCTCTCTTTAACTTTGGCCATTTTAATTATAATATATCTTGGTAGGTCTGTTTAGGTTCATCTTGTTTGGGACCCTCTGTGCTTCCTGTACCTGAATATCTGTTTCCTTCTTTAGGTTTGGGAAGTTTTCAGCCATAATTCCTTCAAATACATTTTTGATCCCTTTCCTCTTTGTTCTCCTTTTGGGATCCCTATTATGCATAGTTTGTCACACTTTACATTATCCCATAGGTCTCTTAGACTGTTTTCATTTTTTTCTTTTGTCTTTGTGTTCTGATTGGTTGATTTCCATAATTCTATCTTCCAGATCACTTATTCATTCTTCTGCATTATTCAATCTGCTATTTATTGCCTTTAGCTCAGGTTTTGTCTTGGCAAATGAGTTTTCTACTTTTTTTGGCTCCTCTTTACAGTTTCTAGTTCCTTTTTTTACAGGAATCTGCATTTCTGTCAATAGCTTTTCTTAATTCCTTCAGTATTTTTATTATCTCCTTTTTGAACTCATGTCTATTAGACTGAAGAGGTCTGTTTCATTTTTTATTCTTTCAGGGAATTCTCTTGATTTTTTAATTGGGAGTGGTTCCTCTGCTTCTTCATTTTGCTTATATTTCTCTTATTCTATGAGTTTAGGAGAAACAATTATCTCCTGTGGTCTTGGAGGGCTATTTTTATGTGGGAGCATCCCTGTGTAGCCTGCGTGGGTTTTAATATTTTTGGTGAGAGGACTGTTTTATGGATAGCTGTTGCCTCTTTCTTCAGTGTGGAGCATCAAACCTTTTAACCTTCACAATCTAATAGGTGAAAAATAGTGCTGTACTGGGTTTAAATTTGCATTTATTTGGTTATTAGTGAGTTATACATATTTTCTTGTTTATTGTCAATTTGTATTTCTTCTTTTGTAAATTGCCTGTGAGTTTTTTTTGCATTTTTATTAGCGTGCCTAATTGTTTCTTATTGATTTATAATAATTCTTTATATACTTAAGATATTAATTAACATTTTGTATGCCGTGAATGTTACAAATAGTTATTCCTAGTTTGTCGTTTCTTTTAAAATTATTTTCATGGTATCTTTTTAAAAAAGGAAGTTTTACTTAAAGTGTTTTTAAATTGAAGGATAACATACCTTTAGAAAAGTACACAAATTTTAAGTGCTCAGTGAGTCTTTATACCCGTATAATCATTACCCACATCAGGTTTCCATGTAACCTCTCCCAGTTGATAATCCTCCCAAGGTAGATGCTACTCTGATAAAGCTTTAACTTTTGATGTAATAATATCTGTTTATCCTTCATGGTATGTATCTTGGGGCCACGTTTAAAAAAATTCCTCTACTCATAATTATATATTCACCTACATTTTAATTTTATTCTGGCACTTTCATTATTTCATTATTATATTGAAATCTTTATTTAATCCAGCTGAAATCTATTCTAATGTAAACAAGAGATAGGGATCAAACTCCCCTGTCTTCTCTCTTCCTTCAAAGCTATTACTAGCATTTTGTTAACTAGGCAACATCATTTATAAACTAGTCAACACCATCTCCATGATTTAAAATATTCTCTCTTTCTATATTCTACTGTCTTCCTTTATTTGCCCATTTCTGCATCAGTATCTCAGCATTTTAAATATAGCTCTAGGTTTTAATATCTGCTGAAGTAAATATTGCACTGTTATTCTCTTTCAAATATTTCTCTGTTATTATTGCTTATTTATTCTCCAGAAAAACTTTAAAGTCATTTTGTGAAATTCTCTCACCATATCCCCTGAAAGAGTTGAGATCCTAATTGGTTATATTGAATTTACATATTAATTAATTAATTAACGTATTTATGTATTTTTGGCTGCACAGCATGTGGGATCTTAATTCCCCGACAAGGGATTGGATTGAACCCATGCCCCCTGCTGTGGAAGCATGAAGCCTGAAGCCCTAACCAATGGACCACCAGGGAATTCCCTACATATTAATTTAGAAAACATCTATACCTTTACATAATTGTATGTATTTCCATTTATTCAAAACTTTCTTTATGTCCCTTAATAACATCTCAAGGTTTTCCTCATATAGACCTTGCACAGTTCTGTTTTTCAAACTAGGTTTTTATGTTTTTTGATGCTACTATATTAACATTTTTGTTATATTTTCTATCTGATTACTGACATATAGGAAACTTGCATTTTATTATATACATATATAATATATTATTATACACACATATCTAGTCATCTTGCTAAACTATCTCATTAGTTTGACGGGTTTTTTTTTTTTTTGAGTAGATAGCATATCATCTGAAAATCGTATTTATTTAAACCAATATTTCTACATGTTATTTAGTTTCTTATTTTTATTACACTATTTAGAACTTTCAGAACAATGTTTAATGTGTTGTTCTTACAACTGGCATCCTTGTCTTTAATGAGAATGCCTCTAGCTCAGTGTTCTTAACCATCCCTACAACCCTCACAAGTTCTAATTCATTAAATCTGAGGTGGCACCCAGACAACTGTGTTCTGTTAATTACACAGGTAATACTGAAGCATGTTCCCAATG
This sequence comes from Aethalodelphis obliquidens, assembly GCF_003676395.1. Taxonomy (NCBI): domain Eukaryota; kingdom Metazoa; phylum Chordata; class Mammalia; order Artiodactyla; family Delphinidae; genus Aethalodelphis; species Aethalodelphis obliquidens. The sequence continues at coordinate 186,206 of NW_020838072.1, read as the reverse complement.
TGTCATTGAGGATCATGATCTAGCATTTCCCCATTAAATAGAATTCAATATAATATGCATTATTTTACATATTATGGAAGTATTGTTCCACCAAACGTTTATTAAGAGTTATTAATTGGGAGTTGGATTTAGTAAAATGTCTTCTCAGCATCTCAATGATCCTCCCCCTAGGATAAAACCTGAAAACACCTGTTTGAAGGCACCAGCCAACTACCAAAATAGGACATAAGAGGCCAGGTTTCTGGAGAGAGAAAACTCATTCTGGTGAACTTGATATTCTATGCCATTTTCCTCTTGAGACATCTTTCAGTGTTTAAGCAGCATAGGGCAGAGACCAAGAAGTTGAGCAAGAAGCAGTAACTGAGAGAATGGGAAGCTTATCAGTACTTTTGGCAGACTTATGAGGCTAGGGAGAAAAACACTGGAGTTCAGAGCCCACTGTGGAGAAGGGGCACTGTCAAACGCTCCAGGCTTTCCACTGGGACCTGTGATGGTTAACTTTATGTATTAACTAGGCTAGGCCACAGTACCCAGATAATTGGTCAAATATTAATTGAGGTATTTCCGTGAAGGTATATTTTAGATGAGATTAACATTTAAATCAGTAGATTTTGGGTAATGCAGATTATCCTCCACAATGTGGGTGGGTTTCATCCAATCAGTAGATGACCTTAATAGAAGAAGACTGATCTTCCTGGAAGAAGAAATTCTGTCAGCAGACCACCTTTGGACTCAAACTGCAATTCTTCCCTGGATCTGCAGCCTGCTGGCTGTATGCGCTCTCTCTCTCTCTCTCTCTCTCTCTCTCTCTCTCTCTTTTTGGTTCTATTTCTTTGGACAACCCTAACTAATACTGTCCCATAAAAAAACTATGCTCTAGAGAATAAGGGCAAGCCAGAAATAGACCAGGCCTCACAAAGACTGAACTCAGCTTAAAATAAGTTCAATTCCAGAGCTTCCCTGGTGGCGCAGTGGTTGAGAGTCCGCCTGCCAATGCAGGGGACACGGGTTCGTGCCCCAGTCTGGGAAGATCCCACATGCCGTGGAGCAGCTGGGCCCGTGAGCCATGGCCGCTGAGCCTGCATGTCCAGAGCCTGTGCTCCGCAACGGGAGAGACCACAACAGTGAGAGGCCCACGTACTGCAATAAATAAATAAATAAATAAGTTCAATTCCAGATTGGAATAAGGTGATTTCTAACTACCTGTGAAAATTTAGAGTAAATTCTCTTTAGAGGAAGATAATACTATTAAAGAGCCTGTACAAATATTTGTCCACAGTATCTGGCATTCAATTGAAAAATTATCAGGAATACCAGGAAGTAAGACTGAAACAGAAAAAGCAAACAATAGAAACAGATCACAGATGATCTATATTTTGGAAAAATACAAAAAAGAGAAATTTGGAATATGGTGAAAAGGTTTAACATGTGTAATTGCAGTCCTAGAAGGAGAGGAAAGAATGAGACAAGAAGAATATTTGAAAAATAATGGACAAGAAATTTCCAACAACACAGGTGAAATACATTAAGCTACAGATTCAAGAAGTACTGTGTATCCCAAGTAGGATAAATACAAAGAAAATCATTCCTAGACACATCATAGTGGAACCATGGTATGCAGGGTGGTGGTGGGGGCGGGGTGTGGAATATTAAGATAAAGAGAACAATTTAAAAGCAATTGGGTGGGGATTTCCCTGGTGGCGCAGTGGTTAAGAATGCGCCTGCCAATGCAGGGGACACAGGTTCGAGCCGTGGTTAGGGAAGATCCCACATGCCGGGGAGCAACTAAGCCTGCGAGCCACAACTACTGAAGCCCGGGTGCCTAGAGCCCGAGCTCTGCAACGAGAAGCCACTGCAATGAGAAGGCTGCACACTGCAATGAAGAGTAGTCCCCCTTTGCTGCCACCAGAGAAAGCTCACATGCAGCAACAAAGACCCAATGCAGCCAAAAATAAATAAATAAAATAAAGATAAAAAATTTTGGGGCTTCCCTGGTGGCGCAGTGGTTGAGAGTCCGCCCGCCGATGCAGGGGACAAGGGTTCGTGCCCCGGTCCGGGAAGATCCCACATGCCGCGGAGCGGCGAGGCCCGTGAGCCATGGCCGCTGAGCCTGCGTGCCCGAAGCCTGTGCTCCGCAACGGGAGGGGCCACGGCAGTGAGAGGCCCGTGTACCGAAAAAAAAAATTTTTTTGGACTGCATATTTGATGATATTAAATCAACAATAATCAACACTGCTTATAAGAGATACGCCTTAAATGCAAGGATTCAGTAAAACTGAAAGCAGCACTAATCAAAAGAAAGTTGTACTAACATCAAAGGTTTTAAGGCAAGGAACAGTCCTAAAGATAAAGAAATGTTTTATAATAAAAAAGAGTCAGTCCACCAGAGGATATAGCAATTCCACGTTTATATGCACCTAACACACACACACACACACACACACACACACACACACACACACAGCAAGGGCAAAAACTGACCAAACAAAAAAGAGAAAGACACAAATTTGCAATCACGTTGATAGATTTTTAACACTGAGAAAATTCTCAGTAACTGATAGGACAAGGAGGCAAAAACATCAGGAAGGATTTAGAGGATCTGAACAACAGGATTAACTCTTAACTGTGTACAGAATGTTGAGTGAACATTTTTGTTTCCCTGAATCGTTGCTACGGCCCCAACTGCAAACAACAAGCTATAGGAGATGGCCAAAAAACGGAGCCTAATGCCTTCCCCAAGGCTTACTGAGGGGCAGCTTAACCCCCTACTTTCTGGGAGCAGCGTCCCTGCCCCCCACTTGGAGTCCCCAGACACCTATGTGAGAAAGCTAGAGAGAGAAGGAGACTGAGTCTTCCCAGTTGGAGCCCTCAGCCTTGGAAGGAGAGCAGTGTTATGGTGAGAGGGAATTTTCTCCTTTCTCTGTGGGGAGGGGAGGGCTTGCTAATAAGTAACCCCTGCCAAGTGAGTGGGGATTCCAAGAGGACCTTTGGAAGATCCAGGTGCAATAGTTCTCATTCTCCTTTTGGGTGTCTGCCAGTGCAGAGGCTGTATTGATCTGCCCTGAGCCCACCTGAAGGGGTTTGGAGGAAGGCAATGAGACAGGGCAGACAGTGGGGAAGTCTGTGGAGCAGACTGGACAACCCCATTTGGGGTGTCCTCACAGGTCCAGTGGGCACAGGGAAGGTGGGTGGGCTTCAGCCTTCTTGCCAATATCTAAGCCAAGAGCAAGTCTGTGGGTGCACCCCTGGAGGGTGTATCCCTAGAGTGGGGCTAAGGGAGGGTAAAAGCGTTTGAACTAGACCAGATTTCCCATATCAAGGAAGTGTGCAGTTTAGGTGGGGGGCACTGTTTGCACAGAATATACCAAAAACCCCACGTGTGGTCGCTATGAGATAGCCAGCACTTGGACAGTCAGTGCTAAATGGAGAAGTGACAGCCAAAGGAAGAACTCTGAAACCTATCTGCCAGCTAACTAAAAAGACACATGCCCTTTTCCTGCCTGCCCTCAGGGATGACCCCAACTCTGGAGGAGCTCGAAATGGACATCACACCCCTTTCCTCTTTCTAGGAGTCCTGGGTCTTGGGCTGACCTGGAAGGTGTCCCAGGATCCCCGTTCCCTCCCTTACTTATTATCAGGCAGTTCCCTCCCCCATTCCTGCCTGCATCCTTCCTGGCAAGCCTTTGTGATGTAGTGCCCCAGGTGGCTATTTTCAGCCTGGGAGACCGGAGAAGCTAGAGGGGAGGGATGGGGGAAGGGGGACTAGAGGGCTTTAAAAGTAGGGTTGGTAGCCTCCCTGCTGGATGGTTCTTTTTTTTTTTTTTATAAATTTATTTATATTTTTATGTATTATTTTTGGTTGTGTTGGGTCTTCGTTGCTGTGCGCAGGCTTTCTCTAGTTGCAGTGAGCAGGGGCTACTCTTCTTCGTTGCGGTGCGCGGGCTTCTCATTGCGGTGGCTTCTCTTGTTGCAGAGCTCGGGCTCTAGGCGTACAGGCTTTAGTAGTTGTGGCGCACGGGCTTAGTTGCTCCGCGGTTATGTCTTCCCGGACCAGGGCTCGAACCCGTGTCCCCAGCATTGGCAGGCAGATTCTTAACCACTGCGCCACCAGGGAAGCCCTGCTGGATAGTCATCTAAAGGTAAAGCTTTATCTGACACTTCAGGCCTGCCCACAGAAGGGTGGCTTTTAATGAAAGGCACGCCCCCCCCCACCTTCATTTTGTGATTAAGTGCTCTGGTTTCCCTGGGAAAGGCCTCAGCGTATCGGGACTCAGCTGAGCCTGGGCTGTTAGGATCCTCTGTCCATCTCTCTAGAAAGGCAAGGATGCTCCTCTGAAAGACGAGAGCCCGCAAAGTGTGATTTGGAGCAAACTACTGGCCTTGGGCCTTATTATTATTATTATTACTATTATTGATAGCTGCTACTTATTGACTTGGGTCTATGTGCTACAAACTGTATGCATTCCCTTATCTAAATGTGGTATTTTCCACATTTTAGAGAGTTGAGGACTTTGAAGCTGGGGAGGGTAAGGCACTTATTGAAGTGACACAGTCAGCCAGTGAGGGAACCAGGAATCCACCCCAGGTCAGTTTAGCTTTGGAGCTGGCTCTTAACTGCAGCATTACGTCCTCCCCTAGCGCTGAGGGAAAAGATATATTTGCAATTTGGTATTAGCTGAGAACTAGTAGTGTTCTGAAAGTGAGGTTCTCCCATAACATAATGCAAATAACTTAGAATCAGCCTTAATTTTCAAAATGTTCTTGGGTAGCCAAAATAACCTTTAACAAGTCAAATGAAAAAGTTGTGAAAAATCAAAATAGTAAGAGACCACTCAGGACTTCACAAAAGTTAAGGTTTAGGATACATTTTTTCACTGTCTTAAAATATTTTACTTTGAAGGGGAGGAGAAAAATAGGTGAGGGAAGGTAGAGGTACAAACTTTCAGTTACAAAATAAGTGAGTCAAGGTATGAAATGTACAATGTGGGAAATATAGTCAATAATTATTTAATATCTTTGTATGGTGCCAGATGACAACTAGACTTATCATGGTGATCATTTTGAAATGTATAGAAATATCGAATCACTATGTTGTATACCAGGAACTGTTATAGGTCACTTATTCTTCAAAAGTAAACAAATGAACAGACTCATAGAAAAAGAGATTAGATTTGAGGTTACCAGAGGGTGGGGAGGGGGGGAATCGAATGAAAGTGATCAGAAGGTACAGACTTCCAGTTATAAGATAAATAAGTACTGCAGAAGTAATGTACAACATAATAAAGATAATTAACACTGTTCTATGTTATAAATGAAAGCTGTTAAGAGTAACAACTCTCCAAAGTAACTCCTAAGAATTCTCATGACAAGGAAAAGAATTTTTTCTATTTCTTCAGTCTAACACTCTCCCAAGTGAGTTATTTCATCTGCCTATATGAGATGACGGATGTTCACTAAACCTACTGTGGTCATCTTTTCACGTACATAAGTCAAATCATTATGTTATAGACCTTAAACTTATATTGTGCCATACGTCAATTATATCTCAATAAAACGAAAACATATATTTTATTTCAATAATATCTTGTGGTGAGAATGGAATCTGGCAACAAGGGCAGACTCCAGAAGAGTTTTTTGAGTGGTTACCCTGGAAAGCGAGTTCGTGTGGGACGAAACGCTGAATAACACCTAGGAAGTTCATGGGCCAGAATGGGGGGAATTTCCTGAGGGCTGATCCAGGCTGAGTTCTGACACCAGTACTTTTCCACTCATTAAAAAAAAAACAAAAAAACCTGATAGTATCTTTGGATGAGTTAGTTGCATAGCCCCTTGCTATAAAAAAAAGAAATGGAGATACCCTTTTTTATTCTGATGATATGGCTTTATATATTTTTTTGGAAAAGGAATGGTCTGTATACAAAACAGTCTTTATTAGTAAACTATGGACAGAAAAGGGCTACAGATCAAAATTATTACCTAGGTAGGTAGTCCCATGTTATTCCCAAGTTCATAAATGAGGAGACAACCATATTGTTCAAAATTTGATTCCCCAAATTTGCTGTACAAAATCCCTTTGCGGTTACTGCAAGTACCTTTTCTGCTGTAAAGTGGGAATCAATGTACTAAGTGGGCCCATGGGCTCTCTTACTCCACCTTGGTGAGCTGTGTTAAAAAAAAAGTTTGAAAGTCAACAGCCTTGGATCTTACTTAGCTGCCAATAAAGAACAGCAGTTATGGGGGCTTTCCTGGTGGTGCAGTGGTTGAGAGTCTGCCTGCCGGTGCAGGGGACACGGGTTCGTGCCCCGGTCCAGGAGGATCCCACATGCCGCGGAACGGCTGGGCCCATGAGCCATGGCCGTTGACCCTGCGCGTCCGGAGCCTGTGCTCCAGGAGAGGCCACAACAGTGAGAGGCCCGCGTACCGCAAAAAAAAAAAAAAAAAAAAAGAATGGCAGCTAAACTCCAGGTACTTGCCAAAGATTACAATTCCAAGTTCACTGTCACTAAATATTTATTAAAATGTCACCAAAGAGAAACTTGGAGTTGTTTAAAATCCATGCAGTCCACCCGAGCTCTCAGATATTACAAAATACATCCCTAGGTTAAACCAGATTTACAGAAGTTAGGTATCTGAGCTGAACTATACGGCCTGCCCCCACTCCCTGCATTCCAGTAGAATTACTTTTACTACATATTGTGCTGTAGTGAGATGCCATCTTTTATATGGAAATACATAACCCTCTATGTGCTGTTTGGCTTTATTATACAAATGTTTATATTATTTATGACATCACATATCATGTGGCCTATCCATGGTGGGAATGGAAGTGATCATGGTTTACTTTTTTGCTCTATTACTGAATCTGCTTTGTTGTATCCTTGTATTCTATATACCTTTGCCTCTACATTCAATTTATTTTCTCTTTGTAGTATTTTACATATCCTGGAAAACGTTTCTACTAGGTATCCAGACTCTAGCATGGGGCTTGGCACTTAGTAGGTATACAGTTAATATTTGTTGAGAGAATTAAAAGTGGAATACAAAAAAATTACAGAGTATAAATTAAATTACCTAAGTAGAGTATAAATAAATTAAGAGTATAAATAAATTAAGATGAAAACATTCATTTCTCCTTAACTTGGGTTCCCTCACTAATCACGAACAGATTTGGTGTTCATTCTGTGTACGAATCGATACGAAGAAATTGGTCTTGTGCTAATTCATGGGAGTATAGTTTATCTTATTCCATTATTTTCTCCCTGAAGACAGAGAGTATAACATTTACTTCCTGTGTATTTTAAAGAGGGCTCTGCACACAGTAGGTGTTCAATAAATGCAAATTAAATAAATGACCCATGGTCTGGATGTGTGACCCACCTTTTGGGAAGTGAAAGGGTTACTACCCCATAGTCCAGCTGCTGTTATCTAAAGCCAACAGCACTTGGTGTTTTCATTTGCGTTTTATTAGCTTGCTCACTTTGGGTCATTGTGCCCACAGTGGTGATGGTGCCCTAGCTTTTTCTTCTAGGCACTTATTGTAGATATCTGTTGCTTTTGCCTGCCCAACATCCATTCCTCCCTTTAATGCCATCAAGATTTTTCTTTGGAGAATGAATGTTCTCCCACTCCTAGTGCATATAGTTCAGATGGGGTATAAATATACAACACAGGCCTGGTCAATCAGAGCATTCCATCCCCTTGGCCACAGTGATTGGTCCAAGGATGAAGTCATGACCAAAGTCATGACCCAACGACTCAATGCCAGGACTTGTTGGAACTGTTGGACATAGAAATTCTCTTTTTCCTGCTGGATTTACCAAGACAATAGGTTATAAACCTATAGCTGTCAAAAGTACCATATTGGAAAAATGTAATTAAATGAACATATGTTGAGTATGTAAGAGCTAAGAGAAGAACACAAAATGAGCCTTGATGACAATGGGCACTGGATTCAGCTGTGCCTGAACACCAGTTTGAATTGAGTTTTCTGTAAGCACAATGAAAAGAATTCAAACCAACACAGGATTCTGTTCTCATTATATGGTCTCTTCCTAGGCCACGTTGAAGCTCCTAGGGCCATATCAGAGGCCTTGTGCTTGCAGAGCAACACTGGGACTGGGAAGTAAAATATTTGTGTGAACTTATCCTGAGTCTACTATGGTTCAATTAAAAATAACTTAAAACTCCTAAGCCAATGGAAAGGTATAGAAGACTAAGCTGGGTGAAAGAAGTTCTAGACACAGATGTTTAAGCATGGTAGGCAGGGGTGTTAAGAGCTGTTCAAGGTGGCAAAGGGGTCAATGCTATAATGGCATGAACCATATCTTAATGGAATTGTGCTTTGGTATGTTGCTATTGGCTTTTTTTAAGGCAAAGGGAGATGAAGAGAGGAGACAGAGAGGTAGGGAAGCTAACTACAGGGAATGACTGAGGAATATCTAAGAATAGTCTTACTTCCTTCAGTTTAGGTGAGGTTTCCATTTCTTTCACCCAACAATAACCCATTACTATTTGTCCAGCACAAATAACATCCTATATTCTCACTCAGGCCCAGGAAAAAAAAAACAGAAATAACCCTTGGGCCTCTGTGGGAGTTCGTTTTTGGAGGAGGGCGAGGTGAGGTAAAGTAATCCTTCCTTAGGAACTGAGCACAGGGGAGATCTGCCAGTAAGCCCAGATGGATGCACAGGAGTTCTTCAGGACAAAGCCCGGAGGTTGTCTTCTTTAGGTCAATTCTTTCTTAGCTTTCCATCCTCCAGGTTTTGTCCAAAGATCTCTGCTGCTAGCCCTTGCAGCAAGGTTTATTTTGAATGGGTTCCAGTGGTGAGGTCACCCTCATGGAAGGTTTCCATATATGACATGCCTCTGCTGCTGTGCCCAAGAGCATTCCTAAGGCCCTTTCACTGATGCCGTCCAAGAATAAGGTCTTGGCTTGATTCTCACATTGAAGGGGCAGTGGAGCTTTGGTTTCTGAAAATAGTAGGCATTGTCCTTTCTGTCCAATATAAAAATGATTCATGTTCTCTGTAGAATATTTGGAAAACTCAAAAAAGTATAGAGGGAAAAAAAGAGAGCAATCATGCCATAATTCTATCACCTACAGAAAACTACTATTAATATTTTGGTGTATTTCTTTCCCATAGTTTTAATGAATGCATATATCTATACATATTTTAGGAAGGCAGTATCGCACCGTGGTTGAGTGTGGGTTGGGAAGTCTGACACCACTCATTTGCAGTTCTGTGGCCTTCGGCAACTCCAAAAAAGAACTCCCACAGTGGCCCACGGGTTATTTCTGTTCTTCTTCCTAGGCCTGAGTGAGAATATAGGAAGTTACTTGTGTTGGACAAATAGTAATGGGTTATTACTGGGTGAAAGAAGTGAAAACATCACCTAGACTAAAGAAAGTAAGACTATTCTTAGATATTTCTCATTCATTCCCTGTAGTTAGCTTCTCTACCCCTCTGTCTCCTCTCTTCACCTCACTTTGCCTTGAAAAAAGCCACTGGCATCATACCAACACCAAATTCCATCAAGATACGGTCCATGCCATCTACAGCATTGTCTTATCTCCTTGAACAATAAAGTTTGCTAATTCTTAACCTATTCTTCCACCAGTATGCTATTACTTTAACTTATAAGTTTATTATAAGAATTACCTGGTAATAAAATTTCCCCCAACACTCTTCATCTTTCAATTTTGAAAAATGGTTATTTCACTTACTCCAGATTAATTTTATTTTTAAAATCATTTATTTATTTTTATTTATTTATTTTGGTTGCCCTAGATCTTAGTTGCAGCAGCCAGGCTCCTTAGTTGCGGCTCACAGACTCCTTAGTTGTGGCATGCAAACTCTTAGTTGCAGCATGCACATGGGATCTAGTTCCCTGACCAGGGATCAATCCCACATCCCCTGCATTGGAAGGTGGATTCTTTTTTTTTTTTTTTTTTTTTTGTGGTACGCGGGCCTCTCACTGTTGTGGCCTCTCCCGTTGCGGAGCACAGGCTCCGGACGCGCAGGCTCAGCGGCCATGGCTCACGGGCCCAGCCGCTCCGCGGCATGTGGGATCTTCCCGGACCGGGGCACGAACCCGTGTCCCCTGCATCGGCAGGCGGACTCTCAACCACTGCGCCACCAGGGAAGCCCAGGAAGGTGGATTCTTAACCACTGTGCCACCAGGGAAGTCCCAATTTCAGATTAATTTTAGAATAATCTTTTCAAGTTGAAAAAAAAAATTTTTGTACACTTTCATTTAAATTTATGGTTTAATTAAAGAATTAACATCTTTAAAGCATTAAATCTTCCCTTCACGGAATATAGAATATGTCTTTCCATTTATTTTCTTCATGTCCCTCTGTACAGCTTAGTTTTATGTAAGTCCTGAACATTTTCTGCTAATTTTGTTCCAAGGTATTTCATAGTTTTGGTTGCTAGGGTGAATGAGAATTTTTTTTTCCCAATCACAACTGGCTATTGCCTGTACTAGAAAGCTACAAAGACGTTATATATATATATATATATATATATATATATATATATATATATATAT
>NW_020838072.1:34850-175645 GCF_003676395.1 Aethalodelphis obliquidens | reverse complement strand
TATATATATATATATATATATATATATATATATATATATATATATATCTTTTAGTGGACAATTTTGCTGCTCTTATTAGGCCTAACCATTTTTAATGATTGATTATCCTTAGGTTTTTTGGGTTTTTTTTGAGGTACACAGGCCTCTCACTGCCGTGGCCTCTCCCGTTGCAGAGCACAGCCTCCGGACGTGCAGGCTCAGCGGCCATGGCTCATGGGCCCAGACGCTCCGCGGCATGTGGGATCTTCCCGGACTGGGGCACGAACCCATGTCCCCTGCATCGGCAGGTGGACTCTCAACCACTGCGCCACCAGGGAAGCCCTATCCTTAGGTTGTTAGGTAGATACTTAGTTTGCAGCCAAAAACTGTGTCTCTTTTCCAGTATACTCTTTATTCTGCTTCAGTACATTGGCTAGATTATCCTTTCAGAACACTGTTAGATAACAGTAGTTAGAAAGGGTTTGTCTTGTCCCTAACATTATTTCTTTATTAAGAATGATGCTGGGTGTTGTTTCAGAAGATATATTTTATCATGTTAACAAAGCTTCTTTCTTTCCTAATTTATTAGGGGAGTTTGAAAAATAAAGAATAAATGTTGATTCTCATGTCAAATACTTTATTATTATCTATGAAAGAGTCTTGGGTCTTTATTTTCTTTTGACCTTCTTCTGTGAGGTATTATATTAGTAGACTTCTTTTGTGGGGCCAACGTTACCTTCTCAACAAACTCATCAAATACATCATGGGCTCTAGGGTTGGGCAGACCTGGGCTGCCATCCTAGCCCACCACTTACTAGCTGGGGGGTCATGTACAAGTTCTAAATGGGGATGCACAACAAATGCTGGCAGTTATGATACATTATTCCTTCACTATATTGATGAATTTATTAATGCTTTTATTTAGGAAATTTGCATCTGTATTGTTGAGGTTGATGTGAAATATATGTGTATATGATTTATTAGGTTGTGTTCACAAAAATGAAATATGCTTGTTTTTTTATTTTCCTATGCTCTGCAGCAGTTAAAAACAGCAAGAGATATTTATATACCCATGTTCACAGAAGCACTGTTCACATTAGCTAAGAAGTAGAGGCAACCCAAGTGTCATCTGACAGATGAGTGGATAAACAAAATGTGGTATATACATACAATGGAATATTCAGCCTTAAAAAGGAAGGAAATGTTGACACATGCTACAACATGGATGAGCCTTGAGGACATTATGCTGAGTAAAATAAGCCAGTCACAGAAAGACAAATACTGTATGATTCCACTTATATAAGGTATCTAAAGAAGGCAAATTCATTGAGACAGAAAACAGAAGGGTGGTTGCCAGGGGCTCGGGGGAGGGGAAAAAGGAAAGTTGTGGTTTAATGGGTACAGAGTTCCAGCTTTGCAAGATGAAAAAGTTCTGGAGATCTGTTTCTTAACAATTTCATTGAGATGCAAATTCATTAGCTTAGTTATAATAGGACTTTCTTAAAATATGCATTCGTTGTATCCCTTTGTTCACTTCTAATTTTGTATATATATTTTTTCCTCTTTGTTTACTTTATTTTTTCAAAGAATAACATTGTGAATTTATCTACCAAGATTCCTATTTATAAATTCAGCAATATCTGCTATCCTTTCCTTCCTCCTGGCTTTCTTAGCATATTTTGTTATTCTTTTTCCTAATTTGAGTCAAATGCTTATTTCATACCTTTTGATTCTTTCTTATTAAATATTAAAGCATTTAAGGTTCTAAATTTTCTTCTCTGTATAATTTGTAGAAAGTTCAGAAGTTTCAATTTGTGATACTGCATTATCACTCATCTCTAAATAAAGACAAATGGCTACATATGTAGTTTTTATTTTCTCATATGCTTTTCTTCTTTTACCTTCTAAGAGGTAACCTTCTATAATCATAAAAGGTTAAACAAATTAACTTTAATTTACTTAATTAAAATAAATTAAATTTGTTAAGTTTTAAATTAAATTTTAAATCTTTAAAATTATTATTCAAACTGTGTGCATATTTATTGCTCTGTTCCTTAAAAAACCAAAGCTGTCCCACTTATTAGCTGGTGACTTTGGATAAGTCTGTGCATTTATTCCTATCTTATGGTCAGGCACTGTTCTGGGAGCTGAGAATACAAGAGTGAACAGGACAAAAGTTGCTGTTTTCACAGAGTATTCTCTCTCTCTCTCTCTCTCTATATATATATATATGTATATATATATATATATGCTAGAGATAAACAGGATGATTTTAGCTAATGACAGTATGCAGACAGTAAAGAAGATGCGGTAGAATGATGGGGTGGAGACGGTTTTTTTGGTTTTGGTTTTAGATAGTTTTTTTTTTTTTTTTAATTTGGCTGAATCAGGTCTTAGTTGTGGCATGCGGGATCTTCACTGAGGCATGTGGGATCTTCTGTTGTGGCGCGCGGGCTTCTCTCTAGTTGCGGTCCATGGGCTCCTGACCGCATGGGCTGAGTAGTTACGGTGCACAGGCTTAGCTGCCCTGCGGCATGTGGGATATTAGTTCCCCGACCAGGGATTGAACCCGTGTCTCCTGCATTGGAAGGTGGATTCTTAACCACTGGACTACCAGGGAAGTCCCGGGGTGGAGGTGTTTTAGATGGGGTTGTCAGGGAAGACCTCTGCTAACTGCTAGATCCCATGGACTCATCTTGGTCCTTAGCCCAGAAAACCTCTCCTGAGCCATTTGGTACCACTCACCTCCCCCTTTTTTAAACTGTTGCTTTCCTTGGTTTCTGTGACGAGATAGTAGTGACTTTGTCACCACTGTCTCTTGGTTTCCTCCTACGTCTCTGACCTCCGCCTTTCAGACTTTAGTCCAGGCACATCTTCCCCCACCCACCCTGCTGGGTAGCACAGTCATCTGTCCTGGCAGCTGGAAGAGGAGCTTAAATGCTGGCTCCCTCTTCTGAGAGCTCTTGCTTGTATTCAGACCTTTGGCACAAGGTGACACTGGGGTGGCGGCACAGGTTCAGGATACAATGTCTGAGTCAAGGCAGTAAGATGGCTTCCCAAAGGCGGAGGTTAGGTCACAAGTCCACCTGGCTTTCTAACACACGGCTCAACACCACGGACATTATTTCAAGGAAGGGCTCAGTAAAAGAAAGTAAGGAAGTACTGTGCTGACTGAAAGGCACTCAACACAGTGCTAGAAAGCAAACATGGTCCTATCCTTACATGACATGAGGTTACATGACAGTTCAGTGACCTGACTCACATAAAACAATAAGAAAACACTGCAAAACAGCAAAAAAACACATACCAAATTGTGGGAAACAGGCCACAAGTGCCACTGGAGCTCAAAGAAGGAAGCCCTGAGTGAATTTATCAGTTCAAGAAGACACTGATGGTAGAACTTGAACCAAGCCCTCAGGGAAGCAGGTTTAATCACCAAAGGACACAAAAGTCCATGGTTATTCAGTGCGACAGGGCTGGATTCTGGATCCAACAGGCACAATGAATGATGCGGGGCTTATCCTGTAAGAGTAAGGCCCACTTCTAACCCCAAGTAGGCAAAGGTTAACAAAAAATTCAACCCTGGACTAAAGAATAAAGACTTCTGTGAAGAGGATCAAAGTTCTCTTCCAATTCTTTCACCTCAAGAAATAGTTGGAACAACAAAAGTGGGAGGTTCAAACAAGAGTGGGATGGAACCAAGGGTTAAAAGATACGGTGCAATCTCTTTAGGTCCTGGCTCTGCTCTGGGTCTTAAGGGAAATGAGTAGAAATTTGGAATGTTTCTTCTGATTCTTGAGGTTCTCAGTTTTCCAGTTCAGAACATCAGGGCAGACCAGAAAAGATATTTGGAGCTGAGGCTCTGTTAGTGATAAAGAATGTGAATCTATCTGAGGAGTCCTCTAGCTGGAAGCTGGAGGAGGTAGAGGTCTCGCAGGTGGAAGTAACGGTACCTCAACTCTAACACTTGCAGAGATACAAATAACAAGTAGCTTAAATCTTTATATTGAATAGCATCTTTACAACTCTCATAGTTGCATATGGAGTTCATTCTATCCTCATTCGAGGTAGGTATATTAGACTGATCCCACTTCACAGAATTTTAAAGAAGTTTGGGAAGTTCAGTGACTTCCTGGTGAATGAACAGTTGAGCCTAGAAGCAAAGTCTTTAATGTTCAGCCTGGCACTTCCTCTCAAGAGGATAATGCTCCAGTGTTCCAAACAGGCCTTCTCAGGGCCTCAAGCAAAGCTCCTCACAAAAAGAAAGAAGCCTTGCCTCTGAAGTTCCACTCCGGGCTCACGCACTTGAAAGATCCTTGAACAAACTGGTCTCCAAACCCAGGTGGGGTTAATATACTGAGATATAGTGGGGAGGGGCTGGGAGGCACAATACAAACTGGACTGTTTTCTAGGGAACAACATCTGGTCTGATCTGAAAACTGTTCTCAAAATCCACTTGAAGCAGACCAAAGTCACAGGATTCACTGGGCCCTCATGTCATTGAGGCTTTGCTCCTAGCGGTCTCCAGTCCTGTCAACCCCCACATGAAAAGCTCCTTCCACTGGGGTAACTGAAACCCAGAGGTGACCAAAGTCAAAGGGGATAGGCATTATGATTTTAAACTCTGGGGTGCCAAATGGAAGTGGAAACCCTTGCTTCTCAAACAACAAGTATCCACCATGACACTAGGGAATGATCCCCCCCACTAGTGAATGCTTCCCACCATGGCTTTTAAGGTGTCTGGCACCCAAGAGAGCATTATAAGGCTTAAGTGGTTTTTTTCTTCCTCTTTGGTGGTATTCAGTTAGGAGTACGTGGAAGTAATCAGCTGAAAAAACCCAGGCCTGCCCTGACCCCCAGCAGAGTCTTCACCAGCGTCTCTGCACCTGGCCCACGGCACTTTGGAGGGTCTGTGCCTCTGAGGCCAGCTGGGATGCAATCAGATACTGCTTCTCTCTCCCCACTCAGTCCAGACAAGTATCGCACTTGTGTGGCTTGGGAGAGTGGAAAGGCTTTCAGGAGCCCAGAAGTCAGTCTCTTTATCAAGTAGTTTTTACCCTTTCAATACAAGCTTCTTTCCTCAGGTTTTGTGGTCTGACTTCCTTTTATTCACAATATTCCTTTCCTCCTTTCCCTACAGTTCTGGCTCCTTTTCTCTCACTGCCCTATCCAGTCTCCCTGCTTCCTTGTGAGCTGGCTTGATAGCATGTCTCTTCCACAGATGTAGGGTGAAGTGAGACACTAAAGCTGGCCTGTGCAAAGTACCACTTTCGTGGCTAGACTGTAGCAGGTCTGAAGAGGACAACTGCAGACTGATTTCCTGCACCCATCCATTTACTGAGATTTCTTCTGCACAGGTGTGGAGGCAAGAAAATGTGGCGATCTGGTAAACAGTAAATGATCAATGTGGTTGCAATCTATGATACAGTTCACTTTGGTTCAACAAACATTTTCTGAATGTCTATGATGTGCAGAGACTGATGAATCAGTTCAAAACTCCCCAGTATAAATGACTAATACAGTGGTTTTCAACCCTGGCTGCACTTGAGAATCCTAGCAGCTTAAAAGACAAAAACAGAAACAAACAATGTCTGGGGTCCCTCTCCAGAGATTTGGATTTCACTGGTTGGGGCGTGGTGGAGTGTGAGTATCAGTATTTTTTAAAAAGCTCCCCAGGTGTTTGAATGTGTAGTCAGGGGTAAGAGCTTTATGTGGCCATATGTAGAAGGTTTGGAATAAGGGCTAAATTTAGATTTTAAGCAGTGGAAAGCTATTGTAGGTTTTTGAGCAAGTGAGGAAACATGAGGATGGCTGTAATGTGGGAAACTTCTCCTGACTGTACTGGGCAGAAAAGACTGGAGTCAAGAAACACTAAAAACAAAGAGACCTGGTAAAAAGTCTATTGCAATAGTTCAAGTAAGGGGTAATAAGATCCTAAACTAAGCAGCAGCCTTGAGAATGGAAAGAAGGGGTGAATTTCCTGGAAAGTGCAGGGCCAGGCAATTGTAGGACTGTTAAGGGCAAAGGGAGCAGTCCAGGCTGCCTCTGGGGCTACGGCAGGAAAGGAGGGCAGTGACCAGAGAGGTTCTCTTTCCCTTGCCCAGACCCACCTACCTCCACATTCCCACCTACTCTGAAACTGCAGAACAAAGAACTTCTAGTATCTTTGGAGTTAAGAACTTATGAGAAAAACAAGAATATAGACACTTGGCTTTTGGGGGAAAAGTTCAAGGGCTGCTAACCTAAGCAATAAAGACTGAATATATTCAGGACACAAAATTTTAAGATGAAGCAAAACTTCATACATTTGCAAATTTTCTTTACCACAGAATTTTGATACAAAAAGAAATCATTCTCCTATCCAAGGCATTTACTCTCCTGCCCTGACCAGAGAGGACACAAACAATACCATTAATTTCTGGGCCACCTTATAACACTAGGCTCAGCTCATAGAAAAAATACAGAATCAACTGCAGCTTCAAACATCTTCCTAGATGTTGCCTAAGTCAGAAAGGAAGAGCCAACACAATAAAACCAGCAGGGTGGGGTGGCATGGGAATATAATCATTTATTTGGAGTGTAACCTGGTACTCCAAACAAAGGCTCTATTATCCTCAGCTGAAAGCTTTTAGGGCATAAGGAGGAAGTGAATGGGATGACCGACTTGAGATAGCACCAAAAGAACAGAGATGACTTCACAGTCCTGGAAGATGGCAAAAGGCAGAGAGAAAAGACTGAACAATTAAAAGTGAACTGGGACATACCTTCAATGTTGGTACATCTCAAATTCCATTTTCCCCTCACCTTTCCCCAAATAACCAGACCATTTAGTTAACCTCTCTAGACAATGCTTGATCCAACAGATCATTCTAGAGCACAAAAAAATATATAGTTGTTATTTTATTGTAGAAGAAAAAATATCCCTAAATATTTGTTAAATAACAATAACTCCTGACAAAATCATTCTTCAGGGTTCTTGGGCCTCACCATCTGGTCAAACACAGCAAGCTCTCCCTCAGCCTTATGATAAGCTTCATTAATATTGCCATAAACCACAGAAAAACCCAAAGATTTTCTAAATGGCTTCCAAATTTCTGCATAGATGCCCTTAATTAGTCCAAAGGTAAACAATAAACAAGTTGGCCGAGAAATTAGAAGGATCTCTGAGAGGGGAAAAAATGTTAACAATTGGTGAATCTAGAACAAAGGGTATATAAGTGTTCATTACAACATTTTTTCAACTTAATTTTTTAGTTACAGGCAGACTGAAAAGTTGCTTTAGCATGATCATGCTATTTTCCAGATGTGCCTAAAAAACATATTCAATTATTTCTTTTCAAACCAGAAATAGAAAATCAGTTCTCCCCCAGGTGATACGTTCTATTCTGTTTTAAAAAGCTTCCAGAGCTTTCTGGAAAGTTTAAATTAAGGGGCTACCAGTACACTGATATGGTTTTATAGTTCTTGGGAAGTGTCTGAGTCAAACTCTCATCGAAGGTCTGTGATGGTCACTGCTCTGTCCACAACAGTCACGTGGCTGCAGCTCTGCAACAGGGAAAAAGAAAGAAAGGGAAAGTCCTGGAAAATTCTGAAAAGTCATCTTTAAAACTCCTTACTTGTTGAAGTCATGGAAGATATCTTTTACTTAACTTCCTGTGTGTTTTCTTATCTTTGAAAAGCAAGTTTAAAAGCTATTTACAATAAGCAGTTCACTGCCTAACTTCTTATATCTTTTGTATATTGTCATGATATATAAATATATATGTTTAAGAAAAACCCAAACAAACAAAACTCCTATTTACAATGCTTATTCTGGCTAGTGGTTCCCAGGCTGGCAGCCAGACTGCTACTTAAATGGCTGTTATGGTAAGGGGTCTGGGAATTATTACTTCCACCAACCCAGAATCAATAGGCTGTAGCCTGAATCAATGTGGGCCCATATACCTTCATTTATTTTTCAAATGTATGTATATTCTAGAGTCATTCGTAAAATATACATTTATTTTAAATAACTGCTGAATTCATTGCAGTTTTTTGGGTTATTATGTCAACCAGATAATAAAGTACACCTACTCTCACACGGGGAATACTCCCTCTTGGCATGCATAAGGGTTCATCCTAACTGAAAGCCTAGGCATTTCTGGGGGATTGTATAGCCTCTGTTTCAACATCCTGGTACCTAGACATTTATTATATTCCAAGGCAGGCTAACCTATTTGTGAACAAGTCTGTCAGAAAGTTCTTTCTCATACTCAGCTGAAAACTGTCATCCCACAGGATCTTAAGTTTTAGTTCTGGGAGTCACACCCAATACCTTTTTATACAACAATTCTTCTAACACTTATAGTCAGTTCTCAGATGCTCCCTGGGGTTCTCTCCTAAACACCCCCAGTTTCTTTTATGTGACAAGGGTCTGACTCCCTTTTCCATATTGGTCACTTTTCAGGAAACCCAAAAGAAATAATAATACTCCATGGCCAGCATGGAGTGAAGCAATACTATCACATTAGATTTGAGGGGAAAAATTGAAACATACTTATCAGCAACTGAAACTTTTTACTCACGGAATACCACTTGGGGAAAAAAACTTTCTAATAAGGTCATAAAAATCCCTGTTATCTAAAATCAAATTAAAAGCAATATTCCACAATTAAATATACTTAAGTGGCTTTTTCTTTTGAATTCAAATCTCTTATTGAAGTGCAGGCTTAGCAACTGATGATGATGAAGGAAAAAACCTAACATTTAATAAGCAAGCTACTGCACTTGGTACTTTCTGTGCATCACTTCATTTAATCCTGTCAATAACCCTATTCAAGTACGTATTATTATTATTATCATCTTCATTTACAGATGAGAAAGCTGAGGCCCAGGAAGGTTAAGTAACTTGATCAAAGACACACAGTCCTTAAGTAGCAGAGCTAAGACTCAAACTCCTTCCTATCCCACACCGCTTCCCATGTATGTTTTTATTAGGAAGATTTGGAAAAATAAGTGACAAGGCTGATCTTCTATGTGTGTCACAAAGGACAATGTGCCTCATCAGCTCTTACTGTCCTCCCTGGTTAAAGCACAGCTCCGATTTCTTCTACATAGATACATACACAGAAGAGAGGTGGATCCTTGCTGTGTGGATGAAATCCTTTCTGGCGACAGGAAGAAATCTCCTCTAGTCCGTGGTCAGTTAGTCTAAAGAATCCAGTTCTGAAATAAGAAAAAGCAGATCTAGAATCAAGCAAAGGTGTCCCCTCAATCACACACACACACACACACACACACACACACACACACACACACACACAAACATACACACAGAGCAGTGAAGAGCTCACTTTGAGACAGCCTCAAAAGTATGCTGGCTCATAGGTCTCTTCTCTGGTGAATGAATCAGTTAGAGAATGACTCATCACCGCCACTACGCTACTTTTACTGGGAGAATTCATAGTAAATAACAGGATTTAGAATGAAAAAGTAACTTTTGGAGATAATCTGTTGGATTTTGAAATTTTCTAATCTGATATCAATCTCTTGAAATTCCTACTGCTTCAAGTCAAACACTTCAAATTTTTTATGTCCTTTTCTTATAAAAGCATCTAGGTTGTTGCTTGGATACTTTTGTAAACAAGTTAGAGTAGGTTTATCAGGATATAGGACTTAAAAGGAAGCCTTTTTAAAAAGCCAATCAATACCACAATCTATATATTTTATAGAGAACAAGGTCTTAAGAATGGAGAATGTTTCCTCTGAGGCTTTTCCCCGGCTATCTCCTTGCAAAACCCTGAACCACACCCTATGTACTTACTCCTGGAACTTGGGGGAACAAACGATGGCTATCGACTCTGGCAACATCATCTGGTAGGAGCAGTGAGTGTGTAGGTCAACACTGGAGAGGAAGGCGGTCTGCGTGGGATGAGTCTGAGAAGAGAAAAAAAGGCAGGGACCCCTTCAGCGAGAATACACAGTCAAGCCTGGCCCATGAAGGAAGGTAGAGCCAAGTAATTCTCAATAACTTGCTACGATCTCCTTACGTACAAAGCCATTAGCAGCCATGAGGAATATGCCTGAAGTTCATAATAAGTAATGAACCTCCTTCCCAGCACTGTAAACGAGTATAGTGTAACATGAGTATGTGAAGAGACTCAATTTCTAATTGACCATCAAGACTTATCTGGCTACTCACAAGCTCTCTCAACACAATGGCGTCTCCCATACTGGATCAGACAGTACATGCTGCCCAATACAACAACCTAGTAGAAGTCAAGGACTTAACAAAGCACAGTTAGATGAATGATTCTTCTTCCTGATGGAGGGGTTAAAAGGTCAAGCATGAGTCTGGGGCTCTATAGGCAAAAGTAGCAAAAGCTGTCCTGTGGTTAAAGCATATCTTTCAAGGATATGAGAGGCAGAGGGTTACTGGGATTTCAGAAGGGTAGTTAAATCACACAAAGGACCCTGTCTTATTTGAGAAAAAGACCAAGATATTGAATTTTGAGGGTAATCAGTTAAAGCACCATCTAAATTACATTGTTTATCTCATCTGTTTTCAGTTACTTAATGGTTTTTGTTTTGGCCACGCCTCGTGGCTTGTGGCATCTTAGTTCCCCAACCAGGTATTGAACCTAGGCCACAGCAGTGAAAGCACTGAGTCCTAACCACTGGAATCCCACAGTTATTTAATGTTTCATTGATCACACTCTTTGTACACAAATGGACCATATAATGACTTACGTTCATCTCAGAGGGGGTGTGAGATAACAAGGATGGAAAAAGAAAAACCCAATATGACTCAAAAAGACCACCAATCTTTACTGACAGAAAAGCACAGAAAAGAAATATGTGCCCTTGACCAGTGTTTTCAACCCTGTTGTGCAAAAAATGAAGCTTCTGAGGAACTTGTCAAAAGCACAGGCTCCTGCACCCCACCCTGGAAATATCCATCCTGAGAAGGAAATTTTTTTCTTTAAAGCTCATTAAATGATTCTTATGTGCAGCCTCATCTGAGAAGCACAACTGCATAGAATGCTGTGACCAGCTCATTGTGGAAGAGGTCTGCAATACAGGAACATGTTAGCTGAGTGCTGACAGTAAATCTATACACAGGTCTGCATGGGGAAGGAAAGAACTTTCATGACCACAAGGGAGAAACAGTTTCTACCTAATACGAATATGATCCTATAGACTGTTAGGGACAGCCTGTGCCAACACCCTACAGCCCATGGTTACAGCCTGAAATTTTAACTGAGAACAAATAAGACCTACACAAGCTGATGAAGGCCTCCAATCTGAAGTTGCGTTAGCTAGAAAGATGATATACAGATACATAGCAGGGGATCAATAAATAATTGTTAAACTAAACCAAAAAATCTTGTTTGAGCCTCTGCTCCCCACTAACTACTGTACCTTCTCTCCTTCCCTTTACAGTCAAGTTTCTTGAAAAAACAGTTATGCTCACTGTGTCCACCATGCTGGTGACAGAGGCAGGCATTTTTATGAAGAGAAAACAATACACTAAAGGAGCAGAAGTAAGTGAGGAGAGTGAATGCCCAGGGTAGCCTGGGTGCCTGGATGAGTAGGGCAGCCACAGGAGAGCAATGCCAGGTAAGACAAGGTGAAGGAGTGCCTTGAATACTGAGTTGGGGGTTACACAATAGTTGGTGATAAACATGACCATACAAAGTTTTTGACCAGGGAACCTGATTTATATAGCTGGCAAGGTACAGAAGGAAGAACTGACCTTTTGCCTTCTCCTCTTGCCAATTTTAAGATCTGAGCAAACGTTATGGTCTGCTTTTGTTTGCTTTCAATCCCAAGTTAGGAAGGAATGCTACAGAAATATCATGGGGAAAAAAAGCTGGAATACTATCAATTTAGGCTCTAAATTTCTTCCTAGCTAGGCCCCCACTGATATTAAAAATCCTTTTACTCATTTGTGGCTAAGATCTACCTGAAGTCTAAACAGAAATTATTCCAAACTTTCCCCATCTTCTCCAGTTTTTAAACTTATCTGTCTCCTCCTGCTGAGCAGTGGATCTAGACTTCAACCTTGTTGATAGCAAGATCACCTAAAATGAGTTCCCTCAACCCCTCCAATTATAACCTCAAAAATCTCTCGGTATCTTTCTTTCTTCCTTCAATTCTGTCTCAGAGGAGTGAGTGTTTTCTCCCCCATATGAAGATGACTCCCTTTTTGTACTTCTGATTTAATACTTTCCTATCTTCCATTACCTTGTCTCTCCTGACCTCTGACATCTGCTGCACAGGCTCCACTATACTCCACCAGCTCACTGGGCTTAAAAACATGTTCAGGGACTTCCCTGGTGGCACAGTAGTTAAGAATCCGCCCGCCAATGCAGGCGACACGGGTTTGAGCCCTGGTCCAGGAAGATCCCACATGCCGCGGAGCAACTAAGCCCGCCTGTGTGCCACAACTACTGAGCCTGCACACCTAGAGCCCATGCTCTGCAACAAGAGAAGCCAGTGCAATAAGACCATGCACTGCAACAAAGAGTAGCCCCTGCTCGCTGCAACTAGAGAAAGCCTGCGCTCAGCAACGAAGACCCAACGCAGCCAAAAATAAATAAATATTTTTTTTTAAAAAATGTTCAGACAACTATACACAAGAATGCAGATGAACCTTAAAAACTGAGTAAAAGGGCTTCCCTGGTGGTGTAGTGGTTGAGAGTCCGCCTGCCGATGCAGGGGACACGGGTTCATGCCCCGGTCTGGGAAGATCCCACATCCTGCGGAGCGGCTGGGCCCGTGAGCCACGGCTGCTGAGCCTGCGCATCCGGAGCCTGTACTCCAGAACGGGAGAGGCCACAACAGTGAGAGGTTCGCGTACCGCAAAAAAAAAAAAAAAAAAAAGAAAATTGAGCAAAAGAAGCCAAGTACAAAAAAATACATATTATACAATTCTATTTACATAAAGTTCAAAACCAGGCAAAACTAAACTATTGGGTTTAGGGATACACACTTAGGTGGTAAAGCTATAAAGAAAAGCAAAGAATTTCCAGAAATGTCAAGTGAGGGACTATCTATACCAGAGAGGAAGGGTAACTGGGCAGGACATGGAGGTGGGAGTGTGCTTCTGGCGACGCTCTATTTCTTCACCTAGGTAATGTATGCGCACAGATGTTTGTTTAATGATTCATTAAAGTGCACGTTTATTTTATGTACTTTCTTATACACATTTCAAATATAAAGGTTTAAAAAAAAAACAAAATAAAAACAGAACACATTTTCACACTAAACCATAAATCAAGCAAACTCTCTCAACCTGGCTATTCATTAAGCCACCATTCCATCTCTTTCCTTTCCTTTAGTCAGTGCTAAGCTCTTCAAAAAATCAGTATATATTTCACTATCACCACAACCTCAATACCCATTACTTCTTAAACCTTTTTAATCTGCATAAAACCCACTAAATTGAGGTCATCAATGACCTCATTAAATCCGAAGGGCTCATACAAGTCTTCATCTCTCTGCAGCATGTGACATAGTTAACATCCTGAAGCTTCTTCTTAAGATGTTCCTCCTCCTTTGGCATCTGCGCCTTAACACTCCCCTCACCTTTCTCTGACATCTCGCTTCATGACTGACTACTCCTTACGCTCCCCTAAGTGGCCTGTCCTTCAAGCTGCCAGTGAATCTCTTCCTGTTCTCCACCCTCCTCCAGTTCCAAGGCTTCCAAGGTCAGCTGTATGCAGAGGTCTCCCGGTTCTCTTTCCCACCTAGACCGTGTTCCCAAGTTCCAACTGCCTGATAATTACCTCCACCAATATAATGTCAAATACTCACAACGGAAGACACCATTTGCCCCACTTCCAAGTAAGCTCTCCTGCTGGAGCCTCTGTTTCTGCTTATGAGATGATTAATCATTGCCACCCCCATGAGTCAGGCCTGAAATCTCTAAGTCATCACTTACTCATCATCCTCTCTTACTCATTCCCCACATCCTCTGAAATCCTACATTTATCTCTTCCTTCCCAAATGCACTGCTATCACCGTAGCTCTCATCATTATTAGACTTTATCATCACATTAACCTCTTAAATGATCTCCCTGCTTCAACCTCCTCACTAAAAAGCAGAACTATCCTGCCTGTCCACCCAAAACCCTCCAGAACACTGCTCCTAAAGTATCATGTGAAAGCTTACCTACAACTGTTTCCTGATATGAACAATAAGCCCCAGAAAACTGGACCACTCAAAGCTGCAGGATCACAGTCTGCCTATTCCAGTGTTGTCCCCTCCATATGGAACTCTCCCTTGGCTCACCTCGTCAAAATTCTAGAAAATCACCCCAGGTGTGATCCTTCCCTCCTCTGAATTCCACAGGGCTGTTTGCACCTCTTGAGGCACTTGGCACATTCTGCCTCACATGAAGAGTTATGACTTGTCTATATGTCAGTCTCCTTTATGAGACTAAAATCATATCTTACTCAAATTTGTATCCCCTGGCGGATAAGGTACAAGTTTTCTACTCCCCATGTAAGATAATGGGGGATACACAATAAAAGGCAAATATTTATGAAAGGACAGAGGCACACTGACTGCCTCACAGGTCAGTATTTCCCAAATTCTAACATACAAGTGTGTGCAATCTTCCCAAATCCAGAAATGAGCTGCCTTGTTTTTATGTAACCCTGTCACACAATATGGAAAACAGCTTGGTCTATGAGAATGAGGGGTTGAAAAGGAATAGAAAGAAAAATTAAGAAGTAATCTTTAGGGATGGAATTATATTTTACCTGAATATTACCAGAAGACTGTTAAGACATACAGACACTTGAAAATCTCCTATATTCGTGGCCCTTCTGATTTATGTAAAGGTATAGACTGCTTTAAGAAAGACCAAATGGAGGCATCTGAATTAACTTCCTTGGCTCATTTAAAATATTTTGATTTATATACCTTTCAGGAACATCATTTGTACGAAGTAAGGCATAGCCTCTACCGTTAAGGTCCACATATACTCGAGGCTAGCATCCTATCACTGTTCACGCTCACAGGGGAATTGGGACTTTAGGGAAACAGGTTCATTTCCATTAAAAAATTTTAAGTTAAAAAGCCCTAAGTAATGCCCGGAAATCAATACTGTGGTGCAAGCAGTTACGTATGCTAGGGAAGTCAAGTCTGCATCCAACAGAGGGAAGTACAACCATCTAAATAGTCTGGATACAATTCACTCTGCTCCAAGCCAAAAATAAGCAGTGTGTTTATAATATCATGTGAGAAGAGGAGACGAACCCCTGGAGAGCTCGGAATTGCTTACGTGAATCCAGCCCAGTGTGATGAGACCCTGCTGATCCTGTATGAGGAAAAGCTCTTCTTCGTTCTCGGTGTTGCAATAATCAGACCCAGCACTTTGCTTGGGGATGAGGACATGGGTAATGGTAAATTCATTCCTCATCTGTCAAATGAGAAAACAGCTCATCACAATTCCCTGGCACTTAGGCAACCCCACTCTGTCACAGCAGTGGAAAGTTAAACATCTATACAAGCGAAGGCCCTTCCCCCCAGCATGAGTCTTCTAAGTGAGGTGAGTCCCTTATGTCAGTCATGTTCACGACCCTGACTGCCCAAGTACATTGCTTGGGGCCCTCTGCAAAGCCACAGATGCCCACAGCCCTGTGGGAATTTCCTGCTGCAGCCAAACAGGTCTACTCATGACTCTTAAGAAGCTCTGGGTATAGTACCATTTCTCTTCCTTTGTTCATGTCTAGAGTAGTTTCCTTTTACTATTTCCCTAAGCCCTTCCCATCCTTTAAAGCTCAGTTGAAGTCTATTCCACCTTAGGTGTTTATTTATTCAGCAGTTAGTAATGGGTTCTTTAAGCACCTCCATTTAATGATCCTTCTTTCCTCATAATTCCTAGTGCCTTTATTGTACATACTAGTCAACATACTATCTATCTTTTGGTGTATATCTCCCATCTCTCCAAAGTGCTGGGGTACTTTTTGCGGACACATGCTCCGTGCCTTACATATTTCATATTCCCAGGTCCTGCCATAAAGTCGGTGTTCAAAAGCTAATACACAGGATCTTCCTACCAAGTTTAGAATTAGGTATTTCTTACCACTGGCATTAAAATAATCAGTTCAGTTCAAGGGACTTTGAAAATCAATCAAATACAGGGTCACTAAAATCAAGGTGACATTGCATTACGCTGCCCATGGCTCTTTGGCAGAAGGATTGGCACAAAGAGTAACTGACCCTGGGTATCTTCTCTGAGAGTCACAGGAGGCCAAGGGGGAAGAAACAGTCTCAGCTCAGGAAAGCATTTGTCTTTTACCAGTTTTCCACAGAGAATTCCACATGTCTCTACTCCCCGGGCAGTGTTGGCACTGGCCAACTGGAGAAACCGTGGGCAGAGCTTCCCAGGCACCACCACGTGGCGCAGTCCATCGATTGTAGGAGCTGTAATGGAGAAAGAAGAAATGTCTGAGATCATGGGGCACAGCCTCCCCAAGCAGACCTCAGAGTTGGCAGCCCTGGAAGAGCAATGCTAAATCACTGGGGTCCCGCAACTGTAGGTAGCGCATGGGGATCTCATCCTTATGGCAGAAGAAAAAGGGCTGTAAAGTCTTTTCTCCAACCTCTTGCTACAGCCATTGGGAGTATGTTATTTCAAGAAAAGAAAAGAGGCTTTAATCATTCAAGTTAACACAAAGGTAAACTACTGCTTAAAAGAAGTTTCTGAGCTATTCAGGAATAATAGTGAGAGACAATCCTGCCTAGTACATGGGGAGAAACCTGAAGGCCAGGCTTCAAGAGTCCAGCACCCCTTGCCCACTCTTACCTTGTGCTTTTAAGTGGATCTTCTGCGAAGCTGAACTCCTTACATGACTACTTGAAAGACAATTCCTAACAAAAAGATCTATTCTATTAATCAAGGCATACTCATCATTTTGCCACTATTGTTATTTTCTCAGATAGCCATACATTGGTGAGAGGAGGAAAGACTCAACAGTTTTTTATGGCTAGACTGAATTATCACTGACTACATACAATACTTACCTTGACTAAACTCCTTACCAATTAGGAACATTTGCAGGGCAAGCACAATTCAGTAGCTCTTTTTTATTATTTAAAGGTCAGTGGTTGAACTGTAAAGTGGTACTATAAATCTCAAATTTCCTTTACAAAAGGTCAACAGTGGTCTCTAGTTCACTGAACATTTCAAATCTCTGTATAACCCTTAAAAGCTGAGGGTCTGACTTTCAAGGATGTTATTAGCTCTTCAGAAAATCGACCTGGCCCAGGTAAACTATATGTCTTAAGCAAAGTCCACTTTATAATATAGCTGTGATAGAACACAGTATGGTAATACTAATCAAATGGATTTCTGTGACCAGAGCCTAATGAGTGGTATCATGGAGGTAGTTGTAGCTGAATCTCCTGCAATGACACCCTGTTTGGTTGCAGCTGAGATAGAAGAGTATGGAAGCAAATGAATTCACTACCTTCTGAGTTGCTCAATGCTCCAGGTTTCAAGGATCTATCCACTACAGGTGGCTTGGCAGGCCTTACAGTTGTATTACAGTCCGAAGGCTGTGTGTATATAACAGGTGCCGTGGGGAACACATCTAGGGAGGGCTTCTCTAAGTCAGGTACCAGTGGGCCGTCCAGGCCAGGGTCCACCTTCCCAAACTCCTGTACAATTTTCAGTCGTTCTTTTTCTAGTTCCTGGTTCCGGATCATCTCCTCAAAGGCATGGAACTGTTCCTGCTCCAACTGTTGCTGCTTCTGTTGTGCCACCCTCTGTCTTTCCTTTTCCAGCTCTTGCTGGATGGCTACGTTTCGGGCAAATTCTTCCTCTTCCTTCTTCTACAAAGAATGAATACGAGTTAGGTTAACACTTTATACTCAAGTGACTTCACATCTTAGAAGGACAAGGCTTTTCAGCAGGGAGATTGCCCCAAATGTACTTCTGCTCTAGCGTGAGTTCCCAACACAGAATTCATGTTTCCCTTAGTACCTCTACACCCATGGAACAGCTGCTGCTCCTGTCTATCTAACTACCATACACCTATTCTTCAAAAACAGTTAAAGTCCTGATCCTCTTGGTACCCTTTCCCAATGACTTTAACTAATGCATTTTCTTCTTTACCAAAATCTCAAGGCAATTTACTGTCTGCACCTCATAATCTGTATCATACAATTTTAGCCTCTGGTGTGCCATGTATACATTCTGTATCCCAAGTAAGGCTGTGAAACAGAACCAAATCTAAACTTACAACTGCCATGTTGGGGGTCTCTGTTGAATTTTGACCCTGAATGAAGCCTCTGAAATTTTTCTGGTGATTGGTCCAATATAGAGTGACATTTTAAACTACTAAGAAACATCAAGGAATAATCTCCTTCATGAAGGTTTTCACTCATTTTCACTCATTTCACTAAGGTACTCTAAGGGTACCGTAGAAATACATAGCTGTTCACCTCTCTGCTAATTTTCAACATCAGAGTCCAGAACAGAATTCAGTAGAGTGTACAAAAGAATGTGCAAGTGCTTGCAGTGTGTGTTCTCACCTGACACAGACCAATGACACTGTCTCAGAGCTTCTCATGTGTTTTAACTGACTCTTCCTAACAAGAATCATTTGAAAATAGCTTGAAAAAAAACCCCAATTATTATAAACAGGTATATCCTATGTTGGATATAATCAAATGTGTATCAAATATCCCAAATTCTCTGATCTAAAAACCTTATACTTTAGTGTGATTTTCATTGTTCTTAGGTTCTAGCTCTAGACATAGCAGACAAGCAATAGATATTCTGTCCCTCAAGTCATCCTCTTAGATAAACAGGCTAAATCTGTATTAGAATCCTCAGCCTAAACACCTTTTTTGAGTTTCTGGTCTTTGCCAATAAAGTAAAATATCACATTAAAATCACAAGATCTGTTGAAATATCTATTAGAATCCTAGGCCACAGCCTAAGAAACCAAAATAATTTCCTTTTTTTTTTTTTTTGCTATTACATACTCACTTTTTCTTCATTATAGTCTATATATTCTTTGGTATATCGTTTTAACAGTTCTGCTTTCAGCTCTTCTGCTTTGGGAAATGCAATCTCCTTTAATTTCTGAGACACAAAATCAAAAACTGGGAGTTAGAACAATTGCCCGCTAATTAAGTACAGAAGTAAAAAGACTGAAGTCAAGTTGGCAATGGCAACAATGTTTCTAAAAACATTTAAATAATAATTTAAATTTAAATAATTTAATTTAAAATACCTCCTACCATACCAGATATTTCGTAACTGATCTAGTGAAATGGCCTTATCTCCTATTTGCAGGATATGATGCTCAGATGCAGATACTGCTACTTATATTTTGGAGTTAGTTTGTGCTTCTCTGAAGCTTTTAGATGGGCAACAGTTAAAGTGAAGACCCACCTTTACTGTGTCTTTCTTTTCAGGAATGACAGCCGATTTGTAATCTCGATGCTTTGGTAGTTTCTCAATAAAGAGCCTAAGGGAACAGATCAGATTGACTGTGATGCAAAGAAGATGTCCAAATGTCCAAAAGACTCTGAAGCAATGCAACTCCCTTACCCTGCAGAGACTACTTGATGGGTTTCCAGGCATGCAGGGATAACAGGAACACCCTGACAGGCCATGTTCCCCACTCATCTCTAGCCCTGTAAAGAGCAACAGAGTGTTTCCCTCTTCTCCCAAATCAGATGTGCAGCAGCACCAGACTCCTACAACAAAAACGATGGGGAGGAAAGCCTATCCTGCGCCCCAAAATACACCTCCAAAGAGATTCTTTTCTTCTTGTGACAGTAACAGGCTTCCAAAGGAAAAGGCCTCTCACAAATCATTCTTCAGAGAACAGTTTGGCAGCCAAGGACAGGAGGCTAAGAGAAAACCCACATTCTATTACTACTTCTAACTCTGTGTGACCTTTAATGCTGGCTTTTCTTCTTTGGGATTCATCTTCTTTCCATCAAAGAAGAATATTCCTTGCACCAGATTAAGCACTGAGATGCTTAGACAGTTCATGTGTTATATGTGTGTCATATGTGCATGTTCCATGTGTAACGTGTATTATGATCTCTGATGAAAAGTGCTTAGAGAAACATTAAGTGCTAGATTTCCTCTTTCAGTTCTTGTCCTTGGCTGTAAAGCTCAGTGGGAAAAATAAACTGAATCAATTCATAGACCTCTAACATTTATGATGTCTACTTGGGGATGGTGAAAATAATAGAAGTTCAGTAACTTGTCATAGCCAAAACGGAGGGTTCAGAATTCAATGCCAGCAGGCCAGTTCCAGAGTCTACTCTTTCAACCACTATATCGTACTGCCTCCTCATGGCTCCTGGAATGTCCAGAACTGTTGGAGGGGTTCTGAACAAAGATGTCTTTCAATAGAATTACGTTGTAATAAACACAAGCTGAGACCCAAAACAAATAAACTGAGGGTAGCTTGCCCACAGCCACAAAACACTGTTATGTAGTTGGGATTAACGGACTCTTTTTCACTTTCTGCCCATGGGTAGGAGGAAACAAAGGAGGAAAACTCAGTAAAGGGAAAAGAAGATCCCCACCAAAACACACCGTCTATAGATGAACCATCCTCCTTCTGTTCTAATTAGGCACATGAAAATTTCATTTCAATCCAATTTCATAAGACCCCTCAGGCAGGGATGAATTCCAAAATCAAAACAATTCTAAAAATTGTCCTTTGGGTTCATGAAAAATGAATTAAAAGTTTCCTTGAAGTCTATACTTAAAACAAGCACAGATTCATTTTTCAACCATAAAGTCCTGAAGAGGATATTAGGATAAATAAGGCATAGATCTTGTGCTCAAGAGACCTATTATTCAGTAACTCGAAAGACCAAGGTACACGTTCACTACCTTCAGCAGGCTAAGTGTGCTTTGTATTGAAGCCTCAATCAGTCAAGAAAGTAACATGTCATATAAACACCACACTTTATTTTTATTTATGCTCTCAGCCTGAAGAACTGTAAAGTCCCTGAGGCCAGAGATTTCTGTTTCATGCTTCTTTGTATATTCCTCTAAAGCCAGCACAGTGCCTTGTATAAAGAGGCACTGAAAAAATATCTGATGAATAAATTGTCTTAAAACCTTTGGATGAGCTGAGTGAAAAAACAAAGTGCAAAAAAGTATATATAACATGCTACCTTATATGTAAGAAAGGGGAAAATTATATATAGGTACACCTCAGAGATATTGTGGGTTTGGTTCCAGACTATTGCAATAAAGCAAATGTTGCAATAAAATGAACCACATAAGTTTTCTCATTTCTCAGTACATAAAGAAGTTATGTTTACACTACAGTGTACTCTATTAAGTGTACAATAGCATTAGGTCTAAAAACATATACACTTTAATTTAAAATACTTTATTGCTAAAAAATGCTAAGAATCATCTGACAATGCAGGGTTGCCACAAACCTTCAATTTGTAAAAAATGCACTATCTGTAAAGTGCAATAAAACAAGGTATGCCTGTGTGCATGTATATATATTCATTTATTTTGTTTATAAGTATATAAAGTAACACAGGAAGTATATACAGAAACTAGCAAAAATAGAGAACAGGGGAAATAGAGTAGATGTGACAAGAGTGGGAGTGAAAATTTTCACTATATACCTTTCATTTTATTATTTTGGTTTTGAACCATGTAATGAAAACTAACTTATAAGATAAAACTCCCAGACCTGAACATGAATACCTTTCTCTTGTTTCAGTAACTGTAGTCAATTTTCTGAATAGGGACATATGGGCAGAAGCATCTCCTGAAAACAGAATGGGCAGCATAACCCACTGCCCACACTGGAGGCAACAGAGCTTGGTGGTTAGGAGGGCAGGCTCTGGAGCCACCCTGCTTAGGTTCAAATCCTGGCTTTAAGCACTTACTAGCTGTGTGATCTCCAGCACTATCCCTCAGTTTCTCTCTATATATAAATTATATATACAGAGACAAACTAGTACTACCTGATAGGGCTGCTATGACATTAAAATAGATTTTTAAAAATAAATAAAATGCTGAGCACAGTGCCTAGCACATAGCCAACATCTGCTATATGTTTATATGATTGCTTTTACTAATAAATAAAAACGTGAGCAAGAAGAAGAGATGAAGATGTTAACACCAGGGTTAGAAATTTTCTAGGCAGAGAATAGCTGTGGCCCAGATGTATACTGTTCTCTGGGTTATATCTGGTTGCAGCCTACAGACAGGAAATGTACCAAAGCAAACAAAGATGCGTTGGCGAAACACAAGCAAAACAAACTAATGGAACAATAGAAAAAAAGAGGTACACAGAAAAGTAAATAAAAAGGTAAATAATTATATAAAATGGTACTCAACTTTACTTACATATGAAAGATATTCAAATTAAGATGAGATATCATTTTCATCTATCAGATTGGCAAAGGCTTAAAAGTTGATTACAATCAGTGTAGGCAAGGGCATAGAGAAATGGGTATCCTTACACACTCTTAGCAGGACTGTAATTTGATAATACCTTTTTCCTTAGGAGAGGAAGGGGAGTGGGAGACCAAGTATTCAAAATTTAAAATGTGTATATCCTAGGGCTTCCCTGGTGGCGCAGTGGTTGAGAGTCCGCCTGCTGATGCAGGGGATGTGGGTTCGTGTCCCGGTCCGGGAGGATCCCACGTACTGCGGAGCCTGCGCGTCTGGGGCCTGTGCTCCACAGCAGGAGGGGCCGCAGCAGTGAGAGGCCCGCGTACCGCAAAAAAAAAAAAAAAAAAGTATATCCTTTAAACTCACAACTCCACCTCTATGAATTTATCCTATAATAATACAAAAATATATGTATAAAACTGTTCAATACAGCATTGTTCATAAAAGTAGGGCAACCTGAAAACCTAAATGACCATCACTAGGGGATTATTTAATAAATTATGGTGTACCCAAATGTGGAAAAACAACATAACCATTCACTCTTTCCTTCAACAAATATTTACTGAGAATCTACTGTGGGGTCAGGAATTATTATAAAGGCTGGCAATTTGGCAGTGAATGTCACAGTCACAAATTCCTCCCCACCAGAGAGTGTACATTACAGTGGGGGAACAGACAATAAGACAAAATAAAAAGTATTATAGATAATCAGTGCTAGGAAAAAGTCACTAATAGGGAAGGGGAATAGAAGTGACAGAGAAGGGATTGAGCTTTTAGATAGGGCAGCTAAGGAAGGCATCACTGAGAAGGTACCAGTTAAGTAAGGACTGGAAGAGTAAGCCATGACAATATCTGGGATAAGACTGTTCCAGGCAGAAGAAACAGCCCTAAGGCAGAATGAGATGCTGGATCAATGTGTCCTGACGCAGAAAGATATGACTGTTAAGAAAGCAAATTGTAGAAAATAGTATATTGTATGATCTCATTCAGGCTTTAAGAAAAAAGGATAAAGACATGAGCCCATGTGTTTGCATGGGCATATTTTCTTAACAAACACATAAACACACAAGAAACATAACAGTGATTACCTCTGGCGGATGGGAATTTTCTTTTCACTTTAATATTTCCATTGCTGTATGGTTTGAAAAAAATTTGTTTTAATCAGGAACAAATATTACTTTTGTGTAAAAATAATTTAAAAAGTCAAACAGAAATTCTATAACATGGATGTATTAAGGGCTCTAATTTCTTCCAATCTTAAAAGTTAGTCAGCAAAGTGAGCATGAGCACAAATGAAAACCCTCTTCAGTCCATAAGCCCCAATCCTGGTGGTAAACATTTTCAACACAGGTGACAGGCCATTTTCAGAAAGCAGGTCTGTGTTGTAGGGGGCTCACACAGCAGACAGGAATATCCTAAGTCCTCTGTAACTCTCTTCTATGCAGCCTAGTCGATGACCATAAAAAGCTGCGAAAGAATCCACCGCCTGGATTACTGTCTGTGCTCACCATGAAAATATGCACTGATTTAATATGTTGAAGATCCTTCTTCTATACTGGGGTCTGCAAAAGGCAAAGCATTCCTACAGTAGGGGAAACCTCTGAGGGGGGAAATGTGCTTGAGATAATTAAGACGCCTGAACTGCTCAAGGGAAAAGAACAAACATGCCTTTAAAATCCTGAGCTAAAGTATGCAAAAGGTCTAGAACAATGACTCAATAGTGGGGGGGAGGCAGAAGAGTGGTGAGGTAGAGGCCTACCCTCTTCCCTCCTCTCTCCTCAGTGTAATAACTGCCAAAGTGAGCCGTTGTTAACTGACAGGAATATACCAAGTAAACTGCGGTAGAAAAACTGACCAAGAATACTGAGCTAGTTTTTTTGCAACTCCTAGGGCTTGTCAGTTCACAGAATCAGAGTTAGGGCCTTGAAGATATCTGCAGGAAAAATGAAGGTAGCTACATTTATTGATCCAGGTCTAGCCAATCCAACAAAGTCCCAAATTAAACCCCAAATCTAACAAGTTAAGTAATACATTCTACCCTCCTCTCACTCAACTCTCCTCTAGGCCTAGTTCATCATGTTAAATGGTCCTATAAGCAGAACACCACATACAGGAACAGACTCCCCGTATCGGTCTTGTTGTTAACACTGATACTCATATCACTCAAAGTAACACCAAATCACAGAAAAAAAACAACTTCTTAAGCATCCGTGTACCATTAATCCTACTCCCTCTTGCCTATATAAGAGTTTATTTCTACACTGAAACTCTCTTTTCTGTACCGTTAGCCTCTCCTTCTCCACAGTATCCTTTCCATCAGCAAAAAGTATGCTCTAGAATCTCCGATCTTAAAACACACACACACACACACACGCACGCACACACACACGTACATGTACACACGCACATTCATGTACTCCTTGTCCCTTTCAATTACTTCCTCAGTTTTCCACTTTACTTCCTGCCCAACTTCTCCAAAGAGCTGTCTATGCCAGGGCTTGGCAAACTACGGCTAGCGGGTCAAATCTAGCTGGCCATCTGTTTTTATAAATAAAGTTTCATTGGAACACAGCGGCACCCATTCATTTGTGTATTATCAATGGCTTGCTTTCACACTACAAAGCAGAAGTTGCAACAGAGATCAAATTGCCTGCAAAGCCAAAAATATTTACTGGTGTTGGGTGCAGCCACTTTGCCCTACGAACTCTGGTCTGAAGTGCTGGGGTCAAGACCTCTGCACGGGACACCCTGTGAGCAAATGAAACTAGATTAAGCACGAAGGAAAAGAAAACGAAGTATCGCTGACTGAAAAGCTACTGACAGGGAGGACCTTCAAGATGGCAGATCACCTTCTTCCCCACAAGTACATCAAAAATACATCTACCTGTGGAACAACTCCTACAGAACACCTACTGAACGCTGGCAGAAGACCTCAGACTTCCCAAAAGGCAAAACTCCCCACGTACCTGGGTAGGGCAAAAGAAAAAAGAAAAAACAGAGACAAAAAAAGAGGGATGGGAGGTGCACCAGTGGGAGGGAGCCGTGAAGGGGGAAAGGTTTCCCCACTCTAGGAAGCCCCTTTGCGGGCGGAGACTGCGGGTGGCGGAGGGGGGAAGCTTCGGCGCTGCGGAGGAGGGAAGCTTCGGAGCTGCGGAGGAGAGCGCAGCCACCAGGGTGCGGAGGGCAAAGCGGAGAGATTCCCTCACAGAGGATCGGTGCCGACCAGCACTCCCCAGCCTGAGAGGCTTGTCTGCTCACCCGCCGGGGCGGGCGGGGGCGGGGAGCTGAGGCTCAGGCTTCAGGCTTCAGGCTTCGGAGGTCGGATCCCAGGGAGAGGACTGGGGTTGGCGGCGTGAACACAGCCTGAAGGGGTTAGTGCGCCACAGCTAGCTGGGAGGGGGTCTGGGAAAGAGTCTGGAACTAAGAGGCAAGAGACCATTGTTTCGGGGTGTGCGAGGAGAGGGGATTCAGAGCACCGCCTAAACGAGCTCCAGAGATGGGCGCGAGCCGCCGCTATCAGCGCGGACCCCAGAGACGGGCATGAGACGCTAAGGCTGCTACTGCAGCCACCAAGAAGCCTGTGTGCAAGCACAGGTCACTATCCACACCTCCCCTCCCTGGAGCTTCTGCAGCCCGCCAATGCCAGGGTCCCGTGATCCAGTGACAACTTCCCCAGGAGAACACACGCCAGCCTTTGCCACCATAGGCTCGCCCTGCATTCCGTACCCCTCCATCCCCCTAGCCTGAGTGAGCCAGAGCCCCCTAATCAGCCGGGGTCCCGTGATCCAGTGACAACTTCCCCAGGAGAACACACGCCAGCCTCTGCCACCATAGGCTCGCCCTGCATTCCGTACCCCTCCATCCCCCTAGCCTGAGTGAGCCAGAGCCCCCTAATCAGCCGCTCCTTTAACCCCCTCCTGTCTGGGTGAAGAACAGACACCCTCTGGCAACCTACACGCACAGGCGGGGCCAAATCCAAAGCTGAACCCCGGGAGCTGTGTGAACAAAGGGAAAGGGAAATTTCTCCATGTAGCTTCAGGAGCAGCAGATTAAATCTCCACAATCAACTTGATGTACCCTCCATCTGTGGAATACCTGAATAGACAACAAATCATCCTAAAACTGAGGTCGTGGACTTTGGGAGCAACTGTAGACTTTGGGGTTTGCTGCATGGAACAGACTAGTTTCTGATTTTTATGTTTATCTTAGTACAGTTTTTAATGCTTGTTATCATTGGTGGATTTGTTTATTGGTTTGGTTGCTCTCTTTTTTTATTACTTATTATAATTTTTTACTTTAATAATATTTTTTAAATTATTTTTTATTTTAATAACTTTTTAAAATTTAATTTAATTTTATTTTTCTCCCTTTTCTTCTGAGCCATGTGGCTGACAGGGTCTTGGTGCTCCAGCCAGGTGTCAGACCTGAGCCTCTTAAGTGGGAGGGCTGAGTTCAGGACATTGGACTACCAGAGACCTCCCTGCCCCATGTATAATCAATCAGCGAGAGCTCTCCCAGAGATCTCCATCTCAACGCTAAGACCCAGCTCCACTCAATGACCAGCAAGCTCCAGTGCTGGACACCCCATGCCAAACAACTAGCAAGACAGGAACACAACCCCACCCATTAGCAGAGAGGCTGCCTAAAATCATAATAAGGCCACAGACACCCCAAAACACACCACCGGACACAGTCCTGCCCACCAGAAAGACAAGATCCAGCCCTATCCACCAGAACACAGGCACCAGTCCCCTTCACCAGGAAGCCTACACAACCCACTGAACCAACATTACCCACTGGGGGCAGACACCAAAAACAGTGGGAACTACAAACCTGCAGCCTGCAAAAAGGAGACCCCAAACACAGTAAGTTAGGCAAAATGAAAAGACAGAGAAACACACAGCTGAAAAAGCAAGGCAAAAACCCACCAGACCAAACAAATGAAGAGGAAATAAGCAGTCTACCTGAAAAAGAATTCAAAGTAATGATAGTAAAGATGATCCAAAATCTTGGAAATAGAATGGAGAAAATACAAGAAATGTTTAACAAGGACCTAGAAGAAATAAAGAGCAAACAAACAATGATGAACAACACAATAAATGAAATTTAAAATTCTCTAGAAGGAATCAATAGCAGAATAACTGAGACAGAAGAACGGATAAGTGACCTGGAAGATAAAATAGTGGAAATAACTACCACAGAGCAGAATAGAGAAAAAAGAATGAAAAGAATTGAGGACAGTCTCAGAGACACCTGGGACAACGGTAAACACACCAACGTTCGAATTATAGGGGTCCCAGAAGAAGAAGAGAAAAAGAAAGGAACTGAGAAAATATTTGAAGAGATTATACATATATATATACACATATTATACAGATTATACATATATATATACAGATTATACATATATATATATACAGATTATACATATATATATATTATATTGAAAACTTCCCTAATATGGGAAAGGAAATAGGCAATCAAGTCCAGGAAGCACAGAGAGTCCCATTCAGGATAAATCCAAGGAGAAACATGCCAAGACACATATTAATCAAACTATCAAAAATTAAATAACAAGAAAAAATATTAAAAGCAGCAAGGGAAAAGCTACAAATAACGTACAAGGAAATCCCTATAAGGTTAACAGCTGATCTTTCAGCAGAATCTCTGCAAGCCAGAAGGGAGTGGCAGGACATATTTAAAGTGATGAAAGGGAAAAACTTACAACCAAGATTACTGTACCCAGCAAGGATCTCATTCAGATTCGAAGGACAAATTAAAACCTTTACAGACAAGCAAAAGTTAAGAGAATTCAGCACTACCAAACCAGCTTTACAACAAATGCTAAAGGAACTTCTCTAGGCAGGAAACACAAAAGAAGGAAAAGACCTACAATAACAAACTCAAAACAATTAATAAAATGGTAACAGGAACATACATATCAATAACTACCTTAAATGTAAGTGGACTAAATTCTCCAACCAAAGGCCAGGTAATGTTAACAAAGATCCTGGGAGTCTCTGCTTCTGACAGGATCACTGTATTCCCATGTAGGGAGCACCAGAAGCCTGGGAGCCACCAGGGCCTGCACTGCTCAGTGCACCTCTCAGGGCAGCAATGCCAGGCTCCCACCTCACTGCTCCATTCAGCTGCAAGCCTCCCCACTGGGTCCCATCATGCCTTTTTAAAAAGATTCTGTATAATGAGTGGAGAGCAGAGAGGTATATTTAGTGGCCTCACTCAGCACTCCAGAATCATCAATATGGAGCCTCTGAATCTCTCCCAGATGCCAGCTCCCCCCAACACCTGCACTCGTTCTTCTGTTACAGTTAGAATTAGGGTCAGGATGGGGGGTGTTAGGAGGGACAGCATTCTGACAGAGCGTGAGTAAGGTCCCATAGTGAGATGCAATATGTATAGGACTGAAGGAAGGCCCAAGTGGCTAGAGCACAGAAAGCAAAGAGATGAGTGCACAAGCTGAGTCTAAAGAGCCTGGTAGGAGCTACCCTATAGAGGACCCTATGCACCAGAAAAAAAGGGGTTCACATTCTTAACCTAAAATCAGTAGGAAGACTTGCAAAGATTTTTCAGCTGAGTGTTGACATGATTACATTTGAAAAAGACCTTTGGATACTTGGTGAAGAAAAGATTGCAGGGTTTTTCAATCTCAGCACTATTGACACTTTGCGATGGGTAATTCTTTGTGTGGGGGGCTGTCCTATACATTATAGGATGTTTAGCAGCATCCTTGGCATCTCCACGCTAGACGTATCCACACATGGAGTTCAGACAACCAAAGTCTCCAGACATTGCCAAATGTCCCCAAGGGGCAAAATCAACCCTCATTGAGAATCACTGAATTAAGGAAGAGCAAGAGAGAATGACGGAGACAACTGCCGGTTTCACCGTAGCCCAGGTAGCAATTATGGTAGCTTAGAATTGAGGAGGTGGAAAAGGAAGGAAGTGAACTGATTAGGGTTAGGATTAGGGATTAGGGAGATATTTAGGAAGTAAAGTCAATGATATAGGTTGCTTGGTTGAAGTGGAAGGAGAAAGTGAGAGGAATTAAGGAGAATGAGTGATTCTGGCCTAAACATACAGGGAGGTGCTTAGTACCATGAGCTAAGATTACAGGTAGATCCTAGATTTTGAGCCAATGTAAAAGTGGAACAAGACTTTTGGAAGTAGTGGGATATGTGAGTATAATTGCACGTGTAGGAGGAACATAAATCATTAGAGACCAAAGGGCAAACTGTAGTATTCAATTACATTGGTACCCCCAGTGAACCAAGCCTCCTGGCATTCATGACCCTGAGTAGTCCCTCCTCTTTAATCTAGGCTGGCTCTGTGACCTTTAACTAATGGAATATGGCAAGAAAAACATTCTGAGACTTCTGAGCCCAGGTATTAAGAAGGCCTGGTAGCTCCCACATTTGTGCCCTAGGGTGCCCATTTAAGAAGTTAGTGGCCATTTAAGAAGTCTAAGTACACTGAGACCACCATGCTGTGAGAGGCCCAACCTTGCTATTTGGAGAGGCCATGTGGAAGATAAGTGAAGCCCCTTGCCAGTGGTCCCAGCTAAGCTTCCAGTTTACAGCACCAATTTGCCAACCATATTTATGAGGCCACCTTGGAAGTGCATCCTTCAGCTCCAGTCAAGCCATCTATGTGAGCCGATGTGCTGGCCCCATCAAGCCCTGACCAAATTTCAGAATTATGAGCAAATAAGTTGTTGTTTTAGGTCGGTAACTTTGAGATGCTTTGTTACACAGCAACAGATAACTGAAAGAGCCTCTCTAAGGCTCACTTTTGCCTACTATAAATTAGAAATAATAATAATACCGACCTCAGATTTATTGTAAGGGTAAGTTAAATAATGCCTTGAACTAGAAGTACTCAAATATTGTTATCTTTATTCTTGCAGGCACCAAAAAAAGTGCTTAATAGTTGATAATTTTATTGCACAATATTGATTAATACTGTTAATATTAACAGAGCAATTGTCACCTTCTCTGGCTGCCCTATATTGAACAGAACCTCTCAGTCACTCTGCTCCCTTCTTTGCTTCATAGCACTTAATAACACTTGAAAAATGTATTTTTATTATCTGTCTTCAACACTAGAATAAAAGCTCCATGAGAGTTAAGACTTCGTTTCGTTCATTGTAATATCCCAAGTGACCTGTCACATATATGGTCAATAAATATTTGTTGAATGAGAAAAAAAAAAAAATCTCCAACCAAAAGACATAGACTGGCTAAATGGACACAAAAACAAGACCCGTATATATACTGTCTACAAGAGACCCACTTCAGACCTAGGGACACATACAGAC
This sequence comes from Aethalodelphis obliquidens, assembly GCF_003676395.1. NCBI lineage: Eukaryota > Metazoa > Chordata > Mammalia > Artiodactyla > Delphinidae > Aethalodelphis > Aethalodelphis obliquidens. The sequence continues at coordinate 144,931 of NW_020838072.1, read as the reverse complement.
TGAAAGTGAGGAAAAAGATATTCCATGCAAATGGCAATCAAAAGAAAGATGGAGTAGCAATTCTCATATCAGACAAAATAGACTTTAAAATAAAGACTATTACAAGAGACAAAGAAGAACGCTACATAATGATCAAGGGATCAATCCAAAGAGAAGATATAACAATTGTAAGTATTTATGAACCCAACATAGGAGCACCTCAGAACGTAAGGCAAAGGCTAACAGCCATAAAAGGGGAAAATCGACAGTAACACAATAACAGTAGGGGACTTTAACACCTCACTTTTACCAATGGACAGATCATCCAAAATGAAAATAAATAAGGAAACACAAGCTTTAAACGATATATCAAACAAGATGGACTTAACTGATATTTATAGGACATTGCATCCAAAAACAGTAGAATACACTTTCTTCTCAAGTGCTAATGGAACATTCTCCAGGATACATCATATATTGGGTTACAAATCAAGCCTTGGTAAATTTAAGAAAATCGAAACCATATCAGGTATCTCTTCTGACCACAATGCTGTGAGACTAGATATTAATTACAGGAAAAAACTGTAAAAAATACAAACATATGGAGGGTAAACAATACACTACTAAAAACCAAGAGATCACTGAAGAAATCAAAGAGGAAATCAAAAAATACCTAGAAACAAATGACAATGAAAACACGATGACCCAAAACCAGTGGTATGCAGCAAAAGCAGTTCTAAGAGGGAAGTTTATAGCAATACAATCCTACCTCAAGAAACAAGAAAAACCTCAAATAAACAACCTAACCTTACACCTAAAGCAATTAAAGAAAGAAGAACAAAAAAAACCCAAAGTTAGCAGAAGGAAAGAAATCATAAAGATCAGATCAGAAATAAATAAAAAAGAAATGAAGGAAACAATAGCAAAGATCAATAAAACTAAAAGCTGGTTCTTTGAGAAGATAAACAAAATTGATAAACCATTAGCCAGACTCATCAAGAAAAAAAGGGAAAAAGACTCAAATCAATAGAATTAGAAATGAAAAAGGAGAAGTAACAACTGACACTGCTGAAATACAAAGGATCATGAGAGATTACCAGAAGCAACTATATGCCAATAAAATGGAAAACCTGGAAGAAATGGACAAATTCTTAGAAATGCACAACCTTCTGAGACTGAACCAGGAACAAATAGAAAATATAAACAGACCAATCACACACTGAAATTGAAACTGTGATTAAAAATCTTCCAACAAACAAAAGCCCAGGACCAGATGGTTTCACAGGCGAATTCTATCAAACATTTAGAGAAGAGCTAACACCTATCCTTCCCAAACTCTTCCAAAATATAAAACAGGGAGGAACACTCCCAAATTCATTCTACGAGGCCACCATTACCAAGATACCAAAACCAGACAAAGACGTCACAAAAAAAGAAAACTACAGGCCAATATCACTGATGAACATAAATGCAAAAATCCTCAACAGGATACTAGCAAACAGAATCCAACAGCACAGTAAAAGGATCATACACCACGATCAAGTGGGGTTTATCCCAGGATGCAAGGATTCTTCAATATATGCGAATCAATGTGATACACCATATTAACAAACTGAAGGAGAAAAACCATGTGATCATCTCAATAGATGCAGAAAAAACTTCTGACAAAATTCAACACCCATTCATGATAAAAACTCTCCAGAAAGTAGGCATAGAGGGAACGTACCTCAACATAATAAAGGCCATATGTGACAAACCCACAGCCAACATCATTCTCAATTGTGAAAAAACTGAAACCATTTCCACTAAGATCAGGAACAAGACAAGGTTGCCCACTCTCACCACTATTATTCAACATACCTTTGGAAGTTTTAGCAACAGCAATCAGAGAAGAAAAAGAAATAAAAGGAATCCAAATAGGAAAAGAAGAAGTAAAACTGTCACTGTTGGCAGATGACAGGATACTATACATAGACAATCCTAAAGACGCTACCAGAAAACTACTAGAGCTAATCAATGAATTTGGTAAAGTAGCAGGATAGAAAATTAATGAACAGAAATCTCTGGCATTCCTATACACTAGTGATGAAACATCTGAAAGAGAGATTAAGGAAACACTCCCATTTACCATTGCAACAAAAAGAATAAAATACCTAGGAATAAACCTACGAAGGAGACAAAAGACATGTATGCAGAAAACTATAAGACACTGATGAAAGAAATTAAAGATGATACAAAGAGATAGAGAGATATACCATGTTCTTGGATTGGAAGAATCAACCTTGTGAAAATGACTATACTACCCAAAGCAATCTACAGATTTAATGCAATCCCTATCAAACTACCACTGGCATTTTTCACAGAACTAGAACAAAAAATTTCACAATTTGTATGGAAACACAAAAGACCCCAAATAGCCAAAGCAATCTTGAGAAAGAAAAACGGAGCTGGAGGAATCAGGCTCCCTGACTTCAGACTATACTCCAAAGCTACACTAATCAAGACAGTATGGTACCGGCACAAAAACAGAAAGATAGATCAATGGAACAGGATAGAAAGCCCAGAGATAAACCCATGCACATATGGTCACCTTATTTTTGATAAAGGAGGCAAGAATATACAATGGAGAAAAGACAGCCTCTTCAATAAGTGGTGCTGGGAAAACTGGACAGCTACATGTAAAAGAATGAAATTAGAACACTCCCTAACACCATATACAAAAATAAACTCAAAATGGATTAAAGACCTAAATGTAAGGCCAGACACTATCAAACTCTTAGAGGAAAACACATGCAGAACACGCTATGACATAAATCACAGCAAGATCCTTTATGACCCACCTCCTAGAGAAATGGAAATAGAAACAAAAATAAACAAATGGGACCTAATGAAGCTTAAAAGCTTTTGCACAGCAAAGGAAACCATAAACAAGACCAAAAGACAACCCTCAGAATGGGAGAAAATATTTGCAAACAAAACAACTGACAAAGGATTAATCTCAAACATATACAAGCAGCTCATGCAGCTCAATATCAAAAAAAGAAACAACCCAATCCAAAAATGGGCAGAAGACCTAAATAGACATTTCTCCAAAGAAGATATACAGATTGCCAGCAAACACATGAAAGGATGCTCAACATCACTAATAATTAGAGAACTGCAAATCAAAACTACAGTGAGGTATCACCTCACACCAGGCAGAATGGCCATCATCAAAAAACCTACAAACAATAAATGCCGGAGAGGGTGTGGAGAAAAGGGAACCCTTTTGCACTGTTGGTGGGAATGTAAATTGATACAGCCACTATGGAGAACGGTATGGAGGTTCCTTAAAAAACTACAGATAGAATTACCACATGACCCAGCAATCCCACCACTGGGCATATACCCTGAGAAAACCATAATTCAAAAAGAGTCATGTACCACAATGTTCACTGCAGCTCTATTTACAATAGCCAGGACAGGGAAGCAACCTAAGTGTACATCGACAGATGAATGGATAAAGAAGATGTGGTACATATATACAATGGAATATTACTCGCCATAAAAAGAAAAGAAATTGAGTTATTTGTAGTGAGGTGGATGGACTGAGAGTCTGTCATACAGAGTGAGGTAAGTCAGAAAGAGAAAAACAAATACCGTATGCTAACACATATATATGGAATCTAAAAAAAAAAAAAAGGTTCTGAAGAAATAGGGGCAGGACACAAATAAAAAAGCTTGAAGTATTTTTTTATTGATAAACATTTTTATTCTAATATTATAGTAATAATTCAAGTGCAGTTCTCTTTGAAAAGTCAACTCTGTTAAAACAATACTTGTTAAATATCTTTCATCAACATAGGCATATTCTTTTCAATCCCTCACAGCAGTCAGACCTATGTAGCAGAGGTAAGATTTTTTTTTTTTAAAGCCTACTACATTTTGTTATTGCTTAAAAAATCTGAATCAGTTGTCAAGGTCTCAGAAGCAGTGATTAATTGACTTTTGAAAGCTCTACCAGATACTCTGACATAAAATCATGAATCCAGACATCTGTGTCTGGCAGCGATGTGTCCACTAAATAGACCACTACTTTCTGGTCCCAAGGGTTAGTCTCTATGTAGACGTAAAGAATGGACTTGAGGACACGGGGAGGCGGAAGGGTAAGCTGGGACAAAGTGAGAGAGTGGCATGGACATATATACACTACCAAACGTAAAACAGATAGCTAGTGGGAAGCAGTTGGAGATCAGCTCGGTGTTTTCTCTAGGTGTAGAGGGGTGGGATAAGGAGAATGGGAGGGAGATGCAAGAGGGAGGGGATATGGGAATATATGTATAGCTGATTCACCTTGTTATACAGCAGAAACTAACAAAACATTGTAAAGCAATTATACTCCAATAAAGATGATTAAAAAAAATTACTATCTGGCCCTTTTACAGGAAAAGTTCTCTGATCTCTGGACTATACTCACAGTCTCTACTCTCTTACTGTCCATTCACCTTTCAACCCACTCCAATCTTTAATCCTTCCAGTGAAATTGCTTACCAAGATTACTGACCACGTCATGACATCAAACCCAAATCTTGCCCATCTGACACAGCTGGCCACTGTCCTGCAAATACTGACCTCTTTTGGCTCCCATGACAAAGTGATGGATTTCCTAGATTTCCTCCTACCTCTCAAACCTTCCTTCGAGGAAAGGTTTCTTGATACTTTAATACGCCATGGATCCTTCTGGCATCTAATGAGCCTATGGACCCTTCTCAGAATAATTTTTTAAAGATATAATATAAATTATGAAACATTACAAAAATCCCAATTCTACTGTAATGCAGTTTTCAAAATATTAAAAAATTGTGATATGTGCTTACTTATTAATGCATTGTTAATACATTAAAAAACAGGATGTAGTTGTGGGTTTAATAACTCTGTACTGTAATTCTGAAGTAGTGATAAGTATAAATGTTATTTTGAGATACCAGCAACAATCATAATTTAATATAAAAATATCTTGATTTCTACTGGTGACAAAACTACAAATATTAGTAATACTGTGGTTTGACGCCTATATTCAAAATTAAAGGAAGTGCTAAATTTCAGTTAGAGGTTAGTAAAAACAAGAAAAGTTTCTCCCAACCAAGTTCATGGACCCTGAATTTTATCAATGAATCCCTGTGGGTTCCTGGACCCCAGATTAAGAACCACTGCACTACAAGGTCTCAGCAGTTTTCATGGCTTCAGAACCAACTATATGTTGAGTACTCCTGGGCTTGTATCTCCAACCCAGAACTCTCCTCTGAGTTCAGACTGCTACATCCAACCTCCTACTGGACATCTCTACTTGGATATCTCACAGATAACTTAAACTTTACACCTTAACAGGTCAAAAAATCAGGCCTGAACTCTTGAATCTTCCCATTACCCAACCCCTTTTCAACACCACTCTCCCCATCTCAATAAATGGACCAGCAAATCCTAAGTTACTCAAGGCAGAAACTGAGGTCAATCTTGATGCCATCTTCTTTCCCAAATTATCAGTAAGTTCCATGGACTCTATCTCCAGAATACCAAATCCGTCTGCTCCTTTCCAGTCCACCATGTTCCTTCAACCTACCAGCCTCTCTCTTGACACTCCCTCCACCAGTTACCACATAGCAGCCAAAATTTAATTTTTAAAATATAAGTAAGATTAGGTCACAACCTCACTTAAAACTTTTCAATGGCTTTCTATTGCTCTCAAGATAAAATGTAAACTCCTCACTGGCCTATAAGATTCTGCGTGATTTGGCCCCGCCTGCCTCTCCAACTTCATCTGCAGTCATTCTCCCTCTTCACTTGCTACACTCCAAACACAATGATCTTTCAATCCTCAGAACACACTAAGGTCTTTCCTACCTGAGAGCTTCTGAATACACAGCTGTATCTGTTTTAAATGCTCTGCTTTATGCTTTTGGAATGACCAACTCTATGGCATCCTTCAAGTCTCAGTTTAAATCTTACCTTCTCAGACAGATGTTACTCTATTTAATTAGATAACCTTGGTTATTCCCTGTCCCAGCACTCTCTGTTGCTTCCACAGCATTTTCCGCATTTTGTGAACTGTATATTTATTTGCTTACCTGTATACTGTCTTCTCCCATAAGAAGAAAAAGGGCAGGGGCCAGTTTACTTACTACGTATTCAGGACCTACTGCAGTGTCAAGTAGATAGTAGGTATATGTAATATATATTTCTTGAATGAATACGGTCCTCACCCTCAAAGCACTTTCTATGTGGGACAACAAGACCCAGAGGGCCCTTCAGAAAATACCTGGTAGAGTGATTCCATGATTCTACTGAACTTTCTCAACTACGATTTCCCAAAAGAATTGTGCCCCTCATTCTGAGAGAACTACCTACAAGAATACTGGAAATATACAAGAATACTAATTCTACCAGCAGCAGAGTATATGAAGAGTGGGACAATAGCAAGAAACTTCTCAGGAAAATAAATTTTGTGCCCATTGCGCCTAGGAGTGAAAAACCATGAAAGCAAAGAGAGGCAGAAATATAATTATACTTCTACGAAACTTTATCAACATTGAGGCCACATAACAGGACATTATGGTATGGATGGATGCAAGATCTCTGAGGAAACAGACACTATCTCTAAACTTAACAAGAAAACAATAGCAGTCCCTTTTCTCCATTCTAAATTTACAATATGAATTCTAGGCAATCCACTCCTACACCTACTCTTCTTTAGAGTACTGGTTCTCAACTGGGTCAGTTTTGCCTCTTAAAAAGCATTAGTTTATATCTGGAGACATTTTGGGTTGTCACAACTAGGGGGTAAAGGGTTCTACTGGCATCTAGCGAGCAGAGAGACCAAAGATGCTGCTAAACACACTAAAATGCACAGAACACTCCCCACAACAAAGAATTATTCAACCCCAAATGTCATTAACACCAAAGGTGACAGACTCTGCTTTAGAGTAGCATGTGATCAAAAACTTAATATCATATAATTGATAGGCATACATCATCTCTGGAAGAACATATAAGAAACTAATAAGGGGCTTCCCTGGTGGCGCAGTGGTTGAGAGTCCGTCTGCCAATGCAGGGGACAAGGGTTCGTGCCCCCGTCCAGGAAGATCCCACATGCCGCTGAGCAGCTGGGCCTGTGAGCCATGGCCGCTGAGCCTGCGCGTCCGGAGCCTGTGCTCCGCAACTGGAGAGGCCAAAACAGTGAGAGGCCCGCGTACCGCAAAAGAAAAAAAAAAAAGAAACTAATAAGAGTGATTGTCTCTGGGGAGGGGAGCTAAAGGTTTGGGGGAAAAGAGGAGTGGTAGGGAGATTTAGTTTTTAAATATACACCCTTTTGTGCCTTCTGAATTCTGTACTACACATACATGTTACCTATTCAAAAACAATAAAAAATAACCAAAAATTAGTGTGGCTCAAGACTATGATCTCAAAAGACTACCTTCAATTTATTACACATTACCAAAAAGAAAACAAAAAGAACAGGACCTATGCTGTAGAATGAATCCTGAATTAAGAGTTAAGAAAATCCAGGTTTTGTCACTCCAAACTGTGGAACAAAGCCTATCACTAAATCCGGAGGGTGTTTCCTCCTATGCAGAATGGGAGGATGATGTGCCTTACTCAATGTACGCAGAACTGTGAAGATCAAGTGAAATAATGCAGGTGAAATACTTTACAAACTATTTAAGAGCCATACAAATACACTGTAATTATTATTATTTTAAGATCCTGGTATCATGAAAGAACAAAACTAGAAATTATAAATGAGACCCTTTAACATTATTCCCTTCCTAAATTAGACATCTTTTCCAATATCACTGGGGCTTTAGCAATTGTTCCTGTTAACTGAACTGAAATCTTTAATTTCTGCTGCAAGAGGCTAAGCAACTCAAGGGAAAGGTCTTATGACGAGCTATACAAACTGTAGGTGATCACTATTTATTTGATGATTTTTATGCTTATGATAAAGGGTAAGAAAAAACCTTTTTCCTGAGTCATTCAATTTGCTACAAAATAAGCAGAGGTGAGGAATTTGGGCTCTGTTAAACTTCAACAATAATTCTCTGATTGGCTGTCTTAATAGAGAGAGGACAGCGAAAAACATTCATCAATACAAAACATGTATAGTTTAAACACCAACTCTCTTGTCTAACAGCTGGGCCATGTGGGCACAAGCCAAAGAGCTAGGTCTCTTACTCATGAAATTACTGAGTCATGAAAATAACACTTTCAGTACTCATGTCTTTGAATGTCAAGGACAACCAATATGTAGGAGCTGCTAGCAAAAATGATTAATGATAATGATGCTGTAAAGTTCTCTAGTTTTAGCAATTCTGAGCTGAAATAAACGAGCACAAGGACAGAATGAGTGAGGCATCAGTCACCGGAAAAGAAAAAGGAAACTGGAGGCGTCTTACGTGATATACTTGTTATAGAGGATGAATGCATGTTCAATGTTGCCTTCCTCAGAGTAAATAGATGCCATTCGGATAATCTCCATTCCAGAGCGGAAGTACCGACGGGGTGGAATGTCTTCGTTTATCTCCACTGCACTACCCATTTGGGAGAGAGCCCTCACCCGGTCTTCGGGTGGGAGGCTCACATCTCCACGGTCAGACATCAGGACCAAGAAGTTCTGAAACATAAAAAAAAAAAAAAAAAAAAGATGGCATCAACACCAAGGCCCCCATTAGCCGAGCACAGCCTAGTACACTGTGTTTTTCCCACAAACCTCTACCTTACAAAGAAATTAAAAGAAACATACCACATGCTGTAGCTCATATCAAATAAGGTCTCTTTCCCACAAGAAGCCTGAGACCCTCAAGGAAGCCCACATCACAAGGACGAAAGGATTGGCAGATTCAAAAACCCATAATCCCTGCACCGTAATTAGGTGGTACAAAGAGTATAACTATAATGAGCCACTAGCGTTTCAATTCTCTCTTAATGCTAATCATTCCATGTCATTAGGTAGCCCTGCCCTTGGCATCACAAAAAGAGGGCCAGTATCTTATATTTTTTCCATTATCTCTCCTCCCAGCTACCCACTTCCATCCACCCCAGTACCTGGCAGAGTATACTCAATGAACTTTCATGATGATAACTGACTTCAAGCTGATCATTTAACCTGAGGGTAACTGACTTGAGCACACGGTTAGTTAGAGGACATGGTGTGGGAATGAATGTTCATTATCCCAACTCTGCTCATGAAACCACTATTCCAGTCAACCTACAACATCATTCACCATTTCAGGGCAAGGAATTTAGACCTAGAAAACAATTTATTCAAATCTATCTTCAAAGACTAAGTACTCTCTGAATAACAAAAGGACACAAAGGTAACTTGAAATGCAAAAAACAAACCAACAAAAAACCCTGGAAGTTTTCCCTCCTTGGGTCTCAGATTGCAGTCATTCTATAATCTTTCTTGATATTGTTGCTGTTAGAATCAGACTCCAACTTCCAATCAGATACCACTCTACGATCATTTCCAAAAAGATTCTGGTAATTGGATACATACTGAATTACAGCACATCCTAACCAGCATGCTGCAGAATATACAAGCTACAGCAGATTTTGGAATTCAAGGCTCTGTGTCAACTGGCCTCATTTTAATCTTAAACCTTACTCATTCCCAACAGAGATCTTTTGCTTCAGTCGGGATTCTTATCTGCCCAGAAATCCTGACATTTCAGTTTCATTTGTCTATCCACTGCTTTTGTTTTCCATTCCAACCCCTCCCTCAGAGATGGTCTTCTCCGGGCCAGTTCTATCTCTAGGTCACACTTCCTCCACCGACCTTCTTCTCAAACACCCTAATAGTACAAAAGTTGTGGGGACTACCAGGGATGTAGAGGTATTCCATCTCCTGTGGGAGCTTTTATAGGGGCTCAGAAAGCTACTAGCAAATCTAAAACCTCCCCAAGTTGTCTAATTACTAAACTCAGGGCCAAGCCCATCAAAGCTAACTGAAGCAGAGCAAGCTTGTTGCTCTTCAGTCCCTCTTGGTAGAGGATCTTTTGGTAGAGAATGGAACCCCCTCCCGAGGCCAGGAAGTGGTGCCCAGAGCTACAAGCTGAGCAACACTCCAGGGAGGAGATGCAGTATCCGTAAATAAGGGGGGAAGGTGGCGTAAAGAACCGAGGGGGAAAGATGAGGAGGAGGCGAAAGGAAGTAGCAGGAACGAGCGAAGGAGGCATATACAGTGGAGAGGGACCTCCTGACAACTGCGTGACGCCCCCTTCTCGAAGGCACTCAAGCCCAAGTTGTCAACACCCGGCAAAAATCAGCAAAGGTTTTCGGGTCTTTCGCGTGCGGTAGGAGGGGACGCGCTGGGCCCGGCTGGGAACCAGAGCCGTCAGGGGCCTCGCGCGCGGCAGGCCGGGCAGGGGTCGCGGGGAGGAGAAGGCTGCAGGCCCCACACTCACGGTGGCCGCTCCCCGCCAGAGTCCGACCACGCTCAGCAGCCCGGCCCCACCATACTCCCGGTACCCTTCCCCACCTGTCCCCGCGGTCGACACTCGGCGCTTCCGGAAACGTCACATCCGGCGCCCACCCCGCCCCCTCCCTCTGGTCTATCGGTTAATTCTCAAGAACTTAGGGCAAGGGGCGGAGACTGGTGGGCGGGGCTAGAGCTGCCACCTGCGGAAAAACCCACCAATGAGGAGAGAGCGGGTCGGCGGCCACATTGGTAAAACAAAACCAACGGGGAAGAAAGGGGAAACAAATAGTTAAAGAACCCAACGACCAAGCCAGCTTTTATTTTTAGGTTAGCGCGGACACAGTAAACGTCTGCGCTAACCTAAAATGTCTGCACTAACCACCGATGCATTCCACCATGTGAAAGGCTACACAAGTTGTAATACAACATCCCTTAGAAAAGCTTAGAAAGTATGGAATCAGATAAAATCTATTACATAAATCATACATTTATTGGAATTAGACTGGCAACTTTCATGTTTACCCCATGCCTTCATGTCCTTCACATTTGTGAGGTATGTTAAATGATTATGTCAGTCCTAAAAAGCTACCTTGTCCCAGTTCTCTGGAGAAAACTGTATGAGGTTTATCAGAATTGATTGGGTGTTGAACACTATCCCACCAGTCTATCAATGCCCTATATATACTACTAAGTCATTGGAAAACCAGGAGATGAGCTGTGTTTTTACTTTTATTTTTATTGCTAAATACATATCCTCGGGTCTTCTCTATGTGGAAATTTACTTTCTCTAAATTTCCATTCCCTTATTTTTTTAGAAATTACTCAAGTCTCAGCTCTTGATTTCACCTTAATTTTGTTCATTGCCACATTCAGAAACTCAATGTCCAGTTCTGTTTTAAATCTTTGTGGCCAGAGAGGTAGGTCACATTAGACTCATTGGCTGTTAGGGTCCATCCTTGTTAGTGGCAAGGTTTCCAGAGGAAGAGTATTTGGGGAGCAAGCATTCTAGTGGTTTCCACTAGTAGGATCTAAAAGTAAATTTCATTTTGTAGACTTTAGCACACCACTTTAGCCCCTCACGTTCTTTTTTGAATACTGGTTAAATCATTAATTTTTTTTTAGCATATGTTACAACAAAATTTTACCCGTAAATTTGAAAAGCATATCTTCTACAACTATTACCTTTTCAAACTGAAAGCCTTTCAAATCTTCATTAAGAAAAGACTTCATCAGCTTGTTACTAGAAATTTCTCTGTATGTTTTCATGGATTAACTGATTCTGTTCATGGGGTTACCATCACATAAGAAGCAGGTGCACATTTGTTTTAGTTTAGCAATATTAGTTCTTGGTCATCATAATATTCATTAAATGTTTTAATATTTAAAGCTGTTTCAATTTCTAGTCTGAATTTTGTTAAATATTACCTTTGAATTTGTCCCTGCTCCAATGTATAGTATTCAGCTTTATAAATTTTAAAAAATATTAGTAGACTAAAGAACAAAGTTTAATATTTAAGATTGTCTAGAAATATTATATCAATATACATTTGTTCTTGACCACTATATAATATCAATGAATTTGCTTGCTTTTGACCTCTGCAAAATTGGCAAGTACTTTTCTATTTATCTACACATACTATTTCATAAATGGGTGTGCTTAACAAGTACTAAATGCTTTAAAACTGAAATAGAAACCCGTTTGCTTTGGAGTCTGATTGTATTACCCAGTAATTGAATTGCTTTGTCCTACTGCTGTCCAGAAGAATACCCACAATTTCTTTAAACTCTAAAAATAGTTGCTATAATAAAAAAGATCTTCTGCCTCATTGTCTTATTAACTTAAAATTTTGAATCTTATGAAAGAACTACTATTTTGATTTTGAGTAGGATTTTCCTGCCAGATAGCCCCTCTATCACACCCACATAAATCCAACATTCAAAGAGGGACTGCTGATCTGAAAACCTGGCTAAACTTACCAGGGTTTCTAAATCAGGGAAAAGAAAGCTCCTTCTGAAAATTTCAGTTTGTTTATGTTACTTTCTACACAAAATTGTTGGCCTGAGATATTAGACAACTGTTTTTTGCCTAGCAAAGGACATAACACTAACTTTTTAATGTCACAATGCCAATAAAATTGTATTGAAAATGAGTGTTTAATCTCTAAGGGTCACTGTGAAAAGCAATGGGGACAAAAATATATGTATGACACATGTGTATATTATGAATGCATGGAAATTATGTTCCTTTTCAGTTGGAGTTGGAATTACCTCATGAAGAAGTTGTTCCTTGAGAAGGCTACAGTAAAACTAGTAACATTGAGGTGAATCTGAGGTTTGGGGCTCCACCTGTAGTTTGTTTTGAAGAATAGTGTCTCCTGTCACCAAGAAAAATATCTAGTTGGGAAAATGAGGTTTTGTTTTGTTTTTTAAAGATATATCATGCAAGCACAATGTTTGTTTATTTATTTATTTATTTATTGGCTGCCCTGGTCTTCGTTGTGGTGCGCAGGCTTCTCTAATTGTGATGCATCGGCTCCAGAGCATGTGGGCTCAGTAGCTGAGGCACGGGTTTAGTTGCCCCGCAGCATGTGGGATCTTAGTTCCCAGACCAGGGATCAAGCCTGTGTCCCCTGCATTGGAAGGCAGATTCTTTTTTGTTTTCATTTGGAAGGCAGATTCTTAACCAGTGGACCACCAGGGAAGTCCCAGGAAAATGAGTTTTTAATGTATGCTTGTAAAGGTTTTAAATGTGTGTGTATTATTACAATTAATGCTTAAATTTGTGCATAAGCAGTCAATTTTATTTTAGACGTATTTTCTTCCTTTGTTACCTGCTAGTTAGCTGTGAGTTATACGATTTATTCCTGATAGCTGAGAGCCTTTTGTTTTAAGTAAGAGTGCCATTCTCAAGGTTGAAAATTTCAACAAGAGTTAAATGAGAAAAGAAACTTTAGGACTATTTGAGTTGTACAGTTTGGGTTGAGGGATTTTATCATTTTATATTTGGTTTACATATTTATTTACAAAAATATTGCCATATGACCAACCACTATAACTTTGATTGCAAGATAAAGAATTGCATACTGCTGTATTTATACTCCTTGAAAAACATTCATTTATTCATTCATTTATTCAGTCAACAACTATTTATTGAGTACCTACTTTGTGCCAAACACTGTTCAAGGCACTGGGCATATATTAGCCAACAAAGCAGACAAAAAGAAACACAACCCTGCCCTCAAGGATCTTATATTCTAGCGATGGGTGAGGGAATGATGGATTACAAGCAATTATGTGATAAATAAGTAATTACATAGTATATTAGAAGATTCTAAATACCATGGGAGAAGTGGGCTCTGTAAAGGGAATCAGATTGAAGGAAAGGAGAAGTGCAGGGGGACAGTTGTAATTTCAGATAGTGTAGTCAGATAAACCCTCATTGGAAAGATTTGAGTAAAGACTTGGAGGTAACAGCAGGCAGGGAACAGCAAGTACAAAGGCCCTGAGCCAGGAGCTCTCTGATGTACTTAAGGACCAGCAAGGGCTGAGCATGATGGGAGTGGAATGAGTGACAGGGAACATAGCAATAGATCATGTACATCAGGGCTCAGCAAACTACTTGTCTTTGCAAATGAAGTTTTATTGGAACACAGCCATGCCCATTCATTTACATATTTTCTATGGCTGCTTTCATGCTACCAATGCAGAGTTGAATAGTTGAGACAAAAACAATCTGGCTCACAGAGATTAACATTTTTACTGTCTGGCTGTTTATTTGTTGACCCCCGATATAGGTAGGGCCACATAGGCCATTGCAGGGACCTTGGCTTTGACACTGAGAAAAATGAGAAGCCGTGGGAGGGTTCAAGCAGAAGAAGGACAGGATCTGACTAATGTTTTGAAAGGATCATTACAGTGGCTGTGTTGACAAATTTTAGGCAGGCAAGGGTGAGAATAGGAAAGCCAGTCAGGACTGTGGTTCACAAGGTACACTGGGGCGCCCCCCAGGACACCACATAAATTCACCAGCCTATAGCAGGATATTTAAAATTTTTGAAGGATTCACAGCAATATTTGACATCTGTTAGATACCACGTGAGCTTCTAGCTGGCAGGTAGTTCACAGTTTCAGCATTAGGTTGTGCTATATTCCTTTCAATGCTGTCATATGATTGTGAACCTGGGATTTTGGGCAGTAGTTGTAACAAAAGTCAAGTACTAATTGAAGATCAGTGTGGAGCAGGAAATGAGTCTGGCAGCACCCAATTTAATTCTAAGGTTTGAGATGTTGTACAGTGCCCAACAGTCCCCCACATTCCATTAGCAAGTAATTGTGGTTATTTCAGAGTGAAATAAAAATATTTTCCTTTTAATTCACATGTATTATTTTTCAAACATCTACCTAGTTGTTGGAGCATTGTATCATTGTGCAAATGGGGCATTTTTCCTGTGGCTGCTCTAACAAGTCACCACAACTGGTGGCTTTAAAAAGCAGAAGTTTATCAGTATTATTCACTGTACAGTACAGAAAAATAATGAAATGCTAAGCTTCAGTTCAAAATTAAATATGCTTTGATAAATACAGCATGCACTACATGATGTATGGTACAATAAAGTTAAGGTATTGTTTGTGAATCATTTTATATTTTACATTACCTAAACATTTTCAAAGTCAAAACTTGGAGTATTCTTCATATTTTTCTTGCATTAAGTTTTCCACTGCCTTTGAAAATTCACTTGTATTTCATAGTATAAATTAAACAAGGGACCATTTCAATTTCTTTTAAAAAATTTATTATGAGTTTGGAACTGCCTCTTCCTAATATTCTGTTGCATTCTTTGAGGGTGACAGAAATCTAATAAGGTACAAGTGTGGAACATAAGTGAAAATCATAAATTACAGATATACTATAAGGTATTTGTTCACACACGTTTAAGGTGACATTGAACAGAGCCATACTCTTCAATTTTCAAAGTGCTGTGTATTCAGTCAAACAATGTGAAATGATACTTTCCTGATGTATTTCTACTTATGTTTTGTCCTAGTTAAATTGCTATAAATAAAGGGGCTTTAGGTGCATTTGTAGCAATTGTCAGCAACTGAGTAATTTCTGTGACTAAATTCATTAAAATATATAGAATAAAAAAAAAGCAGAAATTTATTTTTTCACAGTTCTGGAGGCCAGAAGTCTGAAATCAATACCACTGGGACAAAATTAAGGTGTCAGTAGGATTTACACTCCCTTCAGAGTCTCTTGAGTTGTGTTTTAACTTCCTATTCAAAACATGGACTGAGCAAATACACACATGAGACATCAGACAGAGGAGACTCAGAAAGCCTCTTCTGACCCAGAGTCCTAACGAGGGTAGTGTAAATGGGGCTCTGCTTCGGGAAACTGAAAATTATAGGAACCCACATTTCAAGTAATTATGGCAAATGATGGAGCAGAATTTCAGAAAGATGGAGGCAGTTGCACATCATTTGAATCTCACCAAACCTTCTCATGGAACTAGATCAACCAAAACCAAGTGCCCATGGGTAACACTTATCGAGAAACTAGAAACCCCAAAACAAGAGGGTGTGTCAGACCACCACCCACAGAGACCTGCCTGGTCCCAGCATCTGCACCAAAGGAAGTGTCAGACAGGAGCAAGCATCTGATGGACATGAAGACAGGAGTCCTTCAAAATGCCAGCAGGTATTCATTGGAAAGCACTGTGGGCCGATATGAGAACAGCAGCTGACTGGGAGAGATTTTACCAAACTCTAACGTGAGTAAGGACAAGGGGCCCAGAATAGTCTAAAGGGATGGAGCAGTCTAGCCCTTCTACATCATCAAACTGAGCAGCCAGAGCTCCTTTCCAGGATGTGACCCACACAGAAGAGAAACTTTTGGGAGGAAAAACAGGCACAAAGGGAAATGTCTTGGTAAAAGTCAGGGAGGGCAGCAGAGCCAGGAAACCTCCGAAAGTAAGCCACTGTGTTTTTGAATACTACATTAAAAAAACAGACAAACAGAAATTCTGTGAAGTTAGAAAAGCAATTCTCAATCACACCTCCTTTTTATTTTTTTAATATATATATTTTTAATTAATTAATTTATTTGGTTGTGCTGGGTCTTAGTTGCAGCAGGCAGGCTCCTTAGTTGCAGCTCCTGAGTTGTGGCACGCGAACTCTTAGTTGCAGCATTCATGTGAGATCTAGGCCCCTGACCAGGGATTGAACCCGGGACCCCCTGCATTGGGAGCTTGGAGTCTTATCCACTGCCCACTAAGGAACTCCCTTTTTCTTTTTTCTTCCTTCCTTCCTTCCTTCCTTTCTTTAAAGCTCCAAGTCATTTAAAATACATGACTTCTTACTAAAAATCTCCAGTTCATATAACCAAGGGGTTTATAACTTCTCCTTTAAGTTATATTCCTGGGACTTCCCTGATGGTCCAGAGGTTAAGATTTGGTGCTTCCAATGCAGCAGACAAGGGTTGAATCCCTAGTTGGGGAGCTGAGATCCCACATGCTGCGCAGCCAAAGAAATTTTTTTTAAAAAGTTATATTCCTGTATTATTGAATTTAGTGGTTTAGATTTTTTTTAATGTTTAGAAGATTTCAATTTATTTACCAGGAACAAACAAAACATAATGTAAAAACAGTTTTCAGGAAACTATTTCCATCATTCTTTTCTTCCCTTTCTCCTGCAGATTGGTGTTTTATCCTTACAAGTTCTCCGTCGTTCCATAAGAGAGCTGCTCTTCTTCTGGTTTCATAAGAGATGGTGAATAGTGTTAAAATATCCAGTTTACCTAAATTTCTAGAGTACACTTCAGGGAGCGAATGATGGGGTGGGATGTTGGGGCAGAGTGAGAGATACAGATTCTGGTGAGACTGAGAGTCATTCACAAAAATTACTGGGCTGTGGTGAGGGGAGAACAAAATAAATCAGGTTCCTGCTGGTGGACAGGAAGCCAAAATGAAGAAGAATGGTGCGTAGCTGGGCAGTGTAATTAGGCCCATAAGTGCTGTGTCTTCTGATAGTAATTATGAACAGAAACCAACTAATAATTACGAATAACATGTAGGTGAACAATCCTTGAGAGCTGAGGCAGAGAGAAGGAAAGATGGCATTATACCTTGTCTCTGGTTCATTGAGTTTCCCAGGCTGGTTGTGACCAATCTTGGGTGAAATCATAACTAAATCATTTTTGCTAAGGTGATCAGCTTTCGTGGGGTCCTTTCTCTGCACTCTGTCCAATGATAAAGCCCACTGGTTTATGCCTCCTGGAAAAGAGTTATTTCAAAACAGTATAAGTGAAGCATTGATGAAACAGCCATGAGGAACACGTTTCCACATGGCCTTGCACCTCCTTTTCAAAGTGCTTTAAAACTTTTTTCATCCAAAAATCAATAAAAAAAATAGGATTGGGATCAAATCCCGTACAGAGGTAGTGTAAGAAAAAGGAGAATAAGGAGCAGAATAGCATCTCTTCAGACAATAAAATCAAGTTGGAAAAGACAGGTCCACAAAACAGATCAAAACTGTAACCTAGGGCTTCCCTGGTGGGACAGTGGTTGAGAGTCCGCCTGCTGATGCAGGGGACATGGGTTCATGCCCTGGTCCGGGAAGATCCCACATGCTGCGGAGCGGCTGGGCCCGTGAGCCATGGCCGCTGAGCCTGCGCATCGGAGCCTGTGCATCCAGAGCCTGTGCTCCACAACAGGAGAGGCCACAGCAGTGAGAGGACCACGTACCGCAAAAACAAAACAAAACAAAAAAAAAAAACTGTAACCTATTATTTCAAAGTGGGCTAAAAGATGTTAGGAAAAACAATGGAAAAGATGAAAGAACATGGATCGAGGAGGGAATGGGAAGTTACTGTCTAATGGCTCTAGAGTCTCTGTTTGGGATGGTGAAAAAGTTCTGGAAAAGGTAAATGCTGATAAATGCCACCTATGGGTGTTTGGTTTTAGTTGATCTTCTTCCATGAAAGGGTTTGGAGAGATTCAGAAACTATGCTGCTGCCTCCATCTTTCTGAGGTCCTGCTCAATCTTTAGACATAATTATTTTGAATTTGGATAGTGGTGATGGTCGCACAGCATTGTGAATGTATTTAATGTCACTGAATTGTATACTTGAAAATGGTTGAAATAATAAATTTTCTTTTATGTATATTTTACCATAATAAAAAAAACCGTGAAAGAACAGCATAAATCAGAATTAGGTAAGATGATAGAACTCAGGACAGAATTCAAAATAAAAGAAAAAAATTTCAGAAATGAAGACTAAATTTAAAATAATACAAGAGTGGGGAGTTCCTGGTTGTCCAGTGGTTAAGAATCCACCTTCCAATGCAGGGGATGCAGGTTCAATCCCTAGTTGGGGAACTGAGATCCCACATGCTGCAGGGCAACTAAGCCCGCATGCCGCAACCACTGAGCCCGCGTGCTCTGGAGCCCATGCGCCACAACTAGAGAGCCCCCGAGCCACAAGGAAGAGCCCACATGCTGCAACTAATATCCAACACCGCCAAAAATAAATAAATAAATAAATAAATAAATTAAATAATACGAGTGAATGAACATAATGGATAATGTCTTAAGAGAAACAAACAAGAAAAGGAAAAATTTTTTTTTAATCAAAAAGAAGATAAAAAGAATTTTAGAGAAATGGCAAACATAAAAGATAGGCAAAAAAGAGTCAGGACAGCTCTGAAAAGAGTAACATAAATATGTATAAGAATCTATTATACCATAAAAGTGACATTTCAAATCAGTGGGACAGATTAGTCAATAAATTGTGATACATACACGTTGAGGTATAAATAGTTCTCTGGAAGGATCCACAGCACGGCAAAAGCAGATGTCTCTGAGGAGGGAAATGTGTGGCTGGGGCACGTGGGGAAAAGGGTGACTTTTCGTTGAATACCCTTGTGGACCTTTTCTAATGTTCTGTCATGTGAATTTATTACCTCTGAAGTTCGCCTGAGTTCAAACCCCAGTTCCCCCAGTTGCTAGCTCTTAATCTTGGGCAAACTCTTCACACTCTCCAAGCCTCTTTATCTGTGAAATAAGGTCAGTAACTTAGCCTGGTGCTGCCTGGCACAGAATAAACTGTCAATAAATGGAGATTATTAGTGTAAAAAACCCAAATGCCCATCAATGGATGAATGGATTTTTAAAATGTGGTGTATTTGTGAAATATTACAGTCATAAAAAGGAATGAAGTACTGACACATGCTACGACATGGACGAACTTGAATATATTATGCTAAGTGAAAGAAGCCACACACAGTGGTCCCATTTGTATTATGTCATGAAATGTCCAGAAAAGGCAAAACCATAGCAACAGAAAGGAAATTAATGGTTGCAGGGACTGAAGGAGGAGGGGATGAAGAGGGCCTGCTGATGGTTACAGGGGCTTCTTTGTGGGGTGATGAAAACGTGATGGGTTAGATGACGGTGATGGTTGCATAGGCTTGTGAATGTATGAAATGACGCTGAATTTGCAGTTTCAGAAGGTGAATGTTATGGCATGTGAATGACATCTCAAAAAAGTAATGTTGAAAATGAAAATTGCCAGTTTTCCCATGGTCACTATCCACTATCCACTGTCTCCATCTCTCCCTTCTCCCCACTGCATTCCTTTTGACGCCCACCCCTGCCGCTCTCTCCCATCCTCACTCCCTCGACCTGCCCCACGAGGCCTCCCAGGGAGCCCGTGAACCACTGGGCGCCTGGGTCCTGTGGCTGTTGGAGCAGCTGCCCAGTGTGCGTGCCCCCACCGCTCTCACCCGTGAGAGTGGATGCTTCCGTTGGATTTTCTCATGCGTTTCAGTAGATGGTGATGTTTACAGAAGGCGGCACACGCCCTGGTCAACGGAAGAAGCCCCGCAAGTTAATATTTAGGCCCCGTCCAGAAGTTTGATCTCGTCGACCAGTAACCTCAGGATGCTGTCCTCTGAAAGCCAGGTTGGCCGCCTGCGGGCACTTACAAATACTGAGGACTTTGGAGGCATTTGGGCCTCAAATTGAGGCCTTGTACCTGCACACACGATGTGACCTCAGCCCTCTGCTGCACCTCTCTAAGTGAAGTGGCACAGGAATACTGGCCTTGCCTTTTGTTGCCAAGATTAACTGAAGAGTGCATTGGCTGCCCTGGAGCTTAGATGTTGAGTACATCGTGATTAACATACCAGGGCCTACTCGTGGGCCTCGTGATGCAGCAGTTCCTTGGCTCTGCCCCTGTCGTCAGCTGCCCCTAGGATAACTCTGAGCCGTAGCCATCTCTCTGGTAGATTTCCCTGTCCCCCCACTATAATCACACCTGGATAAGGCAACTCAAACCTTTCAGAGATGTGTCCTGAACCTCCTGTTTTCTTAAATACCTATCTGGTGGTTGTGAGACTTAAGGCCAACCTCCCCAAGAGACTTTTTCTGTTTCTCCTAGTAAACCTAGACTCACCTTCCGTCATCTTCAAGTTTACTCAAATTTGGTTCTTTCAACCCTGACCTCTGACCCTGCTTTTTACTTCTTCCATTTCATCCTCACTCCTGCTTCCTTTCATAAATCCATAAATCTCTTTTGGCCTTCCTAGCCCTGGGCCAAGTTCCTTCCTCTTTCCTCAGTTTTTACCCCTTTTTTCCCCTTTCCTTCATTCTCCCATCCAACTTTCAGTCCTTCCTTTCTCATGCAGACTTTGATTCCAACCCCATCAAAAACAAACAAACCAAAAAGCTATAACACACCACAGTTAGCAGCATCTCAAGATTCAAAAGCTTTATTACTCATCTATTAATTCTATTACATTTATTTATTCAGTTTTATTGTTTTAAAATATATCAGAATAAATAGAGAAATTTATACCTGTCTTATCTGTATATGGAAGAGCAGCTGGTCCCCAAGGTGGCACCCACACTCCTAGCAGCTCTGACTTTACATATCCGTAGTAGTCAGCAATTTCCATTTCTTTTTCCCTCTCAATGAAAAATTGCACTTTCCCCAAAGAGGTGTATTTGGCAGCAATACGTTCTTGTTGAGCCCGTCTCTTCATGGCCTCCCGCTCTGGCCTCTGCTCATGTTCGATGGGCTTTGACATTACTGGCTCAGGAACATTGGGTTCCCTCCATGGAATTGGTTGCTCGCTGAAGTCTTGGAGTAGAAATGGGGTTTGGAGCTTGGGTGGGGACTGGCGCTTAGTCACAGCAGGGGGAACAGGCTCCCGCTGGAGAGAAGTGCAAGATGAAGTTCCATAGGGTGCAGGCCTAGGAGCAGCAGACTGAGGGACACTAGGCTGCGTATGGTCGGTCCAACCCGGTTGGGTTGGTTAGTCATAGTTGGCTGAGATGGTTTGGCAGGACCTGGCAAAGAGGCAGGAGCTGGCTGGGATGAACTCACTGCAGGAGGTTGAGCTGAGTTAGTAGAAGCAGGCTGGGCACACTCAGCCACAGCAGGCCGATGTGAGGCCAGAGACTGTGGCCTCCGCGGAGCAGGTCGAGATTGAGGCTTGTCCCAGGCAGAAAACGGCAGAGGTATCAACTTGACCTTCCCAGGAGGCGGCAGCTCCTACTGGGATGGAGAGGGACACTCTTTCTCAGCACTGCTGTCTGGTTTCTGGGCTTCGACTTGAGTTTTCTCAGGACTCTTGCCCTCAGGTGGGGTATACCTCCATGGCTGGATAGCTGGGGGTGTTTAGGGTTGCTTGAATTTCCCAAGACCCGACAGGAAGAGAGCCCAGTTTTCTTATCATTCTTCTCCCCCAGTGCATGAAAAACCTTCACAGACGCCAGCCTGCACATGCCTAGGGAGGTTCGAGGCTTTTTAAAGCTCTCTTGGATAAGCTCAGTTTGGTGTTCCTTTCGCTTCGTCTGGGGAATTGTTGGCTTCTCTTCTGCCTTGACTTTGTTCCCTGACTGCTTTTTCTCATCAGCCTTCTTCCTTCCTCTGGTCCTTGTGGTCCTTTCCTGCCTGTGGCTCTTCGTTTTGCTGATCTTTCTGGATGCAGCTTTCTGAGGTTTGCCTTTGGAATGCTTGGCCGTGGTCACAGGAGCGCTGTCCCTGACTGCAGCATGGCATAGAAGCACTTCTCCCCCTAGCAGGCACTCTGGATTCTTTGGCTGGATTTTGGCCTTGGGAGCACCACTGATAGGCTCAGAGGCTTTATGTTTGTTCTTCCTGGTTGAGCAGAGGGAACCTTTATGACACTTGGCTTTTGCTGCACCTGATTCACCTTAATGGCTCTGGTGTCTTTGGCTTTGATCACGTTGGGACCTTTGGATTGATCAAGATCTTTCAAAGAAAAAAAGAGCTGGGGAAGGTGAATATCCTCCACCAGTGTAGTAATGTCTGCAAAACCACTGCTAGATTCCATCCCATTTTCAGGTGTCCCTGGGTCCTCAAGACTCAGGCTGTTCTTTCCCAGATCAGCATTTTCAGAAGCAGCTGCTCCTCTTGGCTAAGGGGATGCATCAGTGCAGGCCAGGAGCTGGTGAATATCAGGGATTTCTAAAGGGAGTAGTGGAGGCACTTGGTTTTCTCTTGGGATCTGTAGGCATCCAGAGGCTTTGAAAGCTTTGTTTTAATATCCTCCAAGTGCTCACTCTCTATTTGTCTCTGGCTTGGAGCTGGAGGCAGGGCCAGGAGACTACTGGCACTCTGGACTGGAGCTGTCCCTGAAATGTCCCCAAGTTCAGGTGGTGGGTTACTCTCAAGTATCTGAATATTTCTGCTCCTGGAGGACTTAGGGAGTTCTTGAGTTTGTGTCACACAGGATGTCTGGCTTGGAGGTTGCAATCCCAGGGAATGTTTCATCACCAGGGAAGTCTCCATCCCTACAAAGGAATCAAGGTAGAAGTCAGTCCCTGGTAAGTGAGATGCTCCCCCTAAACACCAACACAGCAATCATGTACCTTTCAAGGTACATGATTGCTGTGTTGGTGTTTAGGGGCAAGACGGGCAAGGCATTTCTAGTAACTCTTCTTAAGGATCATGGACAGTGCCCTATGCTATGAGATAAGGGGTGACTGTTGTAATTCTTACTGGTGATCATTTCATGTCACTGATTCTTGGCTTTCTTTGTATTTCATAAGATTGTTATAAATCAATTAAAAATGAGTCTTATTTTTAAAAAATGAAATGTTTTACAAAGTCTAGCATTCTCATATAGAGTCCTTTCAATTCTCCCCACTTTCCTGAGAGGCTAAGGACACTTCACACCATGAATTAGGAGAGGGAGTAGACCCTTCATGATGAAATATATAAACAAAGACAGAGTCTTAGCCTGCTTGCTCTGGACAGGATCTCGGACCACAAGTTCTTAAATTCTGGTATAAATTAAGGAAGTGAGGACAGTTAAACTGTCACTATCATAACAAGAGTTCTGAAACACCTTCCAAAGAGACTCTAGCAGTAGAACAGGAAAGGGAGTGAGACAGTGTGGTAGTACAGGGGGAATGATTGGCTGCAGCAGTGAAAAATGTGGTACCTATTAGTATGCTCTCGGGGTTCTTGTACGTGTAGCATAGATGACCTTTACAGTGTCCCTCCCACCTTCCCCCATGCATTACGTGTTCTTTTTTTTTTTTTGGTTTGTTTAATTTATTTTAATTTGTTTATTGTTTGAACTTATTTATTTTATGTATGTATTTGTTTGGCTGCACTGGGTCTTCATTGCTGTGCACGGGCTTTCTCTAGTTGCGGCTAGCGGGGGCTACTCTTGGTTGCGGTGTGTGGGTTTCTCATTGTGGTGGCTTCTCTTGCTGCGGAGCACGGGCTCTAGGCGTGTGGGCTTCAGTAGATGTGGCTCACAGGCTCCAGAATGCAGGCTCAGTAGTTGTGGCACATGGGCTTAGTATCTCCACGGCCTGTGGGATCTTCCCAGACCAGGGCTCGAACCCGTGTCCCCTGCATTGGCCGGTGGATTCTTAACCACTGCACCACCAGGGAAACCCTAGGTGTTCTTATATGAGTCTAAAACCAGAGAGCCCTGAGCAAAGGTAGTGGTCATTAAAGGCTCAGGACCTAAATTCTACCTGTCTGTACACCACTTCCCAGCTGTAGATTTGACCCCATTTTTGAATGCTGACCTCATTGTTCAACTTTCTTGCTGTTTGTACTCACCTTGAAAACTTGTTTCTGTGATGGCTTGAGCAGACACAGGGTAGTAGATTCCAAGAGGTGGAAGCTGGTGGTTGGATATTTGTGGGCTGAATCTCCTTTAGTACCATTACCACTTTTGGTTGCACAGAGGCCCTACTTCCTGTGTATGACACAGAGCCATAGGATTGCAGGCAGGAGCCAAGTTCTCCATTCAGTAAAGACCCCAATGTGCCTTGGTTATAGTAATATACCTGGCTTCCTTCCTGGTAGGGAAGTGACAGGCTGTGTCCCTAGTTTGGAATCTGAGATGGTGTTCCCTGAGCAAGCCTGGCAGAAGGTGATGGATATAGAGGGACCATGTTATTGGTGTCTGCAGTTTTATCATACTGGGCTGCCGTAAACATGGAAGAAGCAGCTGTGTGCTGGTCAGTGACTGCCAGAGTAAAGTCTCCGAGTGAAGGAGAATTCTTTTCAGTGCTTCCTGTGATGTCCCAGTCAAGAACACCCGGATAGGAAGCAGCTGAAGTGGACGTCTGGCTCTGGTCAGTAACTCCAGATAACATAGTTGTGCTAGACTGTTGGTGAAGGTAGGCACTACCCATGAGTGTCTGGAAGGAGGTAGCCATAGTTGATGCCAAACTGACGGCAGGAGCAGAGACTCTGGAGAAGTTGCAGACACTTCCTGTTAGGGAAGTTGCATTGCTCACCCCAGGAAGAGAGTGCTGCAGAGAATTCAGAGTTCCAAGTAGAGATGGATTTTGGAAATTTTTTGTAAGAACAAGAGGGTAATGAAAACATCAGGGAGATTGATAAATTCTCACTATGTTTGAGGAACAGCATTATCTTAATTTTCTTGCTATCCGGATACCTCTAGTGTCAATACTTACTGAGAAACCAAAAATCAGACCGTTATGATGGTGGCAAGGACTGAGCAGTTTTACACTCTTCTGTATTAGCTGCCTGTGCTCCCATGTTGGGCACAGAAGACCCAAGTGGTATGGCTCAGACATTATTCTCTAGGCTGGAAGCAACCTTCTTCCTGCCCTATCTTTCCTTTCAGCCTGAACTAGTATGGACTTCTATGCTGTTTCGTAGACTGGGAGCATTTTAGAACTAGGAGGTCTTAGAGAACTTCTATTTTCACAGTCTCATTTCATGAAGAAGGAAACTGAGACTCAGAGAGGTCAGGTTGGCTTGTTCAACTTCTCTCATTATGTTAGTATCCTTACCAGGTTTCAGAGCCTAAGTATCCTGACTTGCTTGCCAGGACGCTACTCTGAGCATGATACTGCCAGAAAGCGGGAGAAGTAGAACTTATAATATAGGCATTTTTTTTGTCCGTTAGAAAATAGTACAGCTATTATCATTGTCATCTTTAGTGTCTCACTTTGCTTGTGGAGTTCCCATGCTATTACCTAGAGTTCACATATAGCTCAGTCCAACTGGTAAATTTAAAGAGTCATTTTTACCCTCTTAAAGCCTGGTTTCTCATCCTACCTCAAAATGATTACCTGAAAGTGAATTTCTTAAGTGCTTTTGGAAACAAAAAAGTTATCTGCTTACTTCAGATTACTCATCTATAAAGTGGTTATAACAGCACCACCAATAATAATAGCAGTAATAATTAATACATGAATAAGCTGATATATAACGTATGATTTATATGGAGGAAGATACAATAAGTTCTAGAAAGAAAAATCATGAAAAACATATTACATAATGAAAAAGAAATACATAGATATTAATGAAAACTTGGGTATGTGGCAAGTATCAAAGCATAATGAGTTTACTAACAAATGACATTCTGTACCATACATGCAATATTATGAAAGTGAATTTTGCCCACTCTATTTTAGTGAATACTATTAACCAAAAAACGCGGTAGAATGTGATTTTGAATGGATTTTTAGCCAATACATACAGACACAGAAGATATATCAGTAAAAATGCACAACAAGCAACAAAATTCAATCAACGTGAATGTATAGGGGGCCACAATATATGCAGACAAGTATTTCAATGAAAACTGGTACAAAGCAGACAGCAAAATAATAAGTGTAAAAGAATTTCATCATTGTTCTCATTCATATTTTTACCCAGCAATAACAGGTATTAAGCCTGGTAGAAATATATATTTCAAAGAATAGAAATATACAATAAGCAGAAAGGAAGCTTAAAAAGTATCAAGATGGTTTTTTTATTTATCCTAGAACTTAGATTATAATCATCTTCAACATCCAAGAAGATGACATCCCAAAACCTAAAAAAACCATCATCACTAGAATCCAATTAAAAAAGATTTTCAAATGTAAAAACATCAAAAGGACTCCACAATATTGTTCTAGATAAATGTGGAATTTTTTTTTCTTGCCGCGCCACATGGCCCTGGCAGTGAAAGCACCGAGTCTGAACCACTGGACCGCCAGCGAATTCCCTCATGTGGAATTAGGCATGTGGGGCTTGACTTTATCTTTTTCTTCGTAAGTAGCTAAGATCTAAAAACGAACGATGGCTGTTGATCAATGTGCTCTCTGTGTTAGGAAGGAAAGAACTGTAAAGATGAAAAGCAACCTTGCCTTAGAACCTACATATCACACAAGGGAAATAGTCCTTCTGATTCAATTTAGAAGATATCATTTAAAATTTTTAATTAGTAAAATGTCTACATAGTTTAAAAATTAGAAAGAATCAAACATTGAAAAGCAGACCCCTAGATAACCACTTTGGTCTCCTGTTTATAGGAAGCATCATTTCCAGGACATATTTCTAAAATATTTATATTCAAAACTGTCAAGTGCCAACTGTATTCAGAGAGGCAATAAAAGAAAAAATACTGAGTATGACTTTTCTGGTAAGCTGCCTTTCCTGGTGATACCCTGTTCTGTCCTTACTTTCCTCTTAGTCTGTTAAAATAAGGATTTGCTACAATAAACTTTGTTTTGCCCTGCTCTGAGCAGATTTCACTCTATGCTCTTTCTGCTTTAATTTAAAATCTTTGGTTCCCATCAACATTCCATTGCAAACTACATTTTTCTTGAGAGCTCCTCTATGCTTTCCCTCTTCATTCTTATTTTTTTTCCTATCTCTTTTTTCCTGTTGGCCTGTGCTGATGAAAACAATCCTAAACTTCCTTACGTTTGACTCTGTGCCTCCCTATAGCCCAGTACTCTCCATCCTCTCTCCCTATTTTCTCTTTACAACTAGTCGAAATATTAGTGGAGGGAGACCTTTAGAGATGAAACATCTTGCTATATATTGCTAGTTTTCTATGTCACCTGTCTTTTCTATGTTTCTGTTGAAACACTCTTGAGAAGTCTCTGATTTCATTTTCTACAAGGGTACCCTTTAAGGCTCAATATTAGAAAAGAAAGGGATCAGAGTGATCAAGCAATGTAGTGTTCTAACGTAACTGATAAGGAAAATATCAGGCTTTGTGAGACAGTCAATGATTTGTCCAAAGTCACACAGATAGTAAATGCCAAAGTCAAAACTGAAATTAGGTCTCCAGACTTCTAGTTCAATACTTTCCCTCATTATTCCATGCTATTTTGAATCTACTAGTAAATTTAGGGGCAAAATAAATCTAACGAAAAAAATTAAAAAGTTTCTTTTCTTACCTGACATGGTCCTAGAAGAAAAGGAAACATCAACTGCAGATACGAGGGATGAAGAGACAACACCAGAGGATGTCTGAGTGGCTGCAGCTGAATGGCGCATGTGTCCAGTACAAAGGTCACTGGTTACTGGTCACTTGTCACTGGTCACCGCTCACTTGTGATGATCCAAATTTATTTACAGACAAGTCCACGGAAACCCCAAGACTCTACCAAGTGGTAGTAGGTTTGGTAGGAGAATGATGTCACAAAGCAGGCAGTTTACAGGTACGAGATAGCCAATAGGGAGGTCCGATCCCCAACAGGAAGGCGGGGATGGGTGGAGAGAGTGTAGCAGAGCTAAAACAACACCTAAATTTCTGAGCTCTGGGGAGGAAATCCTAGAAGACAGATTTACCTCCCCCAGGCTCTTATATTAGGGAAATCATTGCAACATTTCTTACAGACGTTCATTAATATCATTAACTAACAGTTACTTATATTCTATAGAGTATTATATTCTATGTATCATATACTTAGAGCTATATATATATGTAACTAATTAATATCCTTAGGAAGGAAAGAGCCATCTAGTTGAACTATTACAGTTGTTCTGAAAACATATCTGTCTAATTAGTGAACTTATAGCAACTTTTATGGAGAAAAAGTAGGGATTAAGAAGTTCTTCCTGTAACTTGGTTAAAGCGTAGGGTGAAGTTTGTTGCGTGTACCTTGTGGAGAGTGTTGTGGTCCAAGGCTCTTCTCTTTCAGTTTAGTCTCCTTGACTCCTATCTTCCTTGGGCTGGGCCAGGCTGGGCCAGGTTGGACTTGTGACTTACATTTCTCTTCTGCTTTCTTTTTTTTTTTTCCATTATGGGCATTGTTTCTAGGACAAGCCTTGATCTTGCATTCTTACCCTCATGGATGCTACTTTCTGTCAACTTCCAGCAGCAGGAGTCTTCTTTTCAGTGCTTGATGCTTCTCAAAACAGACTCTGCCCACTGGAAGCAAATACCAAAGAGCTAGAGACAGCTGTTTGCAAAGCTTTCCTCTTCCAGCCTTTGGTTGCAGTTCTTTTGCCCATAATTTGCTGCCTCTAGTTCCTTGGGCCACACAGGTATCCTGCCATCCAGCTCCTTTATATGTGAGAGACATTCTGAATACTGTCCCTTTTTCTTTGCACAGAAGTATATACAGTGTGGCAGTTACTGTAATCTCCACCCCCTTGCAAACAGCCACTCTAGAATCTTGGACCTCTAGGATTCTCTGTCTTGCATGCGTGGGTGCAAGGCCAAGCAAAATGAAGAGGAGAATAATTAGAGAAGGAAGCGGACATTCATGGAGAACTGGGAGCAGATAAGGTGAAAGGGCACAGGAGAAAAGAGATTCATGTAGATTTTTTGGTTTCTGTGGGAAACAAGTTGACACACTTTGGCCTCATTTAGTATTACCAGAACAGACAGTCATAGATGTAAGTAGCTCAATAGTGCGGCAACTGCCATGAATTCTGTACACTAAAGGGAACAGTCTTACATATATTTCTCATTTTGTTTTATGTCATAGTACCTTATTAATGGCATTCACTGGTATGTTTGTAGAACACAGATTTTTTAAAATGCTCTGGTTTTGTCTGCATGGTTATTTCCTTGTCATATTTTTAAGGACTCCAACATTGTAAGACATACTGCATATTTTTCTCTTGACGATCGTTTATCTTGAAGCATCATGAACGAACTTGACCTGCTGGATTTTGTGGAGAAACTTGAAAAAGGGTCTGTGAAAAAGGCATTGCGGTGAGTCGCATTATGCACCCAAGCGTAAGGAGCAGACATCTGCCATCAGCCCATCTTGGCCTGGGTTGCCTCTGTTTTAGTTCCCGTGGTTGGTGCTTTGCTCCCTAACCACTCTTGTGACTGTGGTGATGTGAGTAAGGGCTGAGTTGCTAATGATTTATATGTGAGGTAAGCTGGTTTGAGGGAGGAAATCTATGGATCTAGTCATTTTCCTTGGTGGTAAGCTTTCAGGGAGGGGTGCAAAGATTGATCTTTCTGGGGACTTTTCTAGTACCAGGAAGATATCCCATAGATGGGACCTCCAAAGACACACATTTAATTTTTAGGCCTGTTTTTCCTATTATGAGATATGAGTTTTTTCACTGATGGGGATGATGCTTATCTGAGAAGAAATTGTGAAAGGTGTTGTAGTATAGAGATGTGGCTTAAGCTTTTAAGTGTTTTTCAAGGTTTTTCCCCTAAGCTTCCTACTTCAGATGGCCTACTCACATGATGCTAGTATGTGATGTGAGGCTAACAACTACTGAATACCTGCAAGCCAGATCAGTGTCTCTTTTCTCTGTATTTCCATGGAAATCAAGGGACCCATAGCTACTGCAGGTTAGGGTGGGTGGTGTGAGATTGGGGGAAGTGTGGTAAGACACATTTTGGTATCAGTAAAATGTTTACATATTAAAATATTCAGTCCCAACATTCAATTTTATTTAGGCAAACCCTTAGTTAGGCTTTTCCTGGTTCCGAGCCTATGTAACTTATTTTCTCTCCTTAGTTCCAGCCATTTAACTTTAGCTTGCAGGTTGAGCATCGTCTTAACCTCTAAAGAATCTTACATATAGGAGGAAGAAACTAAAGAGCTCTATTTCAACACTTAGCAACATCAGGCCCTACCCTGACCTAAACCTTTATTCTTACAGTTAGGGTATTGTCTTGTCCCGTATACCCACTTCCTGCATTTTGAACCCATCAGGTTAACTGAGACATGTCTTTGTGTAACATCCCCAGTTCATCTATCCCTGAGGCTGTCCTTAATTCTTCCCATTGTCACATTGTGATTTAATTAAATACTGGAATCCCTCAAACCCTTACATGGTACCTGAGGCCCTATCAGATACTGGTAGATTTTGTTATTGTCAAATACTTAGCTCCCTGATTCCCCAAATATCCCTTGCTCCTATATTTTCCATCCCAGCCTACTACATACCCATTAAGGCATTGTTTTATTTCGTGTTCGACCCACTCCCATCCAGAGGCCTACTCTTTGCTAGTTCTCATACTTTCTGGAAACCCTGTTATGGCCAGGTCTGGATTTTTTTGTGTTCCCACCCAAAGCCTGTATCTTTTAGCAGGACCAACATAGATTTTCTAGTTTCTGATAGATTTATGTCACAATTTGTACACTGTCATGTCTATAGATATTTGTATCATTTGTACATTTTGGCCATTACATGCCTATTGGATATTTTTCATAAATTGCAAAAGAATATTTTATGACTTAGCACCAAATTGAATGTGCCTAATTGTAAGTTTGTAAACTATGTTGTGCTAACTTGTATCTTTTTTTATCCAAATAGTAATTTACTACTCTTGTCCCATTAGTAATTACGTGGAAGTTTTCAGAATTGTAAATAAATGCTTGTGGATTGAAATCTGGTTAGACTATAACTGTCCCAGATATGTTAAAGCTAGTGGTCTTTTTACTCATTCATTCATTCAATAATTCTGACCTTCCTGACTCAGTTGACCCAGCTCAAATGGTTGTGAAGATTACTAACAGTGTATGTAAGTTACTTTCAGAAATTAGAAACTAAAACTAACAAAAAACAGTTGTTATTATAAATAACAATGGAATTTAGTATGCTATTATACCTTCAGACCTACTGTAGGACATGCTGTTCTTTGCCGTTCCACTTGTGGCAGGATTCATAGGTTTTCTAACAGGTACAGATCCCTATGCCTGATAATGTGAGGAAATGTTATACTTGAGCTCCACTCTTATCTCTCTCAGGCATTTTTTGGTATTGTCTAAAATGTAAATCCATACTGTCAACCTCCAGCATGATACCAGGCTCATAATAGAAACCCAATAAATGTTTCACTGTGAGTGGAGTATAAGTTGATAGAATTTTTTTTTTGTCACCAGTGAGTAACATTTTATTGTAATTATTTCTGAAGTGGGAAGAGAATTTTAAACATTGGAAAACCCTTTCGTAACTGTTATCTCAGTTGGTCCACCCAGATAGAATATTTTTGCAAGGTTGATTAGGCAGATTAGATTGATTAAAAATCTTTCAATTTTTTAAGTTCGCATCTCTTTCATTGCAGAAATTCTATGTCTAGAAATTCATATATAGCTGTATACATGTATAAAGATGTTCACATTGCAGCCTACCTGTAACAGAGGACAAAAACAAAAAACAAAACCCCAAACTGAAAACAACTAAAAGTCCATCAATATTGGACTGGTCATATAAATTATGTAATGTTATGCAGCTATTAAAGAGAATAGAATGGATGTATGCAAAAATTGACTGGGAAAATCACTATCCAAGACAGATTGTAGACTATGTATAGTATGCTGCTCTTATATAAAATACAGGATATCCGTTACGTACAAATACAGACAAGATACAAAAAGTGTGAATGTAAGCACTTAAATATCTGAAACAACCACACAAGAAACTGGGAGAGTTGGACAGCTTTCCATGTCCCCTATTATTGGAATTCGGAAGGGTTCACACAAGAACTAATGGACCTCTGCTACCACCCTCCGGCTAAAGCGGGAATTGCAGCCATCAGAATCCTCTTTACTAATCAAGCGCCTCAGTCGGCCGGCGTGATGACGTCATCTCGACGAGCGGTGGCGCATGCGCAGTAGAAAGAGGTCCGAGAGCTGCGTGAGGTAACGCCTAGGTGCCTGCGGTTCGTGGCCTTGTGCTGGCACCGGGGCTGCCGGGTTGGCGACTTTGGCACTCTTGGCGTTGGGTGGGCGGCATATTGGGGGTCACATGAGCCAGTGGCATCATGCCCGCGGGCGCTGGGGTCAGGGTCGCGGATATTCTGGACGTTCGTCGGCCAAGAAGAAGGGCGGAAACCACATCCCGGAAAGGTAATACGCCTTGGCCCCTGGGCGTTGCCGGTGGAGCTCAGAGCCCCTGGGCCTGGGCTTCGTCTCTTGTGCTGTCGCCTGTCACAGTGGCCCCCGCGCGCTGGCCCGTCCGCGCTGTGCTAGGGGGGGTACTGGTCGTCTCGCGGCTCAGTTCACAGTAGCTGAAAGGGACAGTGTGTGATGTTCTGATTTCTCCCCATCGTTTTAAAAGGGAGGCTCTGGCCATTGCTCCTCGGGTAAAATGCAGGGGGACTGCTTTTTAAGATGGGACTGTCAGTGTTGGGGACCCTCCTTAATTACCAGGATGGAATCCCCTTCAGTTCCTCAAGCTGTGTTGTTTAGGCACAGAAAATGTGAGTAATAGGAACTGGAACTAAGTTTGAGTGAAAAAACGCACCGGTACCGCCGAATTTTCCGTTGAAACAGTTGATTTGTTTTGTCTCTAGGAATTATAAAGGGCGTACTGTTGCTTCCTAACCGGTGTTACTTGAGAGATCTACCTCTGTACGTTCAAATGATTAATTTTGATGCTCATGTGTGCAGTAAACCCTTTAATTCCCTAAGACCTTCCTTTCCTCCATCTCATACCCCATTAAGCCCGCTTCAGTTTATCTCCTGAATTTCTTTTGAATCTGTCAGCTCTTCCTCAACATCCTAATACTGAACTTGCCTGTCTGTTGCAAGGAGGTCCTAACTAGTGTCCATATATCTTCCAATCCATTCTTCATACAAGAAACCTTAAAAGCAAGTTGGAACATTGCTCATAAACATCGCTCAGAAACATTGTTTTGAGAAGAGAAAACAAACTGTTGGCCTTTAAGACTCTGCGTGGTCTAGAATCCTCTGCTTCTCTGGCCCCATCTTGTGCCACTTTTGCCCTCACTTTCAATGCTTCAGATACACTGAATTAACCTTAGTTCTAACTCATCTTACAGAAGTCAGTTCAGATATTATTTTTCACTGTGATTCCTAGCATTAAGGAATTTTATTATCAGGTTTTGTATGAGGACTAAAAATAAACTGTGAAGTGAAAAAATTGAGTTTAAACTATTTCAGTCAACACTCATGTATTAATGATACCTTAGTATCCAACATCGGGCTAGGTTTTATTAGTGATACAGAAGTTCTGGTCATCTCTGGTTTTAGATATCCCTTATTTGTTGAGACCTTTGCATTGTTTTGTTACCTTTTATCTGTTTTCAAGATGGGACAACAGGAACAAGGGAAGTATAGGTTATTACTAGGTGGGGTTGATAAGTGGAGCAGCAAAATGCAAAGCAGAAAGAACAGGGACCTACCCTAGAGGGATATGATTTCCATTTTCAAGGCGCATTCATCCTATGCAGGGAGACAGCCTAACATAAAATTTGCCTA
This sequence comes from Aethalodelphis obliquidens, assembly GCF_003676395.1. Classification (NCBI taxonomy): domain Eukaryota; kingdom Metazoa; phylum Chordata; class Mammalia; order Artiodactyla; family Delphinidae; genus Aethalodelphis; species Aethalodelphis obliquidens. Next base: position 110,547 of record NW_020838072.1, on the reverse strand, counting down.
ACAAAAAATATATTAACAGGTGGAAAGACTATCTCCCAGTTGGACAGCGGATGCCTGGGACTCGTTTCATTGCTTTCAAAGTTCCTTTAAAAAAGGTAAGCAAAAGTTAATACCGTATGCTTCCAGAAATCTGAATTCACCATATAGATCCCTAGCTCTCAACCCCGTCGTACTCCATTTTCCCTATTTTTTAGCGAATACTTTTTAATACCTCCTTTACTATCCAGAATGGAATTCATAGATAAATACAACCTACTTTTGTACTTAATTAAAAAAACAATGTAATGCCCTAACTATAAATAAAGAATAAAGTAATTTCTAAGAAAGTAATAGATATCTCAGTATGTAAATGTTTGGGGATGACTATACTAGAAATAAAGAAATAGTCACTTACTTGTACCATGAATGCAGTAAACTATGGACTTTGATTGATAATGATGTTTCAGTGTTGGTTCATGAATACTAACAATTGAAGCACACTGATATGGAATGTTGATAATGGGGAAGGCTGTGTGGGATGAAGGAGAGCGGATATAAGTGGGAACTGTGTACTCTTTGCTCAGTTTTGCTGTGAATCTCAAACTGCTCTAAAACTAGTCTACTAATTTAACAAAAAGTGTGTGTTGCTGACACTTGAATAACCAAAGAGATCAATGGAACAGGGTACATGTATAAGCCAAATACATGAAAGAATATTTAGCAGTGAAAGCCATCCTTCCTATATGTAGATATTCAAGAAGTATTTATTTCTGGCACTCTGCTTGGAGCTGGCAATACAGTGGTAGGCAAAATTGATGTGGTCCCTGCCTTCTGGGAGTTTACAGTCTGGTTAGGAGACCAACATGAAATAAACAAACCTAGAAATAAATATATAGAAGTGAACTTATTTTTTTCCTTCTAATCTCTCTGGAAGAAAGGATTGTAATATCGCTTGTAAATTCCAGAGGAGGAGACATTACTTTTAATCTCATATGTTAGCATCACATGGTTTGAATAAATGGATAATATAATAAAGGATTTTAAACACATGTTCTTTCTTATTTTATTCTTTCTGACAGAGTTTTGAAAAGAATCTTGCTCCAGAAGAATGTTTTTCCCCCTTGGATCTTTTTAACAAAATCCAAGAACAGAATGAAGAACTTGGGCTGATAATTGACTTAACATATACTCGCCGCTATTATAAGCCAGAGGTAAATGGAACCCGTAATTGAAAATGACCTTCTTTCTGATACTGTAATAATTGATAGTAATTCAGTAGTTATCATCTTATGCTAAGGTGAATCCTGGCCTTCTTTCATGGGTTCAAAAAGGGAAGCTAGTGGTTTCCTTAAATACACATTTGTAATTGCTGTTTCAAAATGAGATTAAAGATATGAATTGAACTGTAGTATTTGGCAGTAGGCTCTAGATATGCTTAAGAAATTCTATAAGCTTCCATGTTCTATATTTTGAAAATGAAGTAAACTTTTAGTAAAAATAGTAGTAGTCTAAAAGGAAAGAAAGGTATGTCCATTATGTCTTTAGCACTTATTTTAAGCAGTTGCCTGAGCACGTTTAAGCATCACGGTAAAAGACAATTGTTCTCTAAGTTTTATGCTTTCTTTTCCTAATACCTTCTGATATAGTACAGAACCCATATATTCTCTTGGCCCATGTAGGACATTCCAGTGCAAAAGAATTATCCTTCTTCTGACCTGTTCCATGGCCTTGGGAGACAGTAACACCTAATGTTTGTTAATATTTGTATCAGTTTGCCATTTAGAAAGTTCTTTCACATGCATTGACTTAGTTAATCTTCACAACAATCCTTTGCTGTTGAAGTGGAAGTAGTACTGATATCTCCTGCTGAGTGCTTACTCTGCACTAAGCTCAGAGGATAGACAACTACAATTACTAATTTTACAGACGATGAAACTGACTCTCGGAAAAGGAAGAATTGAAATTTCAACTCAGTTATTCCTCTTTATTTTTATTGTGGTAAAATATAGAGAAATAGTATCTGTTTTAACCATTTATAAATATGCAGTTCAGTGGCATTAAGTACAGTCACAGTGTTGTGTAACCATCACCGCTGTCTATAACCAAAACTTTTTCATCATCCTCAACAAAAACTTGTAACCATCAAACAGTAACAACCCCATTTTCCCTCCCACCAACCCTTGGTAACCTCTATTCCATTTTCTGTCTCTGTGAATTGGCCTATTCTAGGTACCTCGTGTAAGTGGAATCTGCAGTATTTGTCCTTCTGTGTCTGGCTTATTGCACTAAACATCATGTTTTCAAGGTTTATCCATATTATAGCACGTAACGAAATGCCGTTTCTCTTTTGGCTTAGAAAATCCCATTGTGTGTATATAGACCATAGTTTGTTATTCAACGGTTGATTGACACTTGGTTGTTTTCCACCTTGTAGGTATTGTGAATCATGCTGCTATGATCATTGGTGTACAGATATTTGTTCAAATCCCTGCTTTCAGTTCTGTTAGATGTGCAGCGTAGGTAGTAGCAGAGTTGTTGGATCATACGGTAGCTCTACGCTTAACCTTTGAGAAAGTGCCAGATTGTTTTCTACAGTGTCGTCTTGTTTTTAAACAATTATCACAAATTTTAAGCATATACAAAAGTATAAAAATACTGTGAGTGTTCATTGTATACCCATGAACTCATCCAGCTTTCTTATTTACCAACTGATGGCTGTCATGTTTTATCTATACCCCCACCTGTTTCACCCCATTCCATATTATCTTGAAGCAGCTCCGAGACAGCATGTAATTACACCTGTACGTTTTTGGTATGTGCATTTAAAATATAGGACTTTTATTCCTTAATATCATTTTTTAATATTAAATACCCAGGGAGTGCTCAAATTTGCAGTTGTCTCCTAAACGTCATAAAAAATTGTTTATAAGAATTTTGAATTAGATCCAAATAAGGTCCACACTTTGCCGTGGATGGTTAGGTCTCTGAAGTCTTGTTTAATCTATAGGTTCTCCTTCCATGTCTCTCTCACTTTTTTTTTCCTCCTTGAATTTTGTTTTTAAAGAAACCAGGTAATTTGTCCCATCTAGATGTTGATGATTACATTCCATGTGTTGGTAACATATTCTTCAGTCCCTTTATTTCCTGTAACTTGGTAGTTGGTCTGAATGAAGCTTGCATGTTTTGTTTTGGCAAGACAGTTTCATAGGTGATGATGTGTTCTTCCATGGAGACATATATAATTGTGTCTTTCTGTGGTATTAGCAGTCACTGATGATTCATACCTACATCCATTAATTCAGTTGAGGCTTCAAAGAATGGTGAATTCTGTTGTTCTTTTTTTCACTTATTAGCTGGGTATATTTGTACGAGGAGAAGATTCCCCTCATCAGCTGTTTGGTTGCCCAGTTGTAGAGGCATGATTCTCTTCTTTTATTTAACAGGTTTCAAAATAATGAGTTGATTCACAAATATCCTCCAGTGGTGACCAGTTTTGTAAAATTTTATTTATTCCTATCACCGTGGACTCCGTTACAGTTATTATTCTAACTGAGGCCCTATCTTTGGCCAGTTGGAGCTTCTCAGTGACTCCTGAGTCCTTTTGAAATGACATCAGTTCTTTATAGACTTTTTCAGTGCTCAGAGCTAGGAATTACGTATGTTTGTTTTTAATATAAAATATATCATAGGTTCATACTGCTACTTTCCATTTATTTTCAGAACTACAGAATTTTCACTTATCCTTTTCTGTCTTCTATTGATAGTCTACTTTCTCCCACCCCAAGAATACCAGTTCTCAACAATGCCTGAAATTTGCTCTGTTTCTTAATTCGAATCCAAGTTCTTCTGACTGTATTCTACTACTCTACTTAAATCACAGCCGCTTTATGCCCTTGAAATGTAAGATAGAACATAAATGTAGGTAGAACTGTTGATATCATTTTGAGTTACATGTACATTCATTCACATAGATTTGCTTTTCCTTTTGCATGCCTGGTAACTGTCCGTTCTGCAGTTTTAATGAAAACCAAGTGAGAATTACTGGTTAAAGCAGCTTTGGAAAAAATGGCTCTTATCAGAATGACTGACATACTAAGTTTAATGTACTCTCCTGGTTTATATTCTGCCTTCTCTAATTAATTTTTTATTCTTTCCCTACAAAGGAAATAATACATATTTTCATGGTTTTGCCTTATAGGACTTACCAGAAACTATTCCTTATTTAAAAATTTGTACAATTGGGCATCAGGTGCCAGATGATGACACTATTTTTAAATTCCAGTGTGCTGTTAATGGGTTTTTGAAGGAAAATAAAGATAATGGTGAGTTGTTGGTTTGTTTTTTTTTTCCTTTACCTGAACTTTGGTATGCATTTTGAGTGGGGTTGGGGATTTTTAACATTTTTAATAGTTCTGACATTAGTGTCAAGTTGTGTTTGGTAACATTAAGGTGGAAATGTCAGATGGTGCTAATAGAGTACGGTGTTTTTCCTGTTTATGGTCACAATTTAGTTTAGTTTGGAAAGTGATTTTTGTGAGAAATATCAACTGAACTAGCTTACTTATCTGTTTTTTAAAACTTTGAATGGAAAAATACATTAAAAAAATGTTCTTTTGTCCTATTTATTGGTTGAGAGGTGGAAGAAAAGGTTAAGACTCTCAGGTTCTTAGCGTATATAAAAAAGAAAACCAAAAGCGAAGTTTTGGAGTAAGACAGATCCCTAGAAGCAAAACAAAAGAGAGTGGACCAGAAGAGGGGCTTCCTCATCATATATGTGTTTAAGATATTTTTGCCGCTTTTACACTTCGGGTGCAAGTGAGGAAGAACACTACCACCTCTTATTCTTATCTTGAGACAGGAAGAACTTAAAAGGCTGGTGTTTTCTTGTTTCTGCTTTAAGATCTACTCTGTTGATAGTAGGTCTTAATAGCGTGTGAATTTTAAGGATCCACTTGCCTTTTTCTAGCATCTAACTATCAGAAGGAACGTGGTGTTTGCCATGTTTTAAGACTGAGGAATCTTTTGTCTTTGGAACACCACTGACGCCCATGTGAAAGTGTTCATTTTGTCCTCTTTCTAAATTTAGCCTGAGGAGTGTGCACTTTATTAAATAAATATAACAGACAGTAAATATTCCATGTATATATAAAAGGATGCACATATATACATAAAACAGGGAGTAGGGGAGAAGGAATAGAGATGGAGGTGGGAAGATAGGGGATAGGAGGTGAGAGAGGAGGGCGAGACTGGAATTTCAAGATAAATTTTCATTCTGTAACCTGGTTGCTTAATGCAGGTACTAGCTCTTAAATATCTTCAGCCCTATTCACAGATCTTTCCTATACTTTAGCTTTAAAACTTGAGAGGCTTGGTCTTGCCTGTGATAACCAGGGTGTCTAGAAAGGAGGCAAATTATCTGATTTGTTTAAACTGTAGTCACAGAAATGTTACCTCTTAAGATGTTAGGGCGCAGCTGCTGGCCTACTCCCTTCCTCCAGCCTCCTTTGTGTGTGTTCTGTCTGTTCCGCGTCGGCTAGAAGATCCTTACAAGTGCATGAGAACACGTTTGTAAACCTTGATTGTTCACGTGTTATACCAAGTGTAGTCCATTGCATATGCTGACTCCTCTGTGGGTCTTCTGCATGCAGTGGGCCAACTTCACCATGCTGTCTGCCATTGCAGTCTCAGGACCTTAGTTATGATCCATTGGTGACTTTCCTCTGCTGTAAGGCCCTCCCACAGGTGCCAGGCTCACTGATAATGAGGAGGAGACTATACTATGCACTCCCTAGAATTGGTAGAGACTCAGAAAATAAATTGTTTCAGTGAACACCGAGAGCCTCATAGGTTTGTTGTTAGGGCACGGGGATACAGAGGTGAGTAGAAGTCTTTGTTCAGTAGCAACTTACAGTTATCTAGGAAGATAAACATGTAGTGAGTATAAGTGGGTTAATTATAATAGAAGAATCAAGTGCAGCAGCAATATAGAGGAGAAATTGAGGGAGGCCTGACTGAGGAGACAGCGTTTGAGCTGGGCTTGGGGGAAGAGGATTTTGCCGGAATGAGGAAAGGACAGCCCAGGTATTGGGGACAGGTACAGAAGGCACAGGGCTTGAACTTGTGCTCTGGAGGGGCAGCCTCTGGTGTGACTAGAGGGTAGTGTGAAAGGGCAAAGAAGTCATACATTGATTTTCAGCAAATATTTGTATAACACCTTCTAAGTTGAAGGAACTGTTCTAGGAAGTAGGAACAGAACAAAGTTCTTGCCCTTACGTACTTTCCATTCTAGTGGGGGAGAGAGATAAATAAATAAGTAAATACATGGAGTGTCAAGTGGCGGTAAATGCTTTGGAGAATAACAAAAGAAGATGAAGAGGTGAGGGAATGTGGTAGGTGATCAGGGAAGTCCCCTCTATTAAGATGTCGATTGAGCAGAGCCTTGAAGTGAGAAGCAAGCCATTGGCTATCTGGGAGAGTGGAGATGGGGTGGGAGGGTGTGTTCTGGGAGAGTGGAGATGGGGTGGGAGGGTGTGTTCTGGGAGAGTGGAGATGGGGTGGGAGGGTGTGTTCTGAAGCAGAAGGAATAGTAGGTGCAAAGTCCCTGAGGCACGACTGTGCTTGGCATGTTTGAGGAATAGTAAGGAAGCCAGTGTGGCTGGACAGGGGAAAGTGAGTGAGGGCAGGGCAGTAGAGAATGAGATCAGGGGAGACTGGTGGGGCAAAGGAGGGAGGTGGATGATGTAGGTCCTTGTAAGTCATAGTTTGAACTTATAATTCAGTTGGAGAGACACACTGATATTTGTTTATAAAGAGTTCTCAATGCTATGCTAAAAACTTGGGCTTTATTCTGTGCTAAGTGAAGATTTTTAAGCAACAGAGCAATCCAGCCAAGTTTATATTTTAGAAAGATAACATCTTCCATGTGGAGGATCAGTTGAAATAAAAGAGATTGCTAGAATTGCAGGGCGGTAGTAATCCAGGCAGGAGATGACAAATGCCAGACACCACCTAGTCACAGACATACCTTTTGCAGAGATCAGCTACGTGTTGTTGTTTTTTATTTACTTTCTCTTATAATTTTTTTTAAGTGCTGGACCACGAAACACTGTGGCGTAGTTGGAAAAATCTGAGACTCGATTCTAGTCTTTTTTCTGTTGGCCTGCTGTGCAGCTTGGGCTTACGTCTCAAGCCTTACTTTTTCATTGTGAAATAAGAACGGTGCTACTTAACCAAGGTCTCCACAGGCACATAGACCCGTGGCGTGTGAGGAGCAGTGAATGAGAGAAGGAATGGAAGTGGTTTGGGACCCCAAGAGCCCTTCAGAAACCGTTTGTACTTTTTAATATTGAGCATTAAAAGTGAAGGCATTCCATTTGTTTCACTCAAAAACAAATTCTCTTCTTCTGATAGCCTGTTTTTTTTTTTCCACCCCCTTTTTCTATAGTCAAATCAGTTCCTGATGGGCATTCTCCAGTCCACACTATGGCATCTGATTGGAGGCTATGCAAAATTTCCCAGAGACAATGAATTTTGACTTTATAGTAGTTAATTCTTCATAGTACATTCCTTCAAAAACACTCCTTTCTTCAGAGTTTTTCCTTTTCAGGATAGTGGTAGTGTTGTGGTAATTAATAAATGCTACTCTTCAGAAAAATTGTATAACTTTTTTGTAGTGTATCTACTTCGCTTACTTAATTCCATATTCCCTGTTTTATAGACAGACTCATTGGTGTCCACTGTACCCATGGTTTAAACAGGACTGGCTACCTCATCTGCAGGTGAGTTGCAACCCCAAGAGGCAGACCATGTTTAAATTGTTCTGTTTGCAATAGTAATGTAAGCTAATGTAAGCTGAATGCAAAAAATGCAGTCAGAAGGGCTTCCCTGGTGGCGCAGTGGTTGAGAGTCCACCTGCTGATGCAGGGGACGCAGGTTCGTGCCCCAGTCTGGGAAGATCCCTACATGCCGCGGAGCGGCTGGGCCCGTGAGCCATGGCCGCTGAGCCTGCGCGTCTGGAGCCTGTGCTCTGCAACGGGAGAGGCCACAACAGTGAAAGGCCTGCGTACTGCAAAAAAAAAAAAAAAAAAAATGCAGTCAGAGAAATGTATGAAGTTTAAGGCAATTTTGCCCCCTACTCAGAGGTTACCACCAGTAATAATTTAGCACATATTTTTTCAGACGTAAAAAATGCAGATATAAGCATATACAATGGTCCCTTGGTATCTGCAGGGGATTGGTTTTAGGGCTCCCCATAGATACCAAAATCCTCGGATGCTCAAGTCCTGTATGTAAAATGGTGTAGTATAGTCGGCCTCCCATATCTGCAGGATATGGAACGGTTGGATATACAGAACTGACAGTGCATGTGATTTAATGGTATAGTATTTAGATATTCTGGTTTATAATTTAATATATGGTGGACATCTTCCTATGAAAATATTTGGAGACCTCATTCTTATTTATTTATTAATATGTTTTTTCCCAAATTTGCTTTATGTAGTTGGATATAAATTAATGAACAAAAACTTAAGCAAGATACATGTAACAATTTAATAGAACCTGATACTCTAATTCTTTCAATTTTTCTCAAACTCATCATGGGGCTTGTAAGAAAATTAACCAACATGGATACTACTACAGTTGAATGTCAAATCTTTAAGTGCTTATGACATACTAAATTCTTCTATAATGCACTTATGAAGAACCCTTCAAGAGACTTGTGTTTTGTATGTAGAAAAGTGTTAAGAGTCAAATATTCAACTCAGTATAAAATAATAAGAAACACTTCTGATTTGTTAGGTTGAGATTGCTTCTCCTTTTACTAATGAATGATTTTTTTAGCTATAATATCACTGAGCTGAACAAATATGTCACCTTTGAGTACATAAGGAAAAATAAACACATGCTAAATGGGTAAAACATTACAACTACATCTTTAGTAGCCCATCTGTACTTCTAACACTTCAGAAGCTTAGAGATTCAGAGTGTTCTTACATTAATTGCAAGAAAAGTATAAAGGAGAAATTCCTTCTTTTTTGAGATCACAACTGTGAAGTCATGATTATACAAATTCTGCATTTGTGTGCAAAACATGAAACACATTTATCTTAATTCTCCCTGCTTACAATTGTCAGTCAACTAGCAGGACTTTTCCTTCCAAGAAACAGACAGATGTGTTTTATATAACTTCAGTAACCTCAGCACTACAATAAGAAGACATGCAGTATCCTTTTGCTGTGGTTGAAGACAACAGAGAAGGAGGTCACAGGAAAGAATAAATCAAAATTGTTACAACTGAGAAACGTTTGTCAGTTTAACCATGGTGCCACTTTCATTTTTACATAAGCATGTTGGCATAACTCAAGCTCAATACATCAGAATTCTTAATATTTAAAATTTACCTTAACTTTTAATTATCACCATGTTAATAACCAAAATAATCAGATGAAACACATAAGAAAGGGTAATGTTAAACCCCACTTTACTAGAGTTAGTTTCTGGACACATTAACTCATTTTTTTATAGAAGAGGGACAATGAATCTCAGTTTGCTTACAAGCTAGGAGATCACTCTGCATTTCTTAACTGCAAACAAATATAGCACTTGTAACAGGTTATAAATAAACTGGTTTTCAAGCACAGAGCCAGCCCCAACAGTAATAGTACACTATTTAAAAAGACCTAAGGCAATGAATTCCATTTCCAATGGAAAAAATGAATCATATGGTCTTGGACAAACAATTCTGATGGTTTACTTAACAGTCACTTAGTAGTTCTTCCTTGCTCATAGAACTTTATGATTTTTTAGAGGAGTGAAGCATTCAGCTTTAGTGGATAAATCCTTGTTAGCCTAAGACAGTCATTATTATATGCCTCTTTGCCATGAATTGTCTTATGAATGGTCATATCAGTCTGTTTTGGCAAATGAGTAATTAGGGGAAGGCTGTTACTGTGCTTATGAGAATGATATTTTTCTCTGAAGAAAGATAAATATGCATTAGGAAAATGACCATTTGGACTCTTTTTCTGCTTCCTCCTTGTTTTGTGAGAATATGATACTTGGTTTTACCGCAGCCATCTTGTGACCATGAGGTGATTATATGCCAATAACGACAAATGGTAGATTAGAAAGAACCAGCAAAGACAGAAAACAGCAACATCAATAGTAACAACAATCACAGCAAAAGAACAATGGGACCTTAACTTGTGGAGTTCCTATAAAATAAAAAATAAATGCTCTATGTTTATTCTAAAAAAAAAAAGAACTGTGCAAACAAGCTTAAAACTACTTTTTTTGTGCCAATGTTATAAAATGTAGCTTTTAATAAAACCTTGACCCAAATGCCAGCAACTTCAGAAAAGAATTTGGGTAGGGGGAAGAAGAAAGTTATCTCACTTAGGAAAAACAACCACTATCTGTATCCTAATCTTCGATGCAATTTAAACATATATAGCTGCTGTAACACTTTATACAATTCCTATGTACTAGAGCAATAATAAGATCTAAATACAATTATATTTTTAAACACTGGGTGAAGGCTTTACATAAAAATAGCATCCTACTTTTCCCCATAAATTTCTAAAATATCACGTACTTTTCCCCAACATCTGCAGCCGTTTAGGAATTTTTAGGAAACTTTCATGCATTATCTTAATTCCTAATCCCTGGATCTTTGGGCTCAACGAGAAAAGATCAAAACCACCAAAAATGATGGTTCACTTGAAGTCAGGTGAGAGACACTGGCTCAGTTAGTCTCGTAGGACAAAAGCAGTGCTGCATCAACTGTCTCCATGCAGGAGGGGCCCGTGAAGGATCTCGTCAGCCAGTCATCTGTACAGCCCAGGTGATCTGCATACACAGCAGAAATCAAATTAGGTTGTCATAAACAAAGTCCATCACACAGATCACACACTCCCGGATCTTTTTTCTAATATTTATTTTATTTTATTTTATTTTATTTATTTATTTGGTTGCACCGGGTCTTAGTTGCAGGCAGTGGGCTCCTTAGTTGTGGCATGCAAACTCTTAGTTGCGGCATGCGTGTGGGATCTAGTTCCATGACCAGGGAACGAACCCGGGCCCCCTGCATTGGGAGAGTGGGGTCTTTAGCCAGTGCACCACCAGGGAACTAGAGAGAGGCTTTTTTTCTGATCCATTTCTTCCAGGGTCATAAACTCCTTTAGGCTGATGCTGTATGAGGCCTATTCTTTCCTATTTTGTTCCTCTCAGCTGAGTTGCTAGGCGAGTCTGGCTAGGTGTTGGATGATAGACCAAAACTGGAACTTGATCCAGATACGACAGCAGCGGCTCCTGATCCAGCTCCGTCCCCTTGCCGAAGCTAGCCCAGTCGGACTGAGACTTGTGAGGCAGGGAGATGTCATCCGAAGTGGGGGACTTAAGGCATTTCCCCATCTTCCGGGGCTTGAGTGTGTGATCTGTGTGCTGTTTTGACAGTCTTCCAACCTCATTCTTTTTTAAAATAATTAATTAATTAATTTATTTATTATTTTTATTTATTTTTGACTTTTAAAAATTTATTTTTTATACAGCAGGTTCTTATTAGTTATCTGTTTTATACATATTAGTGTATATATGTCAATCCCAATCTCCCAGTTCATCTCACCACCACCGACCCCCGCCCTGCCTCGCTTTCCCACCTTGGTGTCTATACGTTTGTTCTCTACATCTGTGTCTCTATTTCTGCCTTGCAAACCGGTTCATCTGTACCATTTTTCTAGATTCCACATATAGGCATTAATATACAATATTTGTTTTTCTCTTTCTGACTTAGTTCACTCTGTATGACAGTCTCTAGGTCCGTCCACGGACCTTTGTCCTTTCATCTGTCGATGGGCATTTAGGTTGCTTCCATGACCTAGCTATTGTGAATAGTGCTGCATTGAACATTGGGGTGCATATGTCTTTTTGAATTATGGTTTTCTCTGGGTATATGCCCAGCAGTGGGATTGCTGAGTCATGGTAATTGTATTTTTACTTTTTAAGGAACCTCCATACTGTTCTCCATAGTGGCTGTATCAGTTTACATTCCCACCAGCAGTGCAAGAGGGTTCCCTTTCCTCACACCCTCTCCCGCATCTGTTGTTTGTAGATTTTCTGATGATGCCCATCTAACCGGTGTAAGGTGATACCTCATTGTAGTTTTGATTTGCATTTCTTTAATAATTAGTGATGTTGAGCAGCTTTTCATGTGCCCTGTGGCCATCTGTATGTCTTCTTTGGAGAAATGTCTATTTAGGTCTTCTGCCCATTTTTTGATTGGGTTGTTTGTTTTTTTAATAATGAGCTGCATGACCTATTTATATATTTTGGAGATTAATCCTTTGTCTGTTGATTCGTTTGCAAATATTTTCTCCCATTCTGAGGGTTGTCTTTTCATCTTGTTTATACTTTGCTGTGCAAAAGCTTTTAAGTTTCATTAGGTCCCATTTGTTTATTTTTTTTTAAGGCTGCATTTTTCCTTTGCTTACTGATGAACATATAAAAGTCCGAAGTTTTTGATATTATAAAACATCAAAGTAATGAACCTTGCTGTGTGAACACCTTTGAATATATATGCTTTGTCTCAGTTAACTTCACTCAGAATGGGACTTCTGCATCAAAGAGTTGGTGCCCTTATGCTTTTTGTGGTTGTTGCTACACTGTACCAATTTATGGTTGTTCATGCAGGAAATACTTATTGAGCATGTGTTATGTTTAAGCACTGTGCTGGGTGCTAGCAAAAAGACTTGTGACATTTTGTGAGTAAAGAGACTTGACCTGCCCTTTGTGAATTCTAACAGTCCAGAGAGGGAATAGATATTCAAGAATCATACTCTGCATGTAGAATTACAACTCTGACAAGTGCCAAGGAGAGGAACATGGTACCATGAGAGCATATTTTAGGGAGGATTTGATCTCATCATGGAGATTAGAGAAGGTTTATTTAGGGATGTTTCAGCTGATATCTGAAGGATGAGTAGGTATTAAGCAGATAGGGACGTTGGAGAGAGATTTCTGAGCATAAGGAATAGCAAAAGACCCTATAAGAGGAAAGCATATGGTGTGTTGGAGGAACTGGCCAGGAAGGTGGGGCTGTTGGGGGAGCATGTGATTATAATGGAGCTACAAGTGTGGGCAGGAGCTCGATTGTGCAGGCTTATGTTTAAGGTTTCAGACTTTAATAGAAAACCATTGAACTTTTTTTGTTGAAGGTGAGTGTGTGGAACATACCCAATTGCATTTTCAACCTATCATTTTGCTACCGAGTGGAGAATACACCGCAGGGAGAAAGTGGAAGCGAGGAAACAAGTTAGGAGACTTTTGTAGAAATTGGGCATAATGGTGGCTTGGACCAGGGTATGGTGGTCATTTTGGTGGAAAGATGTGGACAGATTCTAGAGGTATGTAGGCAGTATCCTTGTTAGCACTGGTGGTGGGTTGAGGATGAGGGCGAGGGAGAAATAGCTGTCAGTGATGGTGATTCCTAAGTTTCTGGCTCCTATGGTTGGTTAGATAGGGTTTTTTAGATATGATGTTAATATTTATCCTAATTTGTCTTTTGTTATTTGTTGGTTCTTGATGAATACTCTGTCATATTAAGTCTCCTGTTTTGAGTGTACAAAGCATTTTGATCAAAACTGAGTGTTAAAAAAAAAAACAAAACTGAGTGTTGTATGTTATCAGATAACTTTTTAACATCTGCCAGTTTGGTCATGTATTTTATTCTCTTTCATTTATTAATTAAATTATTGTATTAATGTAAATAATTATATTAATAGATTTTCTAAAGTTGTGTTATCCTTGCATCCTTGGAATAAAGCCTTTTTGTAATCATGGTATATATCATTCTTTAATAATTATTGATTAGATGTGCTGATACTTTCTTAGGATTTTTATATCTATATTTGTAAAGCGAAATTGGACCTTTTTTGCAAAACCTTGATTTTCTTTTCTTTTTATTTACAAATGACTCGAATTTTGTTGTTTTGTAGATATTTGATTGATGTAGAAGGCATGTGGCCAGATGATGCAATTGAATGTAAGTATAAGGGTTGTCACTACTTTTCCGTTTTTATAAAATTTGAAGGTAGAAGTGTAGGGGAATTTCTTAAGTTTTGGAAAAAGAGAAAAGTTTGTAATTCATTTGTTCAGACATAAGATAACCGTTTACCAAAAGTTTTGAAAGGGATGTATCTGGAAATAGCGAGATATAACAGCCTGAATAATTAGTCAGTGGATTTCAGCATTTTTTTTCTTTTTTTAATTTATTTAATTAATTTATTTATTTTTGGCTGCATTGGGTCTTCGTTGCTGTGCGGGCTTTCTCTAGTTGCAGCGAGCGGGGGCTACTCTTTGTTGCGGTACGCGGGCCTCTCATTGTAGTGGCTTCTCGTTGAGGAGTATGGGCTCTAGGCACACAGGCTTCAGTAGTTGTGGCACGTGGGCTTCAGTAGTTGTGGTGCATGGGCTTAGTTGCTCCGTGGCATGTGGGATCTTCCCAGACCAGGGCTCGAACCCCTGTCCACTGCATTGGCAGGTTGATTCTTAACCACCGTGCAACCAGGGAAGTCCCTGGATTTCATCTTTAATCTGCTTTCTCTGGGAAAGATTTGCTTTTTGTACAGTTATCTCTAACAATTCATCCGTTCCTCAGTATTCAATAGGAGCCGTGGACATTGCTTAGAAAGACAAAACTACATTGAAGACCTTCGGAATGGTCCCATCAGAAAGTAAGTTGCATTTTATATGTGATATTTGTGGTTAGGAAGATCTATTTTTATATAATTTAAGCTGCACATATCCCTTCTTCTTATAGCTTGTTTACTTGCTCGAGGAAGCCTAAACAAATAGGAATGGGGGGAGGATGGAATTGTTATTTTCACGGGCCAAAATATAGTCACTAAATTGGCTACTGAATTTGCAGACCAGTAATATTTTGTGGAAACATTCTGTTTGAGGAATCGGGATTCCAGTGTATCCAGAACAAGTGGTTTTGAAGGCTCAGCGCGTATGATGGAACCAGTTCACACAGCTAATAAGTCTGTTAACCAAGGACTGAAGTATAACCTACGTCAGACCCCAGGTTACCCAACATCTCGGCATTTCCGTACCCAGACCCAAGATTCGCAGCAATCAGAAAGGTATCTCTGCTTTCCCTTTTTCTAGAATTGAAATAGAAATTAATATTATAAATTAGTGCAAACACATTATAATGTGAAGAACTGGTGTTTTCTTGCTGATCAGTGTCAACCAGGAGGTATTGTTTGTTCCATATTTTGCATTTAGGGCTGGAAAATCAAGTACAGGAGGGGGAATAGGTGATTTTTCAGAGGCAGTTGGGAAGAGGACTTAGAAATTTTCATTGATTCTTAAACTTAGTTTAAGCC
The DNA here is from genome assembly GCF_003676395.1 of Aethalodelphis obliquidens. Lineage (NCBI taxonomy): Eukaryota > Metazoa > Chordata > Mammalia > Artiodactyla > Delphinidae > Aethalodelphis > Aethalodelphis obliquidens. Next base: position 95,182 of record NW_020838072.1, on the reverse strand, counting down.
AATAATTTGATGTGAGTGTCAGAAAGGATCTTACATTCTTAGGCTGCAGTAATAGTGGTATAGTTTTCAGAATAAAGAAGGTTGCTTTATTTAAAGAGTAAATACAAATTATAGGGAAAATGGTAAAATTCCAGTAGAGAAACTTGCAAAGGGGTTGAACATATAAATCACAAACATACTTTTACATGGGAAACAGGAAAAACCTCAGTACAATTAAACAATACTTTTTGCTATTTTGCTATTAATTTAGCAAGTTTTTGACAAGGTAGTCCAGTGTATTGATTGTCAGGCCGGACTTGGGTTTGCATCCTGGCTCTGCTGTTCACCCTGTATGTGATCTTTTTTTTTTTTTTAACATCTTTATTGGAGTATAATTGCTGCAATGAACATTCTGGTACACGACTCTTTTTGAATTATGGTTTTCTCAGGGTATATGCCCAGTAGTGGGATTGCTGGGTCATAGGGTAGATCTCTTTGTAGTTTTTTAAGGAACCTCCATACTGTTCTCCATAGTGGCTGTACCAATTCACACTCCCACCAGCAGTGCAAGAGTGTTCCCTTTTCTCCACACCCTCTCCAGCATTTAATTGTTTCTAGATTTTTTGATGATGGCCATTCTGACCAGTGTGAGATGATATCTCATTGTAGTTTTGATTTGCATTTCTCTAATGATTAGTGATGTTGAGCATTCTTTCATGTGTTTGTTGGCAAGTCTGTATATCTTTGGAGAAATGTCTATTTAGGTCTTCTACCCAATTTTGGATTGGGTTGTTTTTTTCTTATTGCGCTGCATGAGCTGCTTATAAATTTTGGAGATTAATCCTTTGTCAGTTGCTTCATTTGCAAATATTTTCTCCCATTCTAAGGGTTGTCTTTTGGTCTTTTTTTTTTTTTCTTTTTTGTTACATCTTTATTGGACTACAGTTGCTTTACAATGGTGTATTAGTTTCTGCTTTATAACAAAGTGAATCAGTTATACATATACATATGTTTCCATATCTCTTCCCTCTTACGTCTCCCTCCCTCCCACCCTCCCTACCCCACCCCTTCAGGCAGTCACAAAGCACTGAGCTTGATCTCCCTGTGCTATGCAGCTGCTTCCCACAAGCTATCTACCTTACGTTTGGTAGTGTATATATGTCCATGCCTCTCTCTCACTTTGTCACAGCTTACCCCTCCCCCTCCCCATATCCTCAAGTCCATTCTCTAGTAGGTCTGTGTCTTTATTCCTGTCTTACCTCTAGGTTTTTCATGACATTTTTTTCTCTTCAATTCCATATATATGTGTTAGCATACGGTATTTGTCTTTCTCTTTCTGACTTACTTCACTCTGTATGACAGACTCTAGGTCTATCCACCTCATTACAAATAGCTCAATTTCGCTTCTTTTTATGGCTGAGTAATATTCCATTGTATATATGTGCCACATCTTCTTTATCCATTCATCTGATGATGGACACATAGGTTGTTTCCATCTCCGGGCTATTGCAAATAGAGCTGCAATGAACATTTTGGTACATGACTCTTTTTGAATTATGGTTTTCTCAGGGTATATGCCCAGTAGTGGGATTGCAGGATCATATGGTAGTTCTATTTGTAGTTTTTTATTTTTTATTTTTTTATTTTTTTATTTTTTATTTTTGTGATACAAGGGCCTCTCACTGTTATGGCCTCTCCCGTTGCAGAGCACAGGCTCCGGACGTGCAGGCTCAGCGGCCATGGCTCATAGGCCCAGCCGCTCCACGGCATGTGGGATCTTCCCAGACTGGGACATGAACCCGTGTCCCCTGCATCGGCAGGCGGGCTCTCAACCACTGCGCCACCAGGGAAGCCGCTATTTGTAGTTTTTTAAGGAACCTCCATACTGTTCTCCACAGTGGCTGTATCAATTCACATTCCCACCAACAGTGCAAGAGGGTTCCCTTTTCTCCACACCCTCTCCAGCATTTATTGTTTCTAGATTTTTTGATGATGGCCATTCTGACTGGTGTGAGATGATATCTCATTGTAGTTTTGATTTGCATTTCTCTAATGATTAATGAAGTTGAGCATTCTTTCATGTGTTTGGTGGCAGTCTGTATATCTTCTTTGGAGAAATGTCTATTTAGGTCTTCTATCCATTTTTGGATTGGGTTGTTTGTTTTTTTGTTATTGAGCTGCATGAGCTGCTTATAAATTTTGGGGATTAATCCTTTGTCAATTGCTTCATTTGCAAATATTTTCTCCCATTCTGAGGGTTGTCTTTTGGTCTTGTTTATGGTTTCCTTTGCTGTGCAGGAGCTTTGAAGTTACATTAGTTCCCATTTTTAAATTTTTGTTTTTATTTCCATTTCTATAGGAGGTGGGTCAGAAAGGATCTTGCTGTGATTTAGGTCATAGAGTGTTTTGCCTATGTTTTCCTCTAAGAGTTTGATAGTTTCTGGCCTTAGATTTAGGTCTTTAATCCATTTTGAGCTTATTTTTGTGTATGGTGTTAGGGATTTGATCTAATCTCATACTTTTTTTTTTTTTTTTTTTTGGGGTACACGGGCCTCTCACTGTTGTGGCCTCTCCTGTTGCGGAGCACAGGCTCCAGACGCGCAGGCTAGGCGGCCATGGCTCACAGGCCTAGCCGCTCCGCGGCATGTGGGATCTTCCCAGACTGGGGCACGAACCCATGTCCCCCGCATCGGCAGGCAGATTCTCAACCACTGCGCCACCAGGGAAGCCCTAATCTCATTCTTTTAATTGTACCTGTCCAGTTTTCCCAGCACCACTTATTGAAGCGGCTGTCCTTTCTCCACTGTACATTCCTGCCTCCTTTATCAAAGATAAGGTGACCATATGTGCGTGCGTTTATCTCTGGGCTTTCTATCCTGTTCCATTGATCTATCTTTCTGTTTTTGTGCCAGTACCATACTGTCTTGATTACTGTAGCTTTGTAGTAGAGTCTGAAGTCAGGGAGCCTGATTCCTCCACCTCCGTTTTTCATTCTCAAGATTGCTTTGGCTATTCGCGGTCTTTGGTGTTTCCATACAAATTGTGAAATTTTTTGTTCTAGTTCTGTGAAAAATGCCAGGGTAGTTTGATAGGGATTGCATTAAATCTGTAGATTGCTTTGGGTAGTAGAGTTATTTTCACAATGTTGATTCTTCCAATCCAAGAACATGGTGTATGTCTCCATCTATTTGTATCATCTTTAATTTCTTTCATCAGTGTTTTATAATTTTCTGCATACAGGTCTTTTGTCTCCTTAGGTAGGTTTATTCTTAAATATTTTATTCTTTTTGTTGCAGTGGTAAATGGGAGTGTTTTCTTGATTTCACTTTCAGATTTTTCATCATTAGTGTATAGGAATGCCAGAGATTTGTGTGCATTAATTTTGTATCCTGCTGCTTCACCAAATTCATTGATTAGCTCTAGTAGTTTTCTGGTAGCATCTTTAGGATTCTCTATGTATAGTATCATGTCATCTGCAAACAGTGACAGCTTTACTTCTTTTCCAATTTGGATTCCTTTTTTTTCCTTTTCTTCTCTGACTGCTGTGGCTAAAACTTCCAAAACTATGTTGAATAAGAGTGGTGAGAGTGGGCAACCTTGTCTTGTTCCTGATCTTAGTGGAAATGCTTTCAGTTTTTCACCATTGAGGACGATGTTGGCTGTGGGCTTGTCATATATGGCCTTTATTATGTTGAGGAAAGTTCCCTCTATGCCTACTTTCTGCAGGGTGTTTATCATAAATGGGTGTTGAATTTTGTCAAAAGCTTTCTCTGCATCTATTAAGATGATCATATGGTTTTTCTCCTTCAACTTGTTAATATGGTTTATCACATTGATAGATTTGTGTATATTGAAGAATCCTTGCATTCCTGGAATAAACCCCACTTGATCATGGTGTATGATCCTTTTAATGTGCTGTTGGATTCTGTTTGCTAGTATTTTGTTGAGGATTTTTGCATCTATGTTCATCAGTGATATTGGCCTGTAGTTTTCTTTCTTTGTGACATCCTTGTCTGGTTTGGTATCAAGGTGATGGTGGCCTCGTAGAAGGAATTTGGGAGTGTTCCTCCCTCTGCTATATTTTGGAAGAGTTTGAGAAGGATAGGTGTTAGCTCTTCTCTAAATGTTTGATATAATTCGCCTGTGAAGCCATCTGGTCCTGGGCTTTTGTTTGTTGGAAGATTTTTAATCACAGTTTCAATTTCAGTGCTTGTGATTGGTCTGTTCATATTTTCTATTTCTTCCTGATTCAGTCTTGTCAGGTTGTGCATTTCTAAGAATTTGTCCATTTCTTCCAGGTTTTCCATTTTATTGGCATAGAGTTACTTGTAGTAATCTCTCATGATCTTTTGTATTTCTGCAGTGTCAGTTGTTACTTCTCCTTTTTCATTTCTAATTCTATTGATTTGAGTCTTCTCCCTTTTTTTCTTGATGAGTCTGGCTAATGGTTTATCAATTTGGTTTATCTTCTCAAAGAACCAGCTTTTAGTTTTATTGAACTTTGCAGTCGTTTCCTTCATTTCTTTTTCATTTATTTCTGATCTGATCTTCATGATTTCTTTCCTTCTGCTAACTTTGGGGTTCTTCTTGTTCTTCTTTCTCTAATTGCTTTAGGTGCAAGGTTAGGTTGTTTATTCGAGATGTTTCCTGTTTCTTAAGGTAGGATTGCATTGCTATAAACTTCTCTCTTAGAACTGCTTTTGCTGCATCCCATAGATTTTGGGTCATCGTGTCTCCATTGACATTTGTTTCTAGGTATTTTTTAATTTCCTCTTTGATTTCTTCTGTGATCACCTCGTTATTAAGTAGTGTATTGTTTAGCCTCCATGTGTTTGTATTTTGTACAGATCTTTTCCTGTAATTGATATCTAGTCTCATAGCGTTGTGGTCGAAAAAGATACTTGATACAATTTCAATTTTCTTAAATTTACCAAGGCTTGATTTTTGACCCAAGATATGATCTATCCTGTAGAATGGTCCATGAGCACTTGAGAAAAATGTGTATTCTGTTGTTTTTGGATGGAATGTCCTATAAATATCAATTAAGTCCATCTTGTTTAATGTATCATTTAAAGCTTGTGTTTCCTTATTTATTTTCATTTTGGATGATCTGTCCATTGTTGAAAGTGGGGTATTAAAGTCTCCTACTATGAATGTGTTACTGTCGATTTCCCCTTTTATGGCTGTTAGTATTTGCCTTATGTATTGAGGTGATCCTATGTTGGGTGCGTAAATATTTACAATTGTTATATGTTCTTCTTGGATCAATCTCTTGATCATTATGTAGTGTTCTTCTTTGTCTCTTGTAATAGTCTTTATTTTAAAGTCTATTTTGTCTGATATGAGAATTGCTACTCCAGCTTTCTTTTGGTTTCCATTTGCATGGAATATCTTTTTCCATCCCCTTACTTTCAGTCTGTATGTGTCTCTAGGTCTGAAGTGCACCTCTTGTACCCAGCAAATATATGGGTCTTGTTTTTGTTATCCATTCAGGCAATCTGTGTCTTTTGGTGGGAGCATTTAGTCCATTTACATTTAAGGTAATTATCGATATGTATGTTCCTATTCCCATTTTCTTAATTGTTTTGGGTTTGTTATTGTAGGTCTTTTCCTTCTCTTGTGTTTCTTGCCTAGAGAAGTTCATTTAGTAGTTGTTGTAAAGCTGGTTTGGTGGTGCTGAACTCTCTCAGCTTTTGCTTGTCTGTAAAGCTTTTAATTTCTCCATCCAATCTGAATGAGATCCTTGCTGGGTAGAGTAATCTTGGTTGCAGGTTCTTCTCCTTCATCACTTTAAATATGTCCTGCCAGTCCCTTCTGGCTTGCAGAGTTTCTGCTGAAAGATCAGCTGTTAACCTTATGGGGATTTGCTTGTGTGTTATTTGTTGTTTTTCCCTTGCTGCTTTTAATATGTTTTCTTTGTATTTAATTTTTGAGAGTTTGATTAATATATGTCTTGGCGTATTTCTCCTTGGATTTATCCTGTATGGGACTCTCTGTGCTTCCTGGACTTCATTAACTATTTCCTTTCCCATATTAGGGAAATTTTCAACTATAATCTCTTCAAATATTTTCTCAGTCCCTTTCTTTTTCTCTTCTTCTTCTGGATCCCCTATAATTCGAATGTTGGTGCATTTAATGTTGTCCCAGAGGTCTCTGAGACTGTCCTCATGTCTTTTCATTCTTTTTTCTTTATTCTGCTCTGCAGTAGTTATTTCCACTATTTTATCTTCCAGGTCACTTATCCGTTCTTCTGCCTCAGTTATTCTGCTATTGATCCCATGTAGAGTATTTTTCATTTCATTTATTTTGTTGCTCATCATTGTTTGTTTCCTCTTTAGTTCTTCTAGGTCCTTGTTAAATGTTTCTTGCATTTTGTCTGTTCTATTTCCAAGATTTTGGATCATCTTTACTATCATTATTCTGAATTCTTTTTCAGGTAGATTGCCTATTTCCTCTTCATTTGTTAGGTCTGGTGTGTTTTTATCTTGCTCCTTCATCTGCTGTGTTTTTCTGTCTTCTCATTTTGCTTATCTTGCTGTGTTTGGGGTCTCCTTTTTGCAGGCTGCAGGTTCGTAGTTCCCATTGTTTTTTGTGTCTGTCCCCAGTGGCTAAGGTTGATTCAGTGGGTTGTGTAGGCTTCCTGATGGAGGGGACTAGTGCCTGTGTTCTGGTGGATGAGGCTGGATCTTGTCTTTCTGGTGGGCAGGTCCACGTCTGGTGGTGTGTTTTGGGGTGTCTGTGGACTTACTATGATTTTAGGCAGCCTCTCTGCTAATGGGTGGGGTTGTGTTCCTGTCTTGCTAGTTGTTTGGCATAGGATGTCTAGCACTGTACCTTGTTGGTCGTTGAGTGAAGCTGGGTGCTGGTGTTGAGATGGAGATATTTGGGAGATTTTCGCCGTTTGATATTATGTGGAGCTGGGAGGTCTCTTGTGGACCAGTGTCCTGAAGTTGGCTCTCCCACCTCAGAGGCACAGCACTGACTCCTGGCTGGAGCACCAAGAGCCTTTTACCCACACAGCTCAGAATAAAAGGGAGAAAAAGTAGAAAGAAAGAAGGGAGGGAGGGAGGAGGGAAGGAAGGAAGAAAAGAAAGAAAGAAGATAATACAATAAATAAAATAATACAATAAATACAATAAAATAAATACAATAAAATAAAGTAAGATAAAATATAATAAAGTTATAAAAATAAAAAAATAATTAAGAGAAGAAAAGAAAAAACGGACGGATAGAACCCTAGGACAAATGGTGGAAGCAAAGCTATACAGACAAAATTTCTCACAGACGCATACTCCTACACGATCACAAAAAGAGGAAAAGGGGAAAAAATCATAAATCTTGCTCTCAAAGTCCACCTCCTCAATTTGGGATGATTCGTTGTCTATTCGTGTATTCCACAGATGCAGGGTCCATCAGGTTGATTGTGGAGCTTTAATCTGCTGCTTCTGAGGCTGCTGGGAGAGATTTCCCTTTCTCTTCTTTGTTCTCACAGCTGGCAAGCGCTCAGCTTTGGATTTGGCCCTGCCTCTGTGTGTAGGTCGCTGTAGGGCGTCTGTTCTTCGCTCAGACAGGATGGGGTTAAAGGAGCCGCTGAATCGGGGGCTCTGGCTCACTCAGGCTGGGGGGAGGGAGGGGCACGGAGTGCGGGGCGAGCCTGCGGCGGCAGAGGCCAGCGTGACGTTGCACCAGCCTGAGGCGTGCCGTGCGTTCTCCCGGGGTGGGGGGGGGGGGTTGTCGCTGGATCCCAGGACCCTGGCAGTGGCGGGCTGTACAGTCTCCCCGGAAGTGGGGTGTGGATAGTGACCTGTGCTCGCACACAGGCTTCTTGGTGGCGGCAGCAGCAGCCTTAGCGTCTCATGCCAGTCTCTGGGGCCCACGCTTTTAGCCTCGGCTTGCGCCCATCTCTGGAGCTCCTTTAAGCAGCGCTCTTAATCCCCTCTCCTCGTGCACCAGGAAACAAAGAGGGAAGAAAAAGTCTCTTGCCTCTTCGGCAGCTCCAGACTTTTACCCGGACTCCCTCCCAGCTAGCCGTGGTGCACTAACCCCCTGCAGGCTGTGTTCACGCTGCCAACCCCAGTCCTCTCCCCTCGCTCTGACCGAAGCCCGAGCCTCAACTCTCAGCCCCGCCTGCCCCGGCGGGTGAGCAGACAAGCCTCTTGGGCTGGTGAGTGCCGGTCGGCCCTGATCCTCTGTGCGGGAATCTCCCCGCTTTGCCTTCCACACCCCTGTTGCTGTGCTCTCCTCCGTGGCTCCGAAGCTCCCCCCTCCGCCACACGCAGTCTCCACCCACGAAGGGACTTCCTCGGGTGTGGAAACCTTTCCTCTTTCACAGCTCCCTCCCACCGGTGCAGGTCCCATCCCTATCCTTTTGTCTCTGTTTATTCTTTTTTCTTTTGCCCTACCCAGGTATGTGGGGGGTTTCTTGCCTTTTGGGAGGTCTGAGGTCTTCTGCCAGCGTTCAGTAGGTGTTCTTTAGGAGTTGTTCCACGTGTAGATGTATTTCTGGTGTATCTGTGGGGAGGAAGGTGATCTCCGCGTCTTACTCTTCCGCCATCTTCCCAGAAGCCCCCCTGTATATGCTCTTGAGTAAGATCTCTAAATTCCTATTTTATTATCAGTTAGATGGAAATTTTAATAATATTATAAATAAAATTTTAATAACATATACCTTGGGATTGTTGTAGATTATTACATGAGTTAATAAAGTACTTTAGCACATTGTAAACTTTCAGTTTTCAAAAAGATATTTTGGCATTTTTAGCAGATGTAAACATTTCAAAAAGGTTGCTTGTATTGCCAGGGCACTAAAAAATGGTATAGCCCTTTTGAAACATAACTGTAATAGCCATAAAAATGTTCATACCTGGTAATTCCACCATGAGGTTACAGAAATACTTAAAAATATGGAAAAATCTACGTGCATTTAATCATTCAGCACATTTCTCAAACTCCCTACTATGTATCAGACTCTGGACTAGATGCTTAGGATACAGTTGTATGTGTTCTGGGATGTTAATCCCAGCATTATTTACAGTAGTGGAAAAATTGGTAGCAGCTTGCATTTCTAATGATGAAGAATAGCTAAGTAAATTATTATATCCATACTATGATATTTTATAAAACCATTGAAAGTGATAGCTTACTTATGATAAGTGAAAATAATAGGTTATGATTCAGCAGTCAAAAAAAGATGCTAGGGGGAAAAAGACCAAAAGTAAATATTAACCAGTTTACTTAGATTAAGTGGGATTGAGGGGTTTTGGGGGGTGTTTGCTTTTCTCAGATTTCCAAATTTTCTTTTGTATGATTGTATTAGATTTACTGATGTTGCTTTTGAAACAATTAAATTTTAATTTTCCAAATTTGCTGCATGTGCCAAGGTTAGAATTTCTACATTTTATAATTAATTTATATATGTATTTACTTATGAAGTGAAAGTAGGTTCCTGGTTTCAAAAATAAATAGCTTATTCTGTTTCATGTCAACCCTGCCACACTTGGAGAGAATGTATCTGATTAGAATAGTATGGGCATTTATAGGGAAAGATGGAAAGGCTTCTGGGAACCTACAGTGTGCCAAGGCATTGTGGTGGGTAATTGAAGTATATCATCTTAATTTACCTTCAAAACAATCCATGAAGATGGAAGGTATTATTAGCTCTATTTTATAAAGAACTACAAAATCCAAAGATTAAGCAATTTTATCTGCTAAAATCACGCAGGTAGAAAACAGTAGAACCAGAGTATCTATGTATAATTTTATAAAGCTTATTATACATATTTATTAAACTAATAATGGTGTATTACTTTTGTTTTGTTTAAGAAAATTTTCACAGAATCAGAACATTTACCAGAGAGGCCATATTCCTCCTCCTGGTCCCCACGGAGAGGACTGTTTACACAGGAGGTACTCTTGGAATGTAAAGCCAAATGGCAGTCAAGCAGCGCAGAACAGAAGGTGGTATCCTGGCAGTTACTACAGACTACCCTATCCGACCTATTATAGATGGACCAAGTGACACAAGCCTACCCTGGAAATCTACCTGGAGACAGAACAGGACCGAAGACAGCCAGAGTGACTTTTTATAAAATCAGGTCAAATGAGGTTTACAATCTATTTTAGTGCTCCCTTATGTGTTCAAGCTTAAGGAAAAATTATATTGATACTTAGCTCCGCTGATAAATTTGCAGTATTTACAACAGTGAAGGAAATAATCTGTCATTCCAGTCTTAAATTTTTTTAAAGGAGGATGATATTTTAGAACTGGTAAAAGTAATAAAGAACATCCCTTGTAAATTATTTTTAAAAATTCTATCTTCCTTTTCTGGTGTATTTCCTTCTGACTAGACTTGTAATGTTAGTGTGTGTGTGTGTGTGTGTGTGTGTATGTGTGTGTGTATGTATGTGTGTGTGTGCAGAAAATTTATAGTGTTTTTGTCATGTTCTGTTATTACCCAATCATCAGGGTATCTCCCCCCCACCACCCCGGCCCCAAACTGTTCAAGATTTCTATTAAAATCTACCTAGGAGATAATCTCTTTAGAACCTAATCACTATCTGTAATTAGTTGTAGTATTTTTGTGATTAGACATTTCTTTCTTTTGGCAGTCTATTGTTGGATTTGACCAATTTCCTTTCACTGAATTGTCAGATACGCCATCTAACACTGGATAAACTTTTAGGGATTGATTGTCAATTGAGCAGGAGAGACAAACTGATAAGCGTAAATGCTAAATGCTGGGTAATTTACCTGACAGGGTAATTGTTATCAACTGTGTGGAGCTACTCAGAAAACTTGAAAACTTTTATAGACTATAAATGTTGCTTGATGAACAGAATAGGGTGCGACATTTAAAGCCTGGAATATCTGGGGAGACTTGCATAGCTCCTTGTGTTGTTGCTTCTTTGTTGAACGTAACCTGCTGCAGTCTTTCTCCACTTGCCTCTCACGGTGGAATGGTGTCTTGACCTTGACTTTTTCTAAGTTGCCCCTTCTGCTAGTTTACCTCTGGAACACACAGCTGGATCATGTGGGAGGTGTTAATTATTTTTAGTTGCAGAGGAAGCCAGAAACCTTTGTTTGCTCAAGAAAGGGTCTAACTGTCATGACATCATAAGCCTTGGTAAATATTTGATGAATACTTGGGCAAATTGGCTTCGTTTTTTAAGTCTCTGATTTTGAAGCATTGTATCGTGGAAAGTCTGATACTGCATATGATAGTTGTTTTCTCTGTTCTGTGTTATAAATGAACATCATGTGGAACCTGACCCTAATGAAGTTCTCTAACTCAGCTACTCCCTGGTCTGTGTCTGATGAGCTCAGTCAGGTTGCTACCTTTCATCTAGGCGGTGGCTCAGAAAGTTTTTTTCTGCCAGCCACATTTAACAGAGATACAAGAGTTCTTCTTGCCAGAAGGCTGCTCTGTGGAATTTGTTCCTTCGCATACATCGTGAACTCTCCCTTGGAAAGATACTGGCGCAGCAAGACAACTGGTGAGGCAAAAAAAAGAACCACCAGAGTCCAGCTAATCTAATAGTTTTAAGGAGTTCCTTGGCAAGCAGTTTCTGAGGAGGACATTGCCAGCAGAAGTGTCATCTTAAGCACTGCCACCTTTGAAAAACTTCTTTGATCGTGTTGTCCTCTCTGTCCCCATCCCATTTCATTTATCAACACAGCTTATTGAAAACCAGTCTCCTTTTGCTATCTCGTGTCTCATTTATTCTTCAACACACTGTTTTCCCGGCTTCTGCTCACATCACACCACTGAAAGTCCTCTGGGTAAAGGGACGAGCAACCTTTTTTAAAGGTCTTTAGTGGTCTGTTTAAGCTTTTAAATTTTTTATTTTTATTAAAAAAACACAGGTAAGTATTGGGTTGGCCAAAAAGTTCGTTTGGGTTTTTCTGCAGGATGTTACGGAAAACCCAAACGAACTTTTTGGCCAACCCAATAGTTTAAAATTCAAATAGTTCTACCGAGATTTCTATGAAAAAGAGTAGTCTTCCCATCAGCACCCCTGCCCTATCCCCTGATTGTCACTCCCCAAGGGCAATCACTTTAAGTATTTTTGCATTATTTTCTACCCAAAGGCAACCACTTAAAATATTTTAGCATTATTTTCTAATATTTGCCTCCATATTTAAATACTAGGCGTATATTACCACGTCTTGATTTTTCAGTTTCTGATACTATCTATTGACTTCCTACTGTGGAAGATGAGAACTTAGCTCTTTCACATCATCTGTCCACATACACACTTCTGTTCCCCTCATCTTTTCAGGATAGTTATTTCCCAACTTTTGGTTAAATCAATATTCTAAGTTTATGTTATTTGCTAGGTAAGTATCATTCACCTCTGAACCATCGTGTACGAGTATGTTTCCATTCTTACACCATTTTGTCCCCTTCATTTTTGTTTGTGTCTTTTCCTATGAACCTATCACTAATTCATCCTCCAGATCTCTGTAACATTTCTCAGTGTGGATAGGGTAAACACATCAGATTCTTTTTTGTTTGAAATCTTTCCTGGATTGATTGGACTTGTTCTTGACCTGTTCTAGGTTGGGCACTGTTTTTAGTTTGCCAGGGCTGCCATAAAAAAGTACCACGGACTGGGTGGCTTAAACAACAGATGTTTATTTTCTCACTTCTGGAGGCCAGAAGTCCAAGGTCAAGCTGTTGGCAGGGTTGGTTTCTTCTGAGGCCTCTCTCCTTGACTTGTAAATGGCCATCTTCTCCCTTGGTCTTCACATGGTCTTCCCTCTGTGTCTACGTCCAGATTTCCTTTTCTTATAAGGATACCAGTCATATTGGATTAGTGCCCACCCTAATGACCTCATTTAAACTTACCTCTTTAAAGACGCCATCTCCAAGTACAGTCACATTCTGAAGTCCAGGTGGTTAGGACAACTTCAACATATGACTTTGCGGGAGCACAGCTCAACACATGACAGGCACGTTGGTTGTTCTCTACACCTGGGGCATAGCTCTTGCCCTGAGATTTCTCTTTGCCTTCACCCTGGTCCTTTCTTATACCCCTCTTCTGTTTCCTGGATCCACAGCTGCTGCGTTCATGGTTTACTTCCCTGTTTGGTGGAGCATATCCTTCCATGGTTTCCCAAGGATTAATGGGATGTAAATTTTTTGAGGCTTTTGCATGTCTGAAATGGGTTTATTTTATTCTTCCACTGCACTGATAGTTTGATAGAATGTACAGTTGTAGGTAAGCACTTTAAAATGCATTTATTCATTGTTTTCCATAGTTCATTGTTGCTGTTTGAAGCCTTGTGCTATTCTGATTCCAGAACTTTTATTTGTGACCTGTAATTTTTCTTTCTGCAAGCTTTAGGATCTTTGTTTCAGGTGTCCTGAAAGTTCATGATAGGACTTAGTGTGGGTATTTTTTAAATTCATAATGCTAGATACTAAGTGAGGTCTTCCAGTCTGGCAGGCTATGTGCATCAGTTCTGGGAAATTTTCTTTTCACTTTATCTTCTCTATTTTCTTTTTGGGAAACTTCTATTAGTTGACTATTGGATTTTCTGAAATGTACCTCTAAGTTAATTATATATATATATTTTTTCCATTTTTAATCTTTCCTTCTTTTTTTTTTAAATCACAAGAATTTTATCAGCTTTATGTCCACCCTTCTGTTGATTGTTTAGGTTTTCTGCTACATATTATATACATATTTTTTCTACTATATGTTTTTTTTTAAATAAATTTATTTATTTATTTTTGGCTGCACTGGGTCTTTGTTGCTGCACATGGGCTTTCTCTAGTTGCAGGGAGCGGGGGCTCCTCTGCGTTGCGGCATGCGGGCTTCTCATTGTGGTGGCTTCTCTTGTTGCCGAGCACAGGCTCTAGGGCGCGCGGGCTTCAGTAGTTGTGGCGCGTGGGCTCAGTAGTAGTTGTGGCTCGCAGGCTCAGTAGTTGTGGCTCGTGGGCTCTAGAGTGCAGGCTCAGCATGGGCTTAGTTGCTCCACGGCATGTGGGATCTTCCCGGACCAGAGCTCGAACCTGTGTCTCCTGCATTGGCAGGCGGATTCTTAACCACGGCGCCACCAGGGAAGCCCCCTGCTATATGTTTTTAATCTCCAAGAGCTAGCTCTTCTTTTCTGAGTGTTTTTTTTCCCAGGCACTTCATTCTTTTATTTTTTAAATGAATGCATTATCTTTTCTCTCTCTGAAGTTATCAATTTTTAAGTTTCTTCTGTTCCCTGTGTCAGCTGTTTTTGTTTTTTGTTTTTTCCTGTTTGTTGATGCCTTTCTCTCCTGTTAGATGTGATCTTGAAATATCTGGTGATCTTTGCCTGTCATTTAGTACTTACGATTGAGGCACTCAGAGCTGATGGAAGTGTATGGTAGACTTGTAATAAGGTGGTCAGTCACCTTGACTTTTGTTTAGCTTCCCCTTGCTGCACACAATTAGGTTTTATTTTTCTCCATTCTGAGAGTTAATATATTTGAAATTTTTATTGCTCTCTCTCTCTCTCTCTGTCTACCATTCATCATCCCTCCCATCCTCTTGTGAGTTCTTAATCTTTAGGAGTCTTATCTTCTTGGTAGGGTTTAAGTAAAAAGTAGAGATACAGGCATGAGTTCAATCTAGCCAGTGTAATGAGACTTTGCCACTTAAGTTGGTTTTGGGTTTAACCTTAGTCTGGTAAGCTTGATTTTTATGCCTCATGTCCCAGGAGTGTAGGCCATTCAGTGCCCTAAGTCATGATTTGGACCCACAAAATCAACTACAAACACTCCTGCTATGGAGGTAGGCCCTATCTAGATCCTGTCTGAGCCACCTTTCTAATGTAATTCTAACAACTGCCCCAGAATTATGTCCTAAAACAAGCTCATTAATGTTATTCCCCTCTTGGAAACCTTTGATGGCTCACGGCCTTCAGAATCCATTTCCAACTCCTTGTCAGAGCCCTGTGTGATCTGCCTCCCAGCTGACTTTTCAAAGCCTCTGCTGTGTTCCACTCCATTCTTCAGTGTGCCAGCCGTTTCTTGACCACAACATTGTACATGTTTATGCCACGGTATCTTTGTCTTTCAGGTTGTTCCCTTGGCTATAATGGCTCTCCTACAGCCTCTGTGAACAAATCATTCTTGAAGCCCCCTCTCCTCAGTAAAGCCTTCTCTCCCAGCCCTACCCCCCTACTGGATTATGCTCTTTTTCTACAAGGTACCTTGTATCACTATTTAGCATTTATTTCATTTATATCTCCTGTTATGTGAAACACAGGTTCTAAGAATGGTCTCAGATTCCCTCAACCTCCTCCTCCTCCTTGAAGATGCCATCTGCCACCTGGACCACACTCCCTGGTCTTGCCTTTGCCAGCAAACCTAATTAACACTCTCTAAGCTGACTAGAGCCCAAGTTAAACTCTGGGCCTCCATACCAAGCCCTCTCCATTCTCAGCCATCCCTCCATGTTAGAGTTGGAGGAAATGCTACATATCAGGCCACAACTCTGGCTTTCTGAGCTGCCAGAGAAGGGTGAGATGATGAACAGAAGTGTAGAGGAGTTGGCTCCCATGGAAGGAGCCTTGATTAATGAGACGTGTAAGACAGGAGGAAGCCTGGCAGGCAAATTCCCGCTTCTTTCTCCCTTCTGTGGATTACTCTCAGGAATGGTTTTTCCTTTCAAGCCTCCCAAAGAAAGTCCAGCCTGCTGAGTGAACACATATACCAAACAACTGTGTGGCTTTTTGTCTCATTGTGAAGCCTGTTCCTCACCCTCACAACTCTGTTCCTACATACCCCAAATAAAATACCAGCATTTTAATCCTTGCCTCAGGTTCTGCTTTCTAGAGGACCTCAGCAAGACAAATGTAACACATTTAAAATTCATAAATGTAGGGACTTCCCTGGTGGCACAGTGGTTAAGAATCCACCTGCCAATGCAGGGGACACAGGTTCGAGCCCTGGTTCAGGAAGATCCCACGTGTCATGGAGCAACTAAGCCCGTACGCCACAACTACTGAGCCTGCACTCTAGAGCCTGTGAGCCACAACTACTGAAGCCCGTGCACCTAAAGCCCGTGCTTTACAACAAGAGAATCCAGTGCAATGAGAAACACGTACACTGCAACAAAAAGTAGCATCTGCAAGCCACAACTAGAGAAAGCCTGTGCACAGCAATAAAGACCCAATGCAGCCAAAAGTAAATAAATAAAATTTTAAAATAATAAAATTCATAAATTTATTATTTGTTAATAAATCTGGCAGTCATAGCTATTAATTTTTCAACCACACATATGAGACCAAGAAGTACCAGAGCTCTTCCACTGACTTGACATTGAGATCCTACAAATATTTATACCTTTTAGGAATACAGAGACATCAAGTAACAGTTTATCAAGAAATACAGTTTCATTTGGGGGGTTATTTTCACATGACACAGGAATGGTTCCAGTTGCTCACATTCTTACCAGCACTTATATTGTCAGTTTTTTCATTTCTTTGAGCTATTCTAATACAGATGTAGTGTTGTGATTTTTAAAACAGCTTTAGAAATATAATTGACATATGATACACTGTACAACTGTTAAAGTGAACAGGTTGATAAATTTGACATGTATACATCCATGAGACCATTACCACAATTAAGATAGAACACATCTATTGATATTACCCCAAAGATTCCTAGTGCCCCTTTGTAATTCTCCTTTTCCACCCCAGGCCCCCTACCCAAGCCACTGGTGATTTGCTTTGTCACTATAAATTAGTTTTATATAAATGGAGTCATACAGTATACACTATTTTTATGTCTGGCTTTTTTCTTTCAGCATGACTATTTTGAGATTTATCCATGTTATTTTATGTAGCAATAGTTGATTTCCTTTTTACTGCCAAGTTGTATTCCATTGTATGGATATACAGTTTGTCCATTCACTTGATGAACATTTGGGTCATTTCCAGCTTTTGGTGGTCACAGACAAGTCACTGAACTGGGACAACTTTTTTTTTCTATGTCTATTTTTTAATTGACTTTACTGGGGCATAATTTTATAAAATGTACTCTTTAAAAGTACATAATTTAATGAATTTTGACAAATTCATACTCCCTTTTAACTAACACCACATCAAGATATAGAACATTGGGGTTTCCCTGGTGGCGCAGTGGTTGGGAGTCCGCCTGCCGATGCAGGGGACATGGGTTCGTGCCCCGGTCCGGAAAGATCCCACATGCCGTGGAGTGGCTGGGCCCGTGAGCCATGACCGCTGAGCCTGCGCGTCCGGAGCCTGTGCTCTGCAACGGGAGAGGCCACAACAGTGAGAGGCCCACATACCGCAAAAAAAAAAAAAAAAAAAAAAAAGATACAGAACATTGGCTTCATGTGAATGCAAAGGTTCCCTTGGGGGTTCTTTTCAGTGTCTCCCACTTGCCCATTCCTAGCAACCACTAATTTGCTTTCATTCACTCTAGAATAAATTTGCAATTCCTATAGTTATAGAAATGGAATCATACAGTAACATAAT
Organism: Aethalodelphis obliquidens; assembly: GCF_003676395.1. Taxonomy (NCBI): domain Eukaryota; kingdom Metazoa; phylum Chordata; class Mammalia; order Artiodactyla; family Delphinidae; genus Aethalodelphis; species Aethalodelphis obliquidens. Next base: position 77,718 of record NW_020838072.1, on the reverse strand, counting down.
TTTAGTTTCTTGCTTTTTTGCTGAGCATGTTTTTAGATTCATCCATGTTGCAAGTATTGTTGCAAGTATGTTCATTTCTTTTATTACTGAATAGTATTTCATGACATTAATTTACCACAATTTGTTTATCTATTGATGTGTTGTTGGGCACTGGGTTGTTTCCAGTTTGGGGCTATTATGAGTCAAGTTACTATGAACATTCACGTTCAAGCCTTTGTGTGGACACATTTTCACTTCTGGGTAAATACCAAGGAGTGAAACTGCTGGGTATGGTAAGAACACATTTAATTTTTTAAGAAGCTGCCAAACTCTTCTCCAAAGTGGTTATACTATTTTATACTCGGACTAGCAACATGTGAGGGTTCTAGTTCTGCATGTCTGACAACACTTGGTATTTAAAAATTTTAAGGTCTTTTAAATTTTAGTCATCTTACGGGTATGTAATAGTATCTCATTATGTTTTTAATTTGTATTTCCCTGATGAATAATGATGTTGAGCATTTTTTCAAGTTTTTATTGGCCTTTCATATATCTTTTGTGAAGTGTGTTCAAAAATGTCTCCTATTCTTAATTAGGTTGGCTCATAATTTTTGAGTTGGAGTTCTTCACATAATCTGGATTCCAGTCTTCTGTCAGAACAATTTTTTTTTCATATACATTCCCACTGTGCTCAAGCCACAAGGTTCTTTGCTCTTTCTTAAATAGGCTAAGGCCGTATCTGTCTCAGCCTTTGAACACTCTTTGTTGCCTGGAATGCTGCTCTTCAAATACACACAGAACTTCCTTCCAGACCTCCTCCAGTCACTGTTCAAATGGCCCTTTTCGGTGAGATCTTTCTTAACCATCCTATTTAAAATAGTAATACCCACGGCCTGACATTACCTCATTTCCTCTGGTTTTTTCTCCATAGCATATATCCACCCTATTTGTTATTTACCTGTCTTTTTGTTTAAAGAAAAGTATTGACCAACATGAGCCCCAAGCATAAAAAACATGGAAAATAATTCTCTACAGCCTGTTCAGCGGATTACCTCCTCTTTTAGAGGCTGATACACTTAAGGATGACAAGTCAAATCTGTGAGCCTGCTGGATGAAGAGGTTGACTCCATTAACGTACTGTCACCTCTCTCTGAAGTACCTCAGGTAGGTCGCCGACTGCGTTCGGCTCCAGGAGATCCTTCCCCAGTGAGCGTACCCAGAACAAGAAGCAAACTAAATCCCGCCTGCCTCGAAAAACTGTTGAATCTCGAGCAGCGGAGACGTACGTAGAGCTCATTGAAGCCAATACTTTTCTTTGCACAGGAAGAAACTGAGGACGTCTCGTCCAAAGTCAAGGTGCTTAAGGACCGGGCGGAGCCCACAGATCCCCCAGCTTCCGGCCCTGCCGGAGGAGTCTCGCCTCCTCCCTCGCCGGAAGTGGTGGACGGAGCCCCGGCTCTCCTTCGCGTCCGCTGATGCGATTCAAGCCAGGGAAGAAGGGTGTGCCGGGAGGGCGGAGAAGGGGCGCAGCTGAGGGCGATCTTCCGGAAGTTCAGGGCATTGTTTCCGTGGGGAAGATCTTACGAGACGAACAGGGACGCGACGGTGAGTCCTCGCCGAGCAAGAGCTGGCCGGGCGGGAACGGAAGACGCAGTCCCGGCACCCATTTTCTAGACAACGGGTGTGATCCTCGGCTTCCTCGTTTATCGAGCGCCTCCCGAGGCCCGGCCCTAGGATGCAGCCCGGCAATGATCTGCGTAGTCTCTCCCTGATGTATCAGCTGACGATACATCATCCTGATAAGGCCGCGACTCATCAGAGTTGTGACAGAGGAGCTCGTAGAATAGGGAGCTAGTCCTGGGTTCTGGGCGTGCTGGTAAATGGGCTCTTACCGGCGAGTTGAAGGGAGGGAGGATTGCATCAGGGGAACTGCCTGTCCTAGAGGGCGCGTGGGGGCGGGATCTTGGTGAATTGAAGCTGAGAAGTCAAGTGCGGCGGTGGCGGAATAAGCGCGATCAGGGGAGGGGTGCGCTAGGAAGCCGAAGAGGGAGGAAGGGTTCAGATCATAGAGTTTGGAACGCCCGTGGGTGGAGGTTGGATGGTAGGAGGGCAGGAATGGTGAGGCGACCACTTCTAGGAGGTCACAGATGTAGATGAGAGATGGTGGCCTACGGTGGTGGCAGTGGGTATAGGAGAAAATTGGAGCTGTCGAGATGATAATTAAAAATTGACAAGACTTTTGGATTAGATATGGGATTTGAGTGAGAGGTTAGTATCCAACGATGATTCGAAGTTTCTGACCTGAGTGAATTATATAAAACAAAACAAACCAATTTGACGTTTGCTAGGGGGCCTTTTTCCCCTAGTGTAAAAACAAAAACCACAAAAGATTTTTCCTCCCTAGTTATATGTACTCATTATATTTTGTGTGCACACTGCAGAAAATTCAGAACATACACACAAAAATATTTTTTATAGAAAACAATAAAAATTACCTGCAATTCTGCTATCCAAGATGGCCGTACTTTGGTGTGCTTCCTTTATGTTTTTGCTTTCTGAGTGCATCTTTTTATATAATTGGGTATACATTCTGTCTGTATCTATTTTTTTTTCCATTGGACATTATCATGATAATAAAGGTTGAACTGCTGTGTGCTAGGACGTTATTCACAAATTTTATTCTTTCCTGATTGTAACAGAAAAGATCAGATGTAATTCCAGCAAGTCAAGGATAACTTTTTGTTGTATTTTTCTTTCAATATTTTTTCTTTTTGTGTACCTTTTAAAAAACCCCACAATTTGTGTCACATTTTGTGTTTTGTTTTCCAATCAGATGTGAAGTACTTAATGTTATTTATTGCTATATTTACACATCCTTAACTACTCTTCAAGACTAGTTTTTAGTGGTTGTTTAGTAAAAACCAATCCCCTGTTACTAGTTAGGTAGGTTTTCAACTTTTTACTCTTAGGATGATGAGAAGGACATCTTATTACATAAATCTTCAGATTGCCAATTTATTCCTTAAGAAAAATGCTAGCAATGGAACCTAGGTGAAAGGATAAAATGAACCTATAAAATTGCCTCACCCAAATATCTCATTGGGACTGTAATTGAAATTGTTTTAAAGATCAGATTTTTGCAGTGCTTAGTTTTTCCATTTCAAAGATAGATTATGTCTTTCCAGTTATTTGTATTTTATGTCCTTGTTAAATTTACGTCTATAAAGGGTCAGTATTATTATTTAAGAATTGTACCCTCGTGGCTAAATTCCCATGTGTGAAATGAATATCTTTGAGTTGTGTCATACTTTCTTCTATAAGATTATTTTCTTTATATTTGTGTCTAGGTTCTGCTAAAATATAAACAAATGGTGAGATCAGAAAGCTAAAAAGACCAAGTTAGAGTGAGGTTTCCTTAATGCTATAAGTAACCTGTGGTCTAAACAATTTTTGGTTTTCTGCTCCTAGTTGTCTGTTGGGAAGCTGCCCTTCTTCCATGCATCAGAGCCTGCCTTATCTGCACAGCCAGGGGGCCAGGTGTCAACCTTGATCCTTTCCCAGGAATGGTAAAGGAAGCTAGAAACAGCTCAGCAGGGTTAGGAAGACAGTGTCTCATGAGAATGCCAAATGTTTTGGGGTGGATTTTTCTAGTTTAACAGTTCTACATCTCATTATTCAAGTTACTTTAATATATTTAATTGTTAGTAAGGATATTTGTTTGTTAGTGACTTACAGTTGTTAACTTTTGGTCTTTTGGTCTTGTGCAATAGAATCTTGCTTATCGATGAAATGCAGTTAACACATCAGCTGGACCTATTTCCCGAATACAGGGTGACCCTTCTGTTATTTAAAGATGTAAAAAATGCTGGAGACTTGAGAAAAAAGGCCATGGAAGGTGCCATTGATGGCTCATTAATAAATCCTACAGTGGTAAGTACTCGTGGGAATGAGTGAACTACATGGGGAGTTTAAGAATATGATGATTTTTCATGACGTTATAGGTTAGCCTAAAATTGTTATCTTCAGGTAAAAAGTTCTTGTCCAAGCTGTAGAGTGGAATCGGATTTGGCCAGCCTTGAATTTAACAGTGACTAGAAGCCGAAGTGCCAGGGCCTGCCCTTGGAGATGTGAAAGGTAGTCTAGCTCTGATGTGATGGCAGATGCCTGGATCTCCATCTTCTCTTCTGAACTAGAAAATCTCTGTAAAGGAGACATTGCATAGTGGTAGAATCAGCAGGACTTAAATCCCAGATATGCCATTTATTATGACTTTGAGCAAGTGGTAGCCAACCTTTATATAGTGCTAATTTGGTTCCTGGCATTGTTCTAAGTTCTTTACATATACCGCTAACTCACTTAATCTTCATAACAACCCTGTGAAGTAAGTATGGTGATTATCTGCTTCTACAGATAAAACACTAAGGAATTTGCCCAGGTTCCCTCGGTGGTAAGTGACAGAACTGGAATTCCAACTCATCCTTTGCCTTGGTTTCCTCATCTATTGCATGTGAATAATGATAAAGATATCATAGGGTCGTTTTGAGAAGTATAGAAAATGAAGGTAAAATGTTGAGAATATGGCCTTTCCCATAATAATAGCCCTCAATAAGTGTTGTTTTAAAACTTTTTACTATTTACCTAAGTTGCTTGCAGCTGTAAAATTCTGTGATTTTCTAAACACCGTAGGCCCTTGAGATTTTGAAAATTTTGAAAATGTAGTCCGTAGGAATTGTGATGAAGTAAAACAGCCTGACACTGGAGTTACCATGATATAGGGCATATGTCTTCAGAGTACTCCAGATTCTCTGTATGTAATTCTTTTTGTTCTCTTTGATAGATTGTCGATCCATTTCAGATACTTGTGGCAGCAAGCAAAGCAGTTCACCTCTACAAACTGGGAAAAATGAAGACAAGAACTCTATCTACTGAAATTATTTTCAATCTTTCCCCAAATAACAATGTAATTAATATGGAATTTACTTACTTTATATCTTTTGACCTTGTCATGGTAGCCTTTGTACTTATTGTTGGGTTGGAGCCTGTTGTTAGTAACAAACAAAAATAATAGTGAAGAAAGAATGCTGGACAGAGAGTTGAGGTTTAGTATTGCCTCTTACTAGACAAATAAGCTTTGGAGTCACTTCACATATGAGTAAACTAAAGTTTAGCTAAATTAAGTGAGGATAGTTTTATTTGTCCTTCCTGACCATATAGAGTCAGGAAGATCACTCTAAGTGATATTTAAATCTAATGATAAAAATTAGGCATGGATATTTGTGTGTTATCATGTGTATCTTTCGTTCTCCCCATAAACTCTTTGAGGATAGAACCCATGTCTTTTCCATACACCAGAAGTCTGCCTGGGACCTAGAACAGCCCTTTAACACATGCTCACACACCCAGTGCATAGGAAGAGTTTGTGGTTTGAGATACTGATAGTAATCAAAGTTACTGAGTTTAAAATATTCTACCTGGGGCACATTTGAAAAAAAATGTAATTTTGCTGACAAAGTTTTAGTATTACTACTACTATTAACAACACAATCAAGTGCTGACATCAAGAGAAAAGTTAGGAAACCCATGGCATAGTTTCAAATACAGATGTTTGAAAAGTTTATAAAATGTGTGGTGATAGAATTCCCCAGTACCTGGGGGAAAATTACTGGGTTACTATTGTTTCTTTGAGATCACTGAAATAACTCAGGAGACTGTACAATTCATAAACATCTGTTGAGCTTGTGTCTGTTCCAGCTGTAGGGGCAGAAGAAACAAATATGTTTCTGAGGAAGGCAGATGAACAAGACAAAGTCCAAATGCCCTAAGATAATTGATATAATGGGAATAATAATGCAAATCTGTGGGAACAAAGAAGCAATTCATTCTGTAAGGAGGAAAGTGCAAGGGGAGTGACATTTGAACTGGACCTTGAAAGATGAGGGCACTCCAGGCAGAGGGCAAAGTGTGAGCCCAGGCAAAAAAGTATGAAATGACGGGAGCCCCAAACAGTCCCGACTGGCTAGAGGGCAGGAGTGCATGGCTAGAGGGTCACTTAGGTCCAGGGGGAGTGGGTGTTTGTGCGCCATGCCAAGTCCAGGCTTGACTCTATGGGAATGAAGTGCAGCTTTGAGCAGGGAGTACTCAAGAGGCAGAGCTGGTAGATATTAGGAAGGGATTGTTGAAAAACTGTAGACAGAGAAAACCATTAGGATATGAAAAATAAGAATCTGACCAGGAAAGAGCACAAATGGGGAGAGATTTCAGATGTTGAAACTACTGGTTTTATTGTCTTTTTTTCCCCCTTAGATTTCAGAGGCCTTGAAAAAGTTTGGTATCTCGGCAAATGACACTTCAGTTCTGATTGCTTATATTGAAGAGGGAGAAAAACAAATAAATCAAGAATACCTAATATCTCAGGTAGAAGGTCATCAAGTTTCTCTCAGAAATCTCCCTGAAATAACAAATATTACGGAAGTCAAAAAGGTTTGTAAGCCTGTATTTTTAGAAAGAGCATGATAGATGTGGAATAATACTGTTTGTTTACTGAACGCCAATGCTTCTATATATATTTTTAACTTTTAAGAAAGGTTAATATAATTAAAAGTTACTTGAAAAATAATTATAGATGCAAAGAATTGGAAATGCAGGTTTATGTAACATAATTAAAAACTTAGTTGATGCATTCTTTATGTATATATATAATTTTATTTATTTATTTGTGGCTACGTTGGGTCTTCATTGCTGCGCACGGGCTTTCTCTAGTTGCGGCAAGCGGGGGCTACTCTTCGTTGCAGTGCGCAGGCTTCTCATTATGGTGGCTTCTCTTGTTGCCAAGCACGGGCTCTAGGCACGCGGGCTTCAGTAGTTGTGGCACACGGGCTCAGTAGTTGTGGCTCGTGGGCTCTAGAGCACAGGCTTTAGTAGTTGTGGCTCACGGGCTTATTTGCTTAGCAGCATGTGGGATCTTCCCGGGCCAGGGCTCGAACCCGTGTCTCCTGCATTGGCAGGCGGATTCTTAACCACTGTGCCACCAGGGAAGCCCAATGCATTCTTTTTAAAAGAATAGATAATTTTAAATATCTATATCTTACACAGTACATTTAAATATCTATATCTTACACAATGTAGTATGAAGTTAATGTCTAGATGTATGCTTTTAAAACTGGTACAAATGTATTTCTATGTTTAGAGAGTTATCACCATAACTGCAATTGAAACTTTTGATGTAAGTGATGAATTGTCATCTATTTTCCAAACTTTAAACACATTGTGATTTTACACCATTATCCCAATAATTGAGTAATAAGTTAATTCACATATACATGCTCGTGTAATGAAAATTAGTAGTACATGAATATGTCAGCATGTCATAATCTGTCTTTTATTTTTACAGATATATAAACTATCTTCACAAGAAGAAAGAATTGGGACGTTATTGGATGGTATCATTTGTAGGATGTCAACAAAAGATGTTTTGTGAAATGACAGAAATATTAAAAATTTTCAGCAATTATAAAAACCATTCATTATTTTTTCCGGATTATAAAATCTATTATGTTTGTTGTAGAAAAATTTAAAGCACAGAATGGTAACAAAGGAAAAAAAATAAAACCATTCCTGATCCTATCTCTTAATATTTTAAAAGATAACCATGGTTACTGTTATTTGTTACTGCCTTCTAGTCTTCTGTTTCTGTTCAAATATATTTTATTTTTATGTAAGTGGAATAATTGCTAACATTTATTGGGTGTCTACAATGTACTGAGTTCTTGTTTTCATGACTTTATATCCCTCAGCTCATATTCCTGCACTTCCTTCTGGCTACTCCAGCATTGCTGTTCCAAGCCTCCTGGTTCCAAGTTTTTACATGCAAGAATTCATTTAATTATCACAGCATCATATGAGGTAGATACTGTTAATACTCCCATTTTACACAAAGGCAACTAAAAGGTTGTAGAAGTAATAAATAACTTGCCCGAGGTTTTACAGCTAAAAGTCATGTTTTATAAATGCTTTGGTTTTTTGGTTTTTTTTTTCTATTTTGTCTTAAAATATGATTGTGTCAGTCAAGATAGAGTAGGTTAGGGGTCAGCAAACTTTTCTGTTAAGGACAAGGTAGTACGTATTTCCGGTTCTACAGGCCATATGTTGTCTGTTGCACCTACTCAGCTCTTGCTGTTGTAGCGCTGAAGCATCCACAGACAGTATATAAATGATACACACAGCTGTATCCCAGTAAAACTTTATTTACAAAAATAAGTGATGGGCAAGATTTGACCAGAGGGCAGTAGTTTCTGGACTCCTAGGTTAGATTGGGCTGTAATTTAGGGTCCCTAAAGCTCATTGGTTTCATACGACAAAAGATTGTCTTGCTCACTCCACATAGCCACTGTGAATCAGTAGGAAGACTCATTGCAGTGACTCAGGAATCCAGTCAGCCAAAGGCTTTATGTCAGCATGTGCTCTGTGGGTCACTGCGCAGCTGGAAGTTACGCTGTGAGTTACATGGTGGCTCTTAAAGCTCCCATGTGGAAGTGACAGATATCGCTTATCTCATGTTTCACTGTCCAGTCACATGGCCATGCCAACATCAAAAGGGGTGGGGGAGTGCGATCCTGCACCATGATAGAGAATGGAGAGGTAGAAATCCTTAGGGGCCAAACATGTATTTCCATTGTGCTCATAAATAATAAGGTACCAAAGCACATCGTTAGCGTTTCTTGCATGTGCTGCGCTAAGCTCTTTATATGCACTGCCTCATATAGTCCTCTCTACAACCCTAAGAGATTTTACCACCTTCAAGGAAGCAAATTTAGTCTCTGAACTCTATTTCAAAAGGTTTCAAACCTACAGAACAACTGAAAATAATACAATGAACATCCATGTGACTTTCATGTGATTTCACTATTTGTTAACATTTTGCTACATTTGTTTGCTTTTCTGAAATATTTGAAAGTAAATTGCAGACCTCATGGCACTTCACCCTACATTGTGTTTAGTTGTTATGTCTCTTAGTCTCCTTTAATCTAAAACAATCTTTTTTTTAAAGATTTTTTTTGATGTGGACCATTTTTTATAAATATTTATTCATAAGTATTTTTATTTTTTTAAATATTTATTTAATTTGGTCGTGCCGGGTCTTAGTTGCAGCTGGTGGGCTCCTTAATTGTGGCACTTAGGCTCCTTAGTTGCAGCATGCCTGTGGGATCTAGTTCCCTGACCAGGGATCAAACGTGGGCCCCCTGCATTGGGAGCACAGAGTCTTAACCACTGTGCCGCCAGGGAAGTCCCGATGTGGACCATTTTTAAGGTCTTTATTGAATTTGTTACAGTATTGCTTGTGTTTTATGTTTTGGTTTATTGGCCACAAGGCATGTGGGATCTTAGCTCCCCGACCAGGGATCAGATCTGCACCCCTTGCATTGGAAGGAAAAGTCTTAACCACTGGACGCCAGGGAAGTCCCATAGAACAATCTTTCTTTCTTTCTTTCTTTTTTTAAGTGATGTTGACATTCTTTGACGAGTACCCTAGACGTGTTTCAGAATTTCAGAATGAGTTTGTTCATGATTCGAGTCAGTTTAAAAATTTGGGGGAATGATAGTAGATAGATTTCGTGTCCTTCCAGTTGTGTATTGTTGGGAGGCACATCATGTCAGTTGGCCTCATCATTGGTGATAACAGTTTGGTCACTTCATTAAGGTGGTCCCCACCCCCTGCCGGACCTCTCCATTATGAAGGCATCTTTTCCCCTGAAGCTTAGGGAGTCAAAGCTGCTGTAAAGCTCAAAGTGCTTGTGGTCAAAATTAAAACTCAGATCTGAGTGACCCCTGATTCTATGCTCCTAATGACTCCATCACACTGCTTCTTCCCGTGCCATCACTCTCAAACATGTTTTTATCCATGTGAAACATCACATATGTAATTCTATTTTTATACAATGACATTGCTTTCAATTTTTCACTTCGCTTTTGCAAATAAATCTCTGTACACATCTCTTTCTTTAGGATAGCTTCCCTGAAGTGGAGTTATTAGGGAAGAGGATATAAATTTTTTAATACCAGAAAGGTGCAATTTTGCACTTGTAGTTGGCACAAGTGTGCCAGTCTCAGCAGACTCGCCAACAATGCCTTTTAACCTTTCAACACTTTCACCATTTTGAGTTGTCAGACTACTGGTGAAGTTGAACTGTTTATTAGTTTGTTATGAAGAGTGTTTTGAAAGTGTTATAAATAGTTATTTCTGTAACTATTTATAATGTTTTCAACTCTTTGTGAGCCTTTGGCTGAAAAAGAAAGAAGAAAAAGTAATGCCATTTCCTGGGAAAGAAGGTAACGTAAGCTTTTTCTCTAAAATAATTGATGCAATTTAGGAACAACGTTCTTTGTTCCTAAATTAACCAGGTTGCTTCAGAGCCTAAAGGCTCCCCAGCAAAAGCAAGCTGTAATTATAGGGACTTTGGTGCTGGCAGAAAAGGGATGCAGTTTGGTAGGACACCCTTATCTGGCTCCCTAGTCAAGCGTTACATATTAAAGTAAAAAGCCAGCTGTTTCTGGGATAAGGTGAGGGAAGGGGGCTCTGTTACCCAGGCAATCATTGTTGCTCCCCATCTCCCCAGTCTTGGGAACAACTAAGGCTGTAACTACAGTGAAATCGTCTTTAATCCCCTATTCCCCTCCCCACCACACACTCAGAAGAACTACAAGAACTGCTCCCAAGCCCTGCACCTTCTTTTTAGAAGGAGCCTCATGGCTCACAGGTTATTTCAGGCCTCCTTTTGCCATTCTCATTCTGCTTTTCCCCTTGATGACCTTTCCACTTGTCTGCAAACTACAGTAGTCAATTCCTCTGCCCTGGAACCTGTGCTGGGTTTGCAGCTGCTTCTCTGCTCCTGGCTTTGTTTTGCTGACTGACATGCCATCTGTACTCCATGTTACAATATTGAGTAAAGCACAGATCTCTAGGTTGATTGGGTGCAATGAGCAAAGTTTGTATTCACCAAATTTGCCTGTTCTTGTTTTCATATCCTCTGTGCCAGTAGTCTCCCATTGTTCCCTCCAGGTAACCCTTCATCTTTCTCCACTCTTCTCTCTGCCCTGGAGGCTGACTTACCATGTACCCAGCAAGAGGTCCTCCCTTCCCCATGGCTTCTACTTGGGTTTGGCCAGTGTGTGTGAAGGGGGGAGGCTAGCAGGAGAACGAGGCCAGGGTATTTATTCTCCTGGCCCCTCCCTGCAAGGACCCCTAGGCTGGCTTTGGCCCTGAACCTCTCAGGGCGGTCTGTGCTACTCAACTCCTGGGTCAGGCTCCTGTCACCTCTCCCTCCGCCTCACTTCAGGCCTCTGAGCAATAACACGTCTGGTTCCCCTCTACCCATCCACACCTTCATAATTTGGCCCTCTGGTGATCTATATCTGTAAAATCAGCTCGAGTTATCCTAATTTGAGTGCTGATAGCATCTCCCTTTTGCTAAATTTGTTAAAAGGTTAGGTTAGATTAGAAACATTTCTGTAGATCTGCATCATTGTTCTAGGATTTCTGAACATCCTGCCAAGGACCTATTAGTCCACTTTCGTTCCCCTTGAAATAATTTGCTGTTATTTCCTCTCATTTGTCTAAGTTATGAGTTCTCAGTGGGAGACCAGGGCATTGACCTGAGGCTAGGTTATTGGGAGCCCCGATGAGAGATCAGGGGAGATGATGTTCTTTCCAGGTCATTTTCCTTCTCTTTCTGAGGCTTCTAAAACACTATGAGTCTTGTCTACCTTCCATTTCATTGGCCCATTTCTGGACTGAGCTGGTCTATTAGGCAAGTGTTCTTCATAAATGCAAGCATGGGATTTCATTGACATGCTGCTCTCAGGTCCCACAACTCTGGGAATAACAGTGATTTCAAAAATATAATTACCTATTATAATCAGGCTCCTATAGGCAATATAAAAATAAAATAATTTATCCAGTTACTTGTAACTGTTTAACTGTAATAAGTTAACAGTTACTTGTTAAGCAAGTAACAAATTTACAGTGATATAAGTGCTTAATGAGAAGTGCAAAGGCTTCAAAGAGGGAGCAGATACAAGATCCATCTGCTTGGGAGGGGTCAGAAGTCTTGATGGAGAAGGTAGCACTAAACTGGATCTTGAAGAAAGAACAGAGCCTTAGTCACGTATTGGAATTTGGTCAAGTATGGTCTGACCGCTGGTGATAGGGGCGTAATGAGGCTTGTAGGTGACTCTTGCATCCCAGCAGACAGAGCTGGTTCTCCTGGAATACAGTGCTTTACACCACTTAATAATTCACTTGTCAGATAGCTGCCTGATGGGGTCAGCCTGTGGTACTGAAAAAGCAAAATGTTCAGGCCTTCAAGTCAGAGCAGCCAAGGCTTGGGTCCCACCCTGCCATTTTCTATGGGGTTGTGGGTTGGATGTCTCAGGCTTGTGGGCTTCGGTTTCCCATTTGTAAAATGGAAACAGTATCAACCTTAGCTCTTAGGTTGCTGCCAATATCAAATAGTACAGCGTAGGAAAAGTGCTTTCTCACAGTGCCAGGCATCTAATATCTCAGTGAATAACGGCTGTCTCTCCTTCCCTGTATGTACCTGCATAGTGCCGAGGCAGATAGTAAAACCAAATAAGACTCACTGCTGGTGGGAAAGGAAAACTCTGGACAACAGTTTGGCAGCTCCTCAAAATGTTAAAATAGACTTACCATATGGCCCGGCAATTCCACTCCTAGGTATATACCAAAGGAATTGAAAACAGTCGTTGAAACAACCACTTGTGCAGAATGTTCATAGCAGCACTATTCACAATAGCCAAAAGGCGGAAACAATTCAAGTGTCCATCAGTGGATGACTGGATGAACAGATGTGGTCTGTCCATACCATGCAACATTATTCAGCCGTGAAAAGCAGTGAAGAACTGATACATGCTAGGACATGGGTCAACTTTGAGAACAAAAGTGAAAGAGGCTGAACGTCAAAGTTCACATATTACGTGTTTCCATTTAAATGAAACATCAAGAATAGGTAAATCCATAGAGACAGAAAGCAGGTTAGTGGTTTCCAGGGGCTCGGGAGCGGTGGAAATAGGGAGTGACTACCTACTGACTAACAGGTCTCCTTTTGGGGTAAAGAAAATGCTTTGGAACTAGATAGAGGTGGTAGTTACACAACATTGTGAATGTACTAAATGCCACTGAATTGTACACATTTAAATGGTTAATTAAAATAATAGAATAAAATAACACACCCGCCTTACCTTTAGGAGTTCACAATCTTAGCTGGGTCTCTTTAGACTCTTAAGAGTTGGCTGAGGGAACTTCCCTGGTGGTCCAGTGGTTAAGAATCCACCTTCCAATGCAGGGGACAAGGGTTCGATCCCTGGTCAGGGAACTAAGATCCCACATGCCGTGGGGCAACTAAGTCTGCGCCACAACTACTGAGCCTGTGCACCACAGCTGGAGAGAAGCCGGTGCGCTGCAACAAAAGATTCCACGTGCCGCAACTAAGACCCGATGCAGCCAAAAATAAATAAATATTTTTTAAAAAAGAGTTGGCTGAGGCACATTTGCAGCAACATGGATGGACCTAGAGATTATCATGCTAAGTGAAGTCAGAAAGAGAAAGACAAACACCATATGATATCACTTATATGTGGAATCTAAAATATGACACAAATGAACTCATCTACGAAACAGAAACAGACTCACAGACATAGAGAACAGACTTGTGGTTGCTAAGGGGGAGGGGGCGTGGGGGAGGGATGGATTGGGAGTTTGGGATGGGCAGATGCAAACTGTTATATATAGGATGGATAAACAACAAGGTCCTAATGTATAGCACAGGGAACTATATACAGTATTCTATGATAAACCATAGTAGAAAAAAATCTGGAAAAGAATGTACATATATGTATAACTGAATCACTTTGCTGCACAGCAGAAATTAACACATTGTAAATCAACTATAGTTCAATAAAATAAATTTAAAATAAAATAAAGAAGTTGGCTGAGGCAGACAGGTAGATTCCCAAGCCTCAGTTTCATCATCTGCATGCAGGGCCAAGAGTCTGGAATGTGCTGAGACTTCCAGACTTCATTTCTTACACAGAGAATTACCCATAATTCCTCTATCCAGAGACAAATGCTGCCAATGTTTGGTGTAACCATTCAGACTTTTCTCTCTGCATGCTTGTGTGTATAAGTTACTTTTGTTATATTTTTCCAAAAATGAATGAAAACATACTGTTTTATAACCTTTATAGGTTGGTGCTATATTTTGACAATTATTTTTCATGTCAATAAATCCTCCTCATTATTCATGGCTATGAGGAAGGTTGAAAAGCTTGAATGTAAACCAAGGCCATTGGGTGTTGAGGAAGCCACAGAAGCTGGTGAGAATACAGGAAAGAGAGGGCAGGGACAGATCAAGGACCTCTGGCCCCTCAGCTGGACTATTAGGTTTCTGACTAGTTGTTATTAGATAGACTCATTAGGGATACTCAGCTGTATTTTGGAGCCTTCTATTCTCTTTTGATTCTTACTTCAAGTTTTGCTTAACATTTAAAAAAATATTAAAATGTACTGAAAACAATGTAACACACCCATGGCTCACCACCCTCCCTTCATGTTAGTTAAACCCTTGTGGGCTTTTTGCGTGCCAAAGATCTGGGCCTCAGCAGTCTCCGTCACCAGCCCTGGATTCCAGCTGCCAGGATGGCACCTTTGGGGTGGTCATGATCTGTCTCTCCAAGTCTGGTCTCTCTCCAGCGTCTTCCTAGATGCTCTCGCCAGAAATCTGGCTGTCATCTCTGACCACTTCTTCATCCTCAGATCATCCACTCCTGCCATTTCTGCCCCCAAAGTGCACCTCCAAGTGGGCCAGGTCACACCCATGGCCCAACTCCAGTCCAAGTCACTGCTTTCTCTCGTAGGACCCCTGCTAGCCTAGATGGCTCCTTTGTGAACATAGAACAAGGCACCCCTTTCACAAAGACACAACCTATTGGGAACACAGTTCAGTGAGCAGCGACACCTTTGAGCAAATAAGAAAAAGGTGCCTTTTCCTTTGGTCAGGCTCAGCTCTGTGCCAGGGCTCATGGACTTTAGTTCCCACTAGCCTTCTTGGGCGAGGTGCTCTTTTACAGCGAGCAGCCTGCATATCTGTATCTGGAGGCCCTTCTTTTGCCTGGACTGCTGTGCTAGCCTCTGGGGGCAGGGGGATATATGCTTCCATTCCTGGCTCTTCCAATCCATTTTCCACATGTAGCCAGAGTAATAGACACACCCCACACACCCCACCCCTACCTCTGGTTATGTTACTCCCCAGCTAAAAACATAGCAATGGCCTCCTGGTGTTCTTGGAATAGAGTCCAAACTTCCTAACCTGGATGATAGGCCCTGCATAGCCAGGTCCCTGCTGCCCTCATCCAGCTGTGAAGCACCTTGTGTGCTGAGCCAGGGGACTTGGACTCTGGTCTGTGATGACAGAGCACAGGGTGAGGGGCAAATTCCCCAGGGTCATAGCAGCTGTGTGGAGGGGCTGAGGGTGGACATCAGGGAGCACCAAGGTGCTGGGTGAACTGCCATGGTGTGGGGTGTAGGCCGTCCACAAGGGCAAGGATTCCTGAGCTGTTCCAGACTCTGCGTGCCCCCTCCAGGCTGATTCCCCAGTGATCAGAGAGTGCAGAATGGACTCCCTGCTCCATCATAGCCCAGCTACTTGAGCCTGGGATTTATGATGAACGAATATCCAGGAGCTGGCCAATGAGGTACCATCCAGGGCCTGGAAGTGGAGTGTGCCCTTGCAGTCTCTCCTGGATGCCAGCTGGAGGCTGAGGGCAGCGGCTGCCCTGGACACTCAAGGCTCTTGTGGTAGCAGGTGAGAGGCTATGGGTGGAAGGACAGTGTTCTTAGGTGTGGCCTGGAGCTCTGGACCCTCCTCTGGTTCTCAAGGCTGGTCTATTTTTGGTGTTTGGCTCTTATGCTACCTCAGCAGCCTGAAAATTTGCAAACAAGTGGGAAGAAGCCTTTGTTGAAACTTGTACTTGGAAACACAGGACCACTGCAGTGTATGGTCCCTGGGAGAGGGACACATGCTTGGCTGCTGCATGGTGCCACCCCAATGTATGGAGAAGCTGAGAGCCAGGGAAAGGGGAAAGAGGGAGAGGGGAGGGTACTTCATAACCAGAGATTTGTATATGTTATTAAGTCCTCTAAACAACTTCAGAAGGCAGGTTCTTGGAGAAGATTATGGAACATGCCCAAGGTCACACATGGAGACAGGACCAAATGCAGACCTTTCTGCTGACTCTACACCTTCTCCCAGTGGTTGTGGCCTATTTCCTCTTGGGTAGAAGCAGAAAGACACATCCTTGAGCAGGGTCATCCCCGGTTCTGGGGGGTGGGAGGATAAGCCACTCACATGGCTTCTTCTCTCTCCCCCAGGGCTGCCAGGAAGTCATACAGGGACTCCTACCTCTCTCTTGAACTTTGAGATCCAGACACAGAAGTCTTCCATGGCTCCTTATCAAATCCACAAATACCAGGAAAATTATCGCAAATGGGTCGTGGGTTTGTCCTCCAAGGTGATGACCGAGCACCTTCCCACCACCTTCCACAACATCCTAAAGCTGCCCCGAACCCTTGTGCTCTTGCTTGCGGGGGCCCCTTGCCCTATTCCTGGTCTCTCGCTCCTGGGTCCTGGACTTCGTGGCCAGCCCCGCCCTCCTTTTTGCCCTGAGGTTTCTTGCCGAACACCCCTGGATCCAGTTTGAGGTCATGTCTTTGCACACAGACATGTCTGACATCACCAAATCCTACTTCAGTGAGAGTGGCTCCTGCTTCTGGGTGGTTGAGTCTGGGGGGCAGGTGGTGGGCATGGTGGGAGCACTACCTGTTAAGAAGGCCACCCTGTGGAATGAGCAGTTGCAGCTGCTTCACCTACGTGTGGCCCTGGAGCACCGTGGTCAGGTGATAAGTAAAAGCCCTGGTCAAGACTGTCTGAGTCTGTGTGGCACCAGGGCTACAGCACCAGCACACTGCAGTACTCTGCCCTGGCCCTTTACCAGCGCCTCGGCTTCTGGAAGATGGGCTAGTTTTTCTTCTCCACAAGCTATAGGCTAGTTGCTGTCCCTGCAATTCAATTTATCTACCGTCTCCCCTCTGCTCAGGTCTCTCAGGCACTGGAGCAAGAAGGGGGCCTATGATCTGTGTCGTTGTGGATTAGTTAGGAGGGATCGGCTCTGCTGCAGTAATAAGCAAACCCTGAAGTCTCAGTGCGACGACACAGTAAAAGCTTACTGCTTGCTCACATTGGAACCCGATGGCCTTGGTGGTGGGGTGGCTCTGCTCCATTCAGTTTTTGGGGTTGCTACTGTTTCATTTATCTAGTGCCACGAGAATGCTGCATAAAAAACCACCACAAAATAATGATAAACATTTTTTTAGCTCATGAGTCTGTGGGTCAGCAGCTTAGGCTGAGCTCAGCTGGGCCGCCCCTTAGATCTCCAGGTGTCATGCCCTGCCTCTTCAGTGAGAGGAAATGCGAAGTCATGTGGAAAGGGCGTGGAGAAGGAGTGTGAGAAGAATCCACGTGAGAAGGATCAGGGCCAATGATGCCATCAGTCTGCTATGGCCCCCAAGGTCGCTGCTGAAGGGCAAGAAAGGCAGCCAGGGGCAGAGTGTGGGATTTGACATGGACTAGACCTAGAAGTGGCACAACCCACATCCCACTGGCCAGGGCCAGGTCATGATTTAAGTCAAGCTTCTGTTGCCTCTTGAGTTGTGTCTACTAAAGGCTAATGTTCCCGAAGGAAGCTGGAATGAGGCTAGGCGGTATCTCTGGACCCAAGGCACCTGTGTCTGCTGAGAGTCTCTGGGCCCACCTGATGGCTACCCTAACCAGACACTGTCTGACACCAAGTCAACAAAAGGGCTCTCACCGTGTTATGCTGTATTTCTTTTCCTTGACTGGTGCTTTTAGATTGAAGTTCCCCACACACCTCAGGGAGACACTGCATAGCTCCCTGCACCTCTACAGATGGGAAATAAATAACCCTCTGCTGCTTGCTTTACTATGAGTCAATCAGAAGTTATTTTCTATAAAAACACAAACAAAAAGGGACTTACTCTTGCCTAGAATTAAGATAATACCATTGAAACAAACATCCCTGTGGGCAAGGCCACTGTGGAGAAAGTATTGCTCCTAAACCATTAATAATCTTAGTCATCATTCTACCCAAGACTCTTCAGAAGGTTACTACTTCTAAATTACACATGGACAACAAGGTAAGTTTTATTAAACCAGACTCATAAAAGTAAGGATTGTGCTCCTCCAGGCTGATAAAATATAATTCCAAGGCTCTGAGGAAAATACTTATGTCAGTTCCAAGGAACTTTTCTCCCCAAGAATTGATTGGTCACTTTCTGTGGAAGAAAAGAAAGGCAGGAAAGAGGTTAGATACTCTTGCCACTAGAGGCAGACAGCCACTCCTCACCCCAGACATGTTGCTGAAGAGACCAGTGTCGTTCTCCCCAAATCTTGTTTCTCTTTCCCAGCTACAGAAACTATGGTAATTATACAAAAAATACTTCCTGAAGTGTTTAGCGAAGATGATCTGTAGTCTATTATAGTCTATACAGAAATATAATATTAATATAATCCTAATAGACTAATCCATCCATCAGTTCACAAACACACAAGCACAATAAGAGGCCTGGCCTTGTGATGCTGACACACCAGACAGGCCATGTAGTGCCTGGGGTGTCCTCACTTGAGGGAGCCCAGCCTGAGCTGCAGTATGTGCTCCAGAAGCAGCTCTCCAATCCCACATCAGTCTGGTATGAACTCGTCTCTTGGTTTCTGACTTTCAGAGTCCTCTGGGGGTGAAGTGAGGGGGCTGGGAAAGAAATGAGAACACTGAAGGATCTGGACCTTCAGGCATAGTGGCCCATCTGCTTTCTCAAGGAATTAATTGGTAGCAAGTCCCCTGGCCTGTGAGGTTCTAAAACTTGCAATACCACTGATTCTACTGGGGCTGTGGGCAGGAAATGGTAGTGGCTTCAAGGCTCTGAATACCCAAACTGCCAACTTGTATGCTACACTTGGACATTTTCCAATTTATTTAAAAAGTTCTAGTGGTGTATGATTCACCCATAAGGGGCATAAAACTATCATTTGGGACTCTGGATGAAAACTCATTAGTTCTGAAAGGTGTGGGCATTTCCAGCATGGCGTCTAAACTGACACCCAAGTATGAAATTTGGTTTCATTCCAAATGTATGCCTGGAAGGTGCCTTATTTATTTATTTATTAAACAATTTTAAAACATTAAAACAATTTTTTGGGGGGGCCGTGCCATGCGGCATGTGGGATCTTAGTTCTCTGGCCAGGGATCAAACCTGTGCCCCCTGCAGTGGAAGCATTGAGTCTTAACCACTGGACTACCACGGAAGTCCCTGGAAGATGCCTTTTTCAGATTTGCCTTTCTAGATTTTTGGATTTGAACTCTAGTTACAGGTGCTTTTATCTTCTAAATTTTAGTAGTGGTGTAATGCGTTATGAGCTTAAGTTCACTCTCCAAATGTGGTTAATTCAAGCAGGTCAGATGTGTTTTTCTCAATTTCTCTTTCCCCTGATAAATCTCATCAATCCTGCTCTAGGACTGACTGACCTTTTTATATAGCTGGGCTTGCAGCCTGTATGGCTTATATTCCAATCTCCACTTTTCCTCTTCTCTCTTGTTCTGTACTTCTGGAAGCTGTTCATAAATCCTTAGAAATGGCACCGATGGAAAGACAGAAAGCAGTGAGGCCACCTGACCACAGAGGCACACGATCACTCCTCCCCACATCTCCCTAAGCTCTACTGCTCTCCAGGCACTCAGTCCCTCAGACAGGCTGTGGGCCTGTTGTGTGCCCAGCTTCTTGTTAGACACTTGGACACAAAGAACCCTGGCCTGGAGTGCTCATGATCTGAAAAGGGATACAGAAAAAAACATAATAAAATCCTGCTAATAGTGGTTACTTATGGGAAAGAAGTGGAATGAGGGGTGGAGATGAACTTCTTTTCACTCTATATGGAAAAATGTATGGTTTCAATATAAGATAATGACTTCGTATTACTACCATATTTTTAAGCATGAAAAATAATGGAAAAGAAAATACAATAATCATCATATCTACAAAATGCTACATAGAGTTATAGGAAAAGAAACAGAACTTATTCTGATTGAAGGAGGTCAAGGAAGACCAGAGAAGAGACTAAGCTTGAGGTAGGTCTTGAAGAATAGTTAGGAACAGAAAGGGGAGGTGGGGAGAAGGGAGTGTTGGTAAGAATGGAGTCAAGGCTTCACGGAGATAGTGTAGGGGAACAGGAGGGAAGCAGATGGGGTGAAGGTCTCATAGCCATGTGAAAACCTTGGGCTTTGTCCTATCAGGGACTGGATGCCACTGATTTTAAGTAGGGAGGAACATGATCAAACATTCATTTGATAAATACACTCTAACTGGAAATAATGTAAATCTCCAACAAAAGAATAGTTAAACAAATTATGGGCTATAATAAAATTATTACAAAGCATAAAATGTTTCAAATAGTTTTTATGCTATGGGAAAACGTTCACAATACAATGTTAAGCAAAATAAAGCAGGCTACAAACCTGTATATATAGTATGATAAACAATCTGGGGAGAAAGAAGTGTGTTAACACAGGTCTCTGCAAAATCCCCATAGAAACAGGACTAGTGTTAGTTATGTTTAGATGGAAGAATTATGAATGACATTTATTTTCTTC
Organism: Aethalodelphis obliquidens; assembly: GCF_003676395.1. Classification (NCBI taxonomy): domain Eukaryota; kingdom Metazoa; phylum Chordata; class Mammalia; order Artiodactyla; family Delphinidae; genus Aethalodelphis; species Aethalodelphis obliquidens. The sequence continues at coordinate 56,949 of NW_020838072.1, read as the reverse complement.
TTTCTGATTTTTTCTATATTTTCCAAAGTTTTCTATAATCTGAAAAAGAAATCATTGATAATGATGTAGCGGCTCTGTGGAAAAGAGATTAGAGAAGATAAAGAGCAGAAGGGGGAGAAGAGCAGTCCTCCAAGAAAGGAGGCTAAGCCCGCATCAAGGCAGTGAGGAGAATGGGTTCCAGAGCGATCATGAAGGCGAGTCTCCAGGATGCACTAGCCGGCTGCACGTACAGTGCGGGGTCACGGAGCTGGAGGCAATAGCTCCCCAGCTTTTCCAGTGGGTGAGTGGGTGGCCCAAGTAAGTGTGGGAGAGGAAAATGGGCAGTTCCACTTTGGACACAGTGAGGATAATCACTAAATGAAAACACAAAAGTGGAGGTCAGGAAAGAGATCAAAGAAGAACAAACATATATTTTAAAAAGTCACTGTTGATGAAAACCACAATGAGATAGCACATCACATCTGTTAGAATGGCTATTATCAAAAAAATAAGAGATAACAAATGCTGGTGAGGAGGTGAGAATGTGCTCCGTTGGTGGGAATGTAAACTGGTGCAGCCACTATGGAAAACAGTGTGGAGGTTCCTCAAAACATTAAAAATAGAACTGCCGTATGATCCAGCAATCCCACTTGTGGGTACATAGCTGAAGGAGATGAAATCATGATCTCAAAAAGATATCTGCACCCCCATGTTCATTGCAGCACTATTTACGATAGTGAAGGCATGGAAACGTACGTGTCCATCGACGGATGAATGGATAAAGAAAATGTGATATATATATATCTACATATAATGGAACATACATATAATGGAATATATATAATGGAAAATGTGATATATATACATATAATGGAATAGCCATAAGAAAAGAAAAAGATCCTGCCATTTGCAACGACATATATGGACCGTGAAGGCAATGTGCTAAATGAAATAAGTCAGACAGAGAAAGACAAAACTGTATGATCTCACTTATATGTGGAATCTAAAAACATCAAACTCATAGAAACAGAGAACAGAATGGTGGTTGCCAGGACCTGAGGGATGGGGGAATGGAGAGATACTGGTCAAAGAGTACAAACTTCCAGTTTTATGATGAATAAGTTCTGGGGAGCAAATATGCAGCACAGTGACTGCAGTTAACAACACTGCATTGTATACTTGAAAGTTGCTATGACAGTAGAGCTTTAATGTTCTCACTATAACAACAACAAGAAAAATAAAATGGTAATTATGTGAGGTGAAGGATGTGTTAACTAACTTTATTGTGGTAAACATTTTGCAATACACATGTATGTCAAATCATCACATTACATAGCTTAAGTTTATACAATGTTAAATATCAATTATATCACAGTAAAGCTGGAAAAAAAGTCACGGTGAGAGAAGGGATAACAAAGTCCATTGGAAAAAGACAAGTTATCCCAAGGAGAACATGTGATGTGAAGAGAAAATCCGCTTGGGCCAGTAAAGGTTGTATTCTAGGGCTGGAAAGCTGGGAGTCGGGCTAATCAGAGTAGCCAGAAATTGCATTTTGTAAATGGATCCTTGAAAGCAATTACTACATACTATTGGAACTGTCTGTCTGCTCATGGTCTGGAGTCAACTATCTTTCATTTGTAGTACCTAGTCCAGTGCCTGGCGCATACCCAAATATACGCATTAATAAGTTAGTGAAAACACTTCTCTTAAAGGACACACTGGAAGAAATGCTTCAAGTTAAGAGAGTCAGGTTCTCTCTTCTCCAAATCTTTTCTCTTATCAGAAACATTTAAACATCTTTGGTAGAGGTAGGTGTTGGGAAAAGATGATGAGTAACACAGAGCTCCAGAGCTCCAAGTCCGCCACATGATACAGTTGAAGGAGTACTGGGTGGGGAGCCTGCTGCCGGACTCTAACCCCAGCTCTGGCCCTGACTTCCTGGCAACCTCTCTCTGGGTTACAGTTTCCTAAAAGTTAAAGGTAGACTAGATGATCTTTAAGATCCCATTCAACTCTATGATTCTCACATGGAAGTAGATGGCGTCTTTGAAAGGGGGCCATATCAGAAATAAAATGGAACAGAAGTACTCTAATGAAAATGTATCAATTTAAAATATGTCTCTTCCTAGAAGATGGGTACTTAATCCACCCCTACAACTATACTTATATTTTAAAGCACAGATACCTTTCAGAAGATGCCCTACCTTCTTGCAGGCAAGCTTCATAGTCCCATATAGCAAGGACTCCTCTTGCTGAGGTGAGAGTGTTATTAGCTGCCACACAATGAACACTATGTAATGTCCATTAATTAAATTTTGTGACATTCAGAATGAAGCAATAATTCTCAAAGTTTTTGGACTTTTGACACCTTTATACTCCTAAAAATTGAGGGCAATTTTGGTGAATGTGGACTTTATCTATTGATACTTACTGTATTAGAAATTAAAACATTTAAAAAGAATTTAAAAAATACTTATTTCACAACCTAAGTGTCCATCAACAGATGAATGGATAAAGGTGTGGTATGTATATACAATGGAATACTACTCAGCCATAAAAAGAATGAAATTCTGCCATTTGCAACAACATGGATGGACCTAGAAGGTATTATGCTTAGTGAAACAAGTCAAAGACAAATACTGTATTACATCACTGATGTGTGGAGTCCAGAAAATAAAACAAATGAATGTATATAACAAAACAGAAACAGACTCACAAATACAGAGAACAAACCACTGGTTACTAGTGGGGAGAAGGAAGGAGGGAGGGGCAAAATAGGGGTATAGGATTAGGAGATACAAACTATGTATAAAATAAATAAGCAACAAAGATATATTGTATAGCATGTGGAAACATAGCCACTATTTGTAATAATTTTAAATGGAGTATAACCTATAAAAATATTGAATCACTATGTTTTATGCCTGAAACTAATATTGTAAGTCAACTATACTTCAATAAAAAAACTTTTTTCTTAATTTATTAAAAAATAAGCCTGTTACATGCTAACATATAAAATAAATATACTTTTCAAAACAAAAATAAGAAGAGTGGCATGTTATACATATTTTGTAAATCTCTTTAATGTCTGGTTTAACAGAAGACAGCTGAATTCTTATATTTGCTTCTGTATTAAGTTTGCTGTTATATGTTGTTCTGGTTAAAGTGTACATTAAAAAAATCCAGTTTACACACATATGTCATTGGAAAAGAAAAGAGTATTTTAATATTCTTTTCAGATAATTGCTGATTTTCTTTTTTTTTTGGCCGCTCAGCTTTCGGGATGCAGGATCTTAGTTTCCCGACCAGGGACTGAAACTGCGCCCTCAGCAATGAAAGCGTCATCTTAACCACTGGACCACCAGGGAATTCCCTGATTTTCTTGATACTATACCAAATCTTGACAAGTGGTAGTTTAAATGTTGACATATTTACTTATATAATATGAAAAATATTACAATTATTTATGTCACTGCTGATCTCATCAGAAAAGTCTAAGTACTGGGAGATAGTCAATCTCATATTAGTAGACACAAGTTTTCTAGAATTCTAGTCTTTGCTTGAAAGCTCAGATTTTCTCTTTGGCAATAAATACTGTCAGCTGTTTTCCTGGAGAAGTGACAGATTCACTTCCTCATTTTCAAGAAAATATCTGTCATATACCAAATTTGGAATAATTAGTTTATCAGTCATTCTTTCAAGTAAAACCTAGTTCCATGAAAAAGGCAGCTAGTTCAGCTCAGTACACAAACCAAGGCTTTTCCTTGAACCAATCATCGTATCTTGGTATGCAGCAGAAGTGCTTTATGTGTACTTCCATTACACTGCTGCCATGTGGCTGTGAAGAATAAAATGCCAACTAGACTAGCAGTTTGGTCCACTGTCCCAAATAGTGCTAAGGCATCAGCAGTTTTAGTCCTCCCTTCATTACTTTTGCATCATCTGTACAAATGTCAATACAGTTAAAAAGACACATAATATCCTAGTAGTATTTTGAAATTTGTTTTGACCTGGCAAATTCCCTGAAAGGGCCTCAGCCACTTCCAGAGGCCCATGGACCACACTTTGAGAACCACTTGATTAAAGCATCCCTTTGAAATACCTATAAGGAAATGGTTTACTAAATGGAGAGTAAAAAGACTTCAAGAGGAATGCTTTAATTACCTAAGATAAATTGTTTTCAAGCACTATGCCAACTATAAAACTGTTCTTATTAAAGGAAGTCTCCAATGACCCCCTAAGAGGTAACCAACCATTAACTTAGTTATTCTATGGCAGTCTCATGAGCAATATATGCATATCTCTAATTAATTAATTGCTAATAAATGCAAAGGCACAAAATTTAAAAAAGTAAAAAATTAGTCTTTCTCCAACCTCTGTACCCCAGTCACTCAGTTCCTTGTCCCAAAGGCAACAACTATTACCAATTTTTTGGGTATCCTTCCAGAGATAGTCTATGCATATACAAGTATATGCATCTATGTAAGCACAAATACTTTTTTATTAAAGACTATACAAATGGTGGCAGCGTACACATGCTTCTGAAACTTGATTTTTTTTAAGCCTAATTTACTGTGTCTTGGAAACTATTCCCCTATCTCTCATTGTACTGGATACAATTCCTAGTAAAAGGATTGCCTAGATGTAAGGCCCCAGATATTTACTTTTATTTAAAAATATTTTTTATTTATATTTGTTTCTAACAAACACAAGCCTGATTAAGGCAAACAAATTAGTGGCGATTCTTTGTCTTTTTTATATATGAGGCATCCATACCATGATCTCCTATTTTTCATTTCTTTTTTAGTGCCATAAGTGAGAAACTATTTTTATAACTAATTTTCTCATAATGTATTGTTTTTTGTTTTTTTTATCTCTCATAATGTTTTACCTAGAGCATAATGCCTTTATTCTGGGGCCAAGCTATAGCTCCTGACCATTTGGTGGCCTGATTTATACTTTTATAGTTACTTATTCTTTTGGCCATACCATTTAGACCGCTGAATCATTTCCTTCTTTCCAACAGGCCTTTTCTTTTGGGCAGCCAGGAAGTCTAAGCAAAAGAAGAAGAGGGTTTTTTTTAATGGACTGTGTCTTTTTTTTTTTAATTGAGGTATAGTTGATTTACAATATTACATAAGTTTCAGGTGTACAACATAGTGATTCACAATTTTAAAGGCTATACTCCATTTATAGTTATTGTAAAATATTCGCTATACTCCCTATGCTGTACAATATATGTCCTTGTAGCTTATTTATTTTATCTCTGAATCCCCTACCCCTATCTTGGCCCTCCCCCCTTCCCTTTCCCCACTGGTAACCACTAGTTTGTCCTCAATATCTGTGTGTCTATTTCTTTTTGTTATATTTACTGGTTTGTTGTATTTTTTAGATTCCACATATAAGTGATGTAATACAGTATTTGTCTTTCTCTCTCTGACTTATTTCACTAAGCATAATACCCTCCAGGTTAATCCATGCTGTTGCAAGTGGCAAAATTTCATTCTTTTTTATGGCTGAGTAGCAGTGGTGGTGTCACCCATACCAGCCCCTAAAAACTGAAGGACCTGTGACTTGATTTATCTCTCTGTTTCCATACCAGCCCCTGAGAGCTGAAGGACACTTGCCCTGATTTATCTTTGTGTTCGTTTCAAAAGTACCTGGCATTTGGCAGAGGTGTTTTGCAGCTGTACTTTGAAAGATACATGCTTTGAGAGATATATAGTGGTGAACTCCCCCAAACCAGTTCTGACTTGACCATAACAATAAGCGTGCGCGGATGAAACCTGGAAGTGTCCAAAAGTTACCTTTGCTTCGTTACCATGCTATGATCTCTGCTCAAAGGGGGCATTTGTACTCTGCTAGGCGCAATCTGTGCCACGTGCAAAGGACCATGGAAGACTGTGCATGCCCTGGCTGCCCCCGGCTGCCCCTGAAAATCTCCACCCCTTTCCTCAAGCCCTAATGACCTATCTGCCTCCTAACCCTTAAAATCCCTTACTCTGCTCCCTTCAGGGAGAAAGTATCTTTAGAACATGAGCTCTCCTTTCTCCATTCCTTGATCAATGAATAAAGTCTATGCTCTGCTATGTCGAACCTGGTCTCATCCAATTGACATTTGTGACTCTAGGCAGAGGACCCATTGAGGGGTCCCCGACACTTAGGGGATCAGTAACAGGGGATTGTGCCTTAATAAGGAAGGCTGTGTTGCTCAAGAACTGTGAGAGGGAGCTGCTGGGACTTTGCACCCCTACCCTGAGTTGGCAGTGCTGGGTGGTGAGTAATGGCCAAGGCCAAGGCCAGGGTTAGACTATGATGACTATGATAGCAGCTTGAGGCTTCTGAAGACACAACACTGTGGCACAGACTAGACAGTGTGCATTGAAACACTGACCAGTTTACAGGTAAGGCTGTGATGAAAGCATTAGGTAGTACTTTATAGTTTTCATGGATTTCACATATTATTTTATTGAGATCTTACATCTAGCGTAATTGTTAAGAGAATAGACTCTAGCACCAGCACACCAGGGTTCAAATCCCAGTTTAACAGGTGTGTAAATCTTGGGCAAGGTACTTAATCTCTCTTTGGCCCAGTTTTCTCATCTGTGAAATAGGGATATTCATAGTATCACCTCAGAGAGGTTCTGGAAGCATTAAACAAGAACAATGTCTGGACAAAACATAAGGGCTATATAAGTATTTATTATTATTATTATTGCTACCCTATGAGGAAGGCAAGCCTGGAATCAGCCCCAAGCCCCTCAAAACATTATACGTTTGGAACTAACTTGCTCATGGTGACAGAGCTGGTTTTTAAAAACACCATTCTTGGCAATTCCCTGGCGGTACAGTGGTTAGGACTCTGTGCTTTCACTGCTGAGGGCCCGGGTTCAATCCCTGGTCAGGGAACTAAGATTCCACAAGCCACGTGGCACCCCCCAAACAAAAACAAACCCAAACACCATTCTCACTGCACACTCTCACTTTTAAAGTGTAGTGACAGGGCAAGAGTAACTGGGCTTATTTGGATTGTGAAAATGCTGAGAGCTAAATTGGGTAAGTTCTGCTACCTAAGGAGATTTGAGTCTCAACAAGCAAAAGGTCACTTTCTGACCTGTAACTAACCTGGCACTGAGCAGTGCTGCCTTGCATGAAGCAGACCTTGCCCTCTCTACCAAGTCATAGGAAAGTGAACAGGAAGAGTATACCTCTCTTAGGGAGCAGGTGCATGGCGTCCCGGTGGCCCTGCCATTCTTGCACAGTGTTGAACAGTGCCTCCCGTTCACTCTGTAACATGTTCTGCAGCTTCCTCTCCTGGACTATTAACTTCAGGCGCTTTATCCGTTCCCCAGAGCGGGAGATGAAGTCAGGTCTGTGAAGTTGCAGTGATTCCTGAGGAGGAGAAAAAGCCCCCAACCTCACATTAATGATATAGGCTTTTCTCCAAGGGCCTAGAAAAAACAGTACCTGCCTAACAGGTTTGGAAAGCCTGTTTGTAACTTATAGAAAATATCTAGAGTTGAAGAATTATCTAACAACTCCCTGTGCGGGAAAGCTCCAGTAGGAAAATCAGAGGGATCAGAGAAATGCCTTTGGAATAAGCCAAGAACTAAGACTGTGGCAATGACAACTCTCCCCAGTGTTGATGGGATAAACCTTGGCCCGTTGTGCTATTTTTAATTTCCCTTCAAAGAAATACGTCATTAAAAAAAAACATTTTCTGGACTTCCCTGGTGATGCAGTGGTTAAGAATCCCCCTGCCAATGCAGGGGACACAGGTTCAATCCCTGGTCCGGGAAGATCCTACAGGCTGTGGAGCAACTAAGCCCTTGTGCCACAACTACTGAAGCCCGCGCGCCTAGAGCCTGTGCTCTGCAACAAGAGAAGCCACCGTAATGAGAAGCCTGTGTACAGCAAGGAAGAGTAGCCTCCACTCGCCGTAACTAGAGGAAGCCTGCGCACAGCAGTGAAGAACCAATGCGGCCAAAAATTAAATAAATAAATAAATGAAATTTAAAAACAAAACAAAAACATTTCCTTTAGCTCCCCAGGTATTTATAAAGAAGAGAGCTGGTGCCTTTAAAACCCTGTGTTAAGCAGAAATAGGAGTTATGTAAATGCAGGAACAAATATAAGGCTGACGCAAACATCAGGCCTCTACTGCACTCCACGAGCTGCTGTGTATATACAAACCGAATGAGCAGCTACACAACATCCTCCCTTCTAGTGCCTTGCCCCAGATACTGAGGGTGATGCACAATTTATAACGGCTAACAGTAAGGCAGCCTTTGATTAATGAGTGTGAGAACAGATGAACTGTGGAGGTGCTAGAAACGAGGATCAGTTGACTATACTTCAGAAAGCCAAGTCACAGGTTTAACTCTTTTGTATCTTGCCCCTTCTTCCTTCTTAAACATATGGCTAAAATTAACTCAATGTCATTGTACCTGTAGGGTTGCTCTCACAAATGGCTTCAGTGGATCTCTGCCTGGGCCTGCTAGTGAACTGTGGCTGTCCATGTGCTGTCCTTGCCAGTTCTTTTCCTGTAGTGGCTCCCTCCAAGGTGTGGTGTTGGTTACTGGTACAAACCAGGAGACACAAGGGCCATGAAACTTGGGCAGGTTTTCCTTCTTAGGACCAGACTTCACATTTTCCACAGGAACAAACCATGAAACTCCTATAGGAATTATTTTTAAGAAAAAAAGAAGATTTTTCACTTTTTTCATCAGAGACGTGCATAATATAGGCTCTCAGGGACTCAGCTGTCAGCGGCCACCAGGAGGCCCTGGAGTCTGCTTAACTGCAGGTGTGACTCAGGAATTGTAGTGTTGGATGCAGTCAGCCCTCTGTATCCATGTACACAGAATCCTTGGGTTCAGGAGGCAGTACTATGCCATCTTACATAAAGGACTTGAGCATCCATGGATTCTGGTATCCATGAGTGGTCCCGGAACCAATCCCCTGCAGATACGGAGGGATGACTGTACTTTCAAAATTTGCCAAGGTGGTGCTGGGGAAAGATAGGGTCAACATTAAATCCTTTAGAAACAAAGAATCTTAGCTTTGCAAAAGACTTGAAATTCACTAGTTTTTCTACTAAGAAAGCAGAATTAGAAACTGACCTTCCCAGCAGTTCTGCTTATTCTTCCTTAACTTTCTCTCCCCAGGATAACTGGTAAGGAGGCTTTTCTCTTCTATCTTTTCTTCTGACCAAGAAGTCACATCACTGTCCTCTTCTACTGTAGCCTCGCTAGAACTTGGAGTTGGGAAAGTCATTCCAACATCTCGAGTGTGTTTTCTGACACCATTCACAATCTCCAAGATACCTAAGGGAAACGATCACAACTATCTCTGGGAAGAGCCTTGAGACTCGATTGACAGGTATATTCAAGTCAGTAAATGAAAACTTAAAAAAAATTAATAATTTATTTTCTATTCTGCAAAGAAAACGAATTGAGAAGATCTATAATTTTCATATCTATATCTGATAAAATAGGGAATTCCTGGTGGTCCTGTGGTTAGGATTCCACACTTCCACTGCAGGGGGCACAGGTTCGATCCCTGGTCGGGGAACGAAGATCCCACGTGCCGTGCAGTGTGGCAAAATAAATAAATAAATAAATAAATCTGGTAAAATATTCAAAACCATCATTGAGACACATTTTTAACAAGTATCGTTATGTAAAAATATTTGTTGAAGATAGTGCTCTGAATGAATGCAAAAGACAACGCAAGCAGAGATGAAAGGTGATATAAACTGTTTTGGAATCATATTATGATTTATTTTTACATCTTTATTGGAGTATAATTGCTTTACAATGGTGTGTTAGTTTCTGCTTTATAACAAAGTGAATCAGTTATACATATACATATGTTCCCATATCTCTTCCCTCTTGCGTCTCCCTCCCTCCCACCCTCCCTATCCCACCCCCCCGGGCGGTCACAAAGCACCGAGCTGATCTCCCTGTGCTATGCGGCTGCTTCCCACTAGCTATCTACCTTACGTTTGGTAGTGTATATATGTCCATGCCTCTCTCTCGCTTTGTCACAGCTTACCCCTCCCCCTCCCCATATCCTCAAGTCCATTCTCTAGTAGGTCTGTGTCTTTATTCTTGTCCTACCCCTAGGTTCTTCATGACGTTTTTTTTCTTAAATTCCATATATATGTGTTAGCATACAGTATTTGTCTTTCTCTTTCTGACTTACTTCACTCCGTATGACAGACTCTAGGTCTATCCACCTCATTACAAATAGCTCAATTTCGCTTCTTTTTATGGCTGAGTAATATTCCATTGTATATATGTGCCACATATTCTTTATGCATTCATCCGATGATGGACACTTAGGTTGTTTCCATCTCCGGACTACTGTAAATAGAGCTGCAATGAACATTTTGGTACATGACTCTTTTTGAATTATGGTTTTCTCAGGGTATATGCCCAGTAGTGGGATTGCTGGGTCATATGGTAGTTCTATTTGTAGATTTTTAAGGAACCTCCATACTGTTCTCCGTAGTGGCTGTACCGATTCACATTCCCACCAGCAGTGCAAGAGTGTTCCCTTTTCTCCACACCCTCTCCAGCCTTTATTGTTTCTAGATATTTTGATGATGGCCATTCTGACTGGTGTGAGATGATATCTCATTGTAGTTTTGATTTGCATTTCTCTAATGATTAATGATCTTGAGCTTTCTATCATGTGTTTGTTGGCAGTCTGTGTATCTCTTTGGAGAAATGTCTATTTAGGTCTTCTGCCCATTTTTGGATTGGGTTGTTTGTTTTTTTGTTATTGAGCTGCATGAGCTGCTTATAAATTTTGGAGATTAATCCTTTGTCAGTTGCTTCATTTGCAAATATTTTCTCCCATTCTGAGGGTTGTCTTTTGGTCTTGTTTATGGTTTCCTTTGCTGTGCAAAAGCTTTGAAGTTTCATTAGGTCCCATTTGTTTATTTTTGCTTTTATTTCCAATTCTCTAGGAAGTGGGTCAAAAAAGATCTTGCTGTGATTTACATCATAGAGTGTTCTGCCTATGTTTTTCTCTAAGAGTTTGATAGTTTGTGGCCTTACATTTAGGTCTTTAATCCATTTTGAGCTTATTTTTGTGTATGGTGTTAGGGAGTGATCTAATCTCTTACTTTGACATGTACCTGTCCAGTTTTCCCAGCACCACTTATTGAAGTAGCTGTCCTTTCTCCACTGTACATTCCTGCCTCCTTTATCAAAGATAAGATAACCATATGTGCGTGGGTTTATCTCTGGGCTTTCTATCCTGTTCCATTGATCTATCTTTCTCTTTTTGTGCCAGTACCATACTGTCTTGATTACTGTAGCTTTGTAGTATAGTCTGAAGTCAGGGAGCCTGATTCCTCCAGCTCCGTTTTTTGTTCTCAAGATTGCTTTGACCATTCGGAGTCTTTTGTGTTTCCATACAAATTGTGAAATTTTTTGTTCTAGTTCTGTGAAAAATGCCAGTGGTAGTTTGAAAGGGATTGTACTGAACCTGTAGATTGCTTTGGGTAGTAGAGTCATTTTCACAATGTTGATTCTTCCAACCCAAGAATATGGTATATCTCTCCAACTATTTGTATCATCTTTAATTTCTTTCATCAGCGTCTTATAATTTTCTGCATACAGGTCTTTTGTCTCCTTAGGTAGGTTAATTCCTAGATATTTTATTCTTTTTGTTGCAATGGTAAATGGGAGTGCTTTCTTGATTTCACTTTCAGATTTTTCATCATTAGTATATAGGAATGCCAGAGATTTCTGTGAATTGATTTTGTACCCTGCTACTTTACCAAATTCTTTGATTAACTCTAGTATTTTTCTGGTAGCATCTTTAGGATTCTCTATGTACAGTATCATATCATCTGCAAACAGTGACAGCTTTACTTCTTCTTTTCCGATTTGGATTCCTTTTATTTCCTTTTCTTCTCTGATTGCTCTGGGTAAAACTTCCAAAACTATGTTGAAAAAGAGTGGTGAGAGTGGGAAACCTTGTCTTGTTTCTGATCTTAATGAAAATGCTTTCAGTTTTTCACCACTGAGGATGATGTTGGCTGTGGGTTTGGTTACATATGGCCTTTATTATGTTGAGGAAAGTTCCCTCTATGACTACTTTCTGCAGGGTTTTTATCATAAATGGTGTTGAATTTTTTCAAAAGCTTTCTCTGCATCTCTTGAGATGATCATATGGTTTTTCTCCTTCAATTTGTTAATATGGTTTATCACATTGTTTGATTTGCATATATTGAAGAATGCTTGCATTCCTGGAATAAACCCCACTTGATCCTTTTAATCAGCTGATCCTTTTAATGATCCTTTTAATGAGCTGTTGGATTCTGTTTGCCAGCATTTTGTTGAGGTTTTTGCATCTATGTTCATTAGTGATATTGGCCTGTAGTTTTCTTTCTTTGTGACATCCTTGTCTGGTTTTGGCATCAAGGTGATGGTGGCCTCGGAGAATGAGTTTGGGAGTGTTCCTCCCTCTGCTATATTGTGGAAGAGTTTGGGAAGGATAGGTGTTAGCTTTTCTCTAAATGTTTGATAGAATTCACCTGTGAAGCCATCTGGCTCTGGGCTTTTGTTTGTTGGAAGATTTTTAATCACAGTTTCATTGCTTGTGATTGGTCTGTTCATATTTTTTCAGTGCTTGTGATTGGTCTGTTCATATTTTCTATTTCTTCCTAATTCAGTCTTGGCAGGTTGTGCATTTCTAAGAATTTGTCCATTTCTTCCAGGTTTTCCATTTTATTGGCATAGAGTTGCTTGTAGTAATCTCTCATGATCTTTTGTATTTCTGCAGTGTCAGTTGTTACTTCTCCTTTTTCATTTCTAATTCTATTGATTTGAGTCTTCTCCCTTTTCTTCTTGATGAATCTGGCTAATGGTTTATCAATTTGTTTTATCTTCTCAAAGAACTAGCTTTTAGTTTTATTGAACTTTGCAGTCGTTTCCTTCATTTCTTTTTCATTTATTTCTGATCTGATCTACATGATTTCTTTCCTTCTGCTAACTTTGGGGTTCTTCTTGTTCTTCTTTGTCTAATTGCTTTAGGTGCAAGGTTAGGTTGTTTATTCGAAATGTTTCCTGTTTCTTAAGGTAGGATTACATTGCTATAAACTTCTCTCTTAGAACTGCTTTTGCTTCATCCCATAGATTTTGGGTCATCGTGTCTCCATTGTCATTTGTTTCTAGGTATTTTTTAATTTCCTCTTTGATTTCTTCAGTGATCACTTCGTTATTAAGTAGTGTATTGTTTAGCCTCCATGTGTTTGTATTTTGTACAGCTCTTTTCCTGTAATTGATATCTAGTCTCATAGTGTTGTGGTCAGAAAAGATACTTGATACAATTTCAAATTTCTTAAATTTACCAATGCTTGATTTTTGACCCAAGATATGATATATCTGGAGAATGTTCCATGAGCACTTGAGAAAAATGTGTATTCTGTTGTTTTTGGATGGAATGTCCTATAAATATCAATTAAGTCCATCTTGTTTAATGTATCATTTAAAGCTTGTGTTTCCTTATTTATTTTCATTTTGGATGTTCTGTCCATGGGTGAAAATGTGGTGTTAAAGTCCCCTACTATGAGTGTGTTACTATTGATTTCCCCTTTTATGGCTGTTAGGATTTGCCTTATGTATTGAGGTGCTCCTATGTTGGGTGCATAAATATTTACAATTGTTATATCTTCTTCTTGGATCGATCCCTTGATCATTATGTAGTGTCTCTCTTTGTCTCTTGTAATAGTCTTTATTTTAAAGTCTATCTTGTCTGATACGAGAATTGCTTCTCCAGCTTTCTTTTCGTTTCCATTTGCATGGAATATCTTCTTCCATTCCCTCGCTTTCAGTCTGTATGTGTCTCTAGGTCTGAAATTGTTCTCTTGTAGACAGCATATATATGGGTCTTGTTTTTGTATCCATTCAGCCAATCTGTGTCTTTTGGTGGGAGCATTTAGTCCATTTACATTTAAGGTAATTATCGATATGTATGTTCCTATTCCCATTTTCTTAATTGTTTTGGGTTCCTAATTGTAGGTCTTTTCCTTCTCTTGTGTTTCTTGCCTAGAGAAGTTCCTTTAGTATTTGTTGTAAAGCTGGTTTGGTGGTGCTGAACTCTCTCAGCTTTTGCTTGTCTGTAAAGGTTTTAATTTCTCCATCAAATCTGAATGAGATCCTTCCTGGGTAGAGTAATCATGGTTGCAGGTTTTTCTCCTTCATCACTTTAAATATGTCTTGCCACTCCCTTCTGGCTTGCAGAGTTTCTGCTGAGAGATCAGCTGTTAACCTTATGGGGATTCCCTTGTGTGTTATTGTTTTTCCCTTGCTGCTTTTAATATGTTTTCTTTGTATTTAATTTTTGACAGTTTGATTAATATATGTCATGGCATATTCCTCCTTGGAAATATCCTGTATGGGACTCTCTGTGCTTCCTGGACTTGATTAACTATTTCCTTTCCCATATTAGGGAAGTTTTCAACTATAATCTCTTCAAATATTTTTCAGTCCCTGTCTTTTTCTCTTCTTCTTCTGGAACCCCTATAATTCGAATGTTGGTGCATTTAATGTTGTCCCAGAGGTCTCTGAGACTGTCCTCAATTCTTTTCATTCTTTTTTCTTTATTCTGCTCTGCAGTAGTTATTTCCACTATTTTATCTTCCAGGTCACTTATCCGTTCTTCTGCCTCAGTTATTCTGCTATTGATCCCATCTAGAGTATTTTTCATTTCATTTATTGTGTTGTTCATCATTGTTTGTTTCATCTTTAGTCCTTCTAGGTCCTTGTTAAATGTTTTTTGCATATTCTACTTCCAAGATTTTGGATCATCTTTACTATCATTATTCTGAATTCTTTTTCATGTAAACTGCCTATTTCCTCTTCATTTGTTAGGTCTGGTGCGTTTTTATCTTGCTCCTTCATCTGCTGTGTGTTTTTCTGTCTTCTCATTTTTCTTATCTTACTGTGTTTGGGTCTCCTTTTTGCAGGCAGCAGGTTCGTAGTTCCCGTTGTTTTTGGTGTCTGTCCCTAGTGGCTAAGGTTGGTTCAGTGGGTTGTGTACGCTTCCTGGCGGAGGGGACTAGTGCCTGTGTTCTGGTGGATAAGCCTGGATCTTGTCTTTCTGGTGGGCAGGTCCATGTCTGTTGGTGTGTTTTGGGGTGTTTGTGGACTTATTATGATTTTAGGCAGCCTCTCTGCTAATGGGTGATGTTGTGTTTCTGTCTTGCTAGTTGCTTTGCATAGAGTGTCCAGCACTGTAGCTTGCTGGTCATTGAGTGAAGCTGGGTGCTGGTGTTGAGATGGAGATGTCTGGGAGATTTTTGCCGTTTGATACTATGAGGAGCTGGAGGGTCTCTTGTGGACCAGTGTCCTGAAGTTGGCTCTCCCACCTCAAAGGCACAGCACTGACTCCTGGCTGGAGCACCAAGAGCCTTTCATCCACATAGCTCAGAATAAAAGTGAGAAAAAGTGGAAAGAAAGAATTAGTAGAAGTAGAAAGAAAGAAAGAAAGAACAAAAGAAAGAAAGTGAGAGAGAAAGAAAGAAAAGAGGGAGGGAGGGAGGCAGAGAGGAAAGAAAGAAGGAGCGAGGGAAGGAAAAGAGAAAGAAAGAAAGAAGATAATGTAAAATAAAATCAAGTAAGATAAAATATAATAAAGTTATTAAAATAAAAAATAATTATTAAGAAAAAAAACGGATGGATAGAACCCAAGGACAAATGGTGTAAGCAAAGCTATACAGACACAATCTCACACAGAAGCATACACATACACACTCACAAAAAGAGGAAAAGGGGAAGAAATCATAAATCTTGCTCTCAAAGTCCACCTCCTCAATTTGGGATGATTCGTTGTCTATTCATGTATTCCACATATGCAGGGTACATCAAGTTGATTGTGGAGCTTTAATCCGCTGCTTCTGAGGCTGCTGGGAGAGATTTCCCTTTCTCTTCTTTGTTCTCACAGCTCACAGGGGCTCAGCTTTGGATCTGGCCCCGCCTCTGCGTGTAAGTCGCTGGAGGGCGTCTGTTCTTCGCTCAGACAGGACGGGGTTAAAGGAGCCGCTGAATCGGGGGCTCTGGCTCACTCAGGCCGGAGGGATGAAGGGGTATGGAGTGCGGGGCGAGCCTGCGGTCGCAGAGGCCAGCGTGACGTTGCACCAGCCTGAGGCGCACTGTGTGTTCTCCCGGGGAAGTTGTCCCTGTATCAAGGGACCCTGGCAGTTGTGGGCTGCACAGGCTCCCCGGAATGGGGGTGTGGATAGTGACCTGTGCTCGCACACAGGCCTCTTGGTGGCGGCAGCAGTAGCCTTAGTATCTCATGCCCATCTCTGGTGTCCGTGCTTTTAGCTGGGGCTCGCGCCCGTCTCTGGAGCTTCTTTAATCAGCGCTCTTAATCCCCTCTCCTCGTGCACCAGGAAACAAAGAGGGAAGAAAAAGTCTCTTGCCTCTTCGGCAGCTCCAGACTTTTCCCCAGACTCCCTCCAGGCTAGCCGTGGTGCACTAACCCCCTGCAGGCTGTGTTCACGCTGCCAACCCCAGTCCTCTCCCTGGGCTCTGACCGAAGCCGGAGCCTCAGCTCCCAGCTCCGCCCGCCCTGGCGGGTGAGCAGACAAGCCTCTCGGGCTGGTGAGTGCTGGTCGGCACCGATCCTCTGTGCGGGAATCTCTCCGCTTTACCCTCCGCACCCCAGTGGCTGCACTCTCCTCCGCAGCTCCGAAGCTTCCCGCCTCCGCCACCTGCAGTCTCCGCCCACGAAGGGGCTTCCTCGTGTGTGGAAACCTTTCCTCCTTCACAGCTCCCTCCCACTGGTGCAGGTCCCATCCCTATCCTTTTGTCTCTGTTTTTTCTTTTTTCTTTTGCCCTACCGAGGTACGTGGTGGGGGTGTTCTTGCCTTTTGGGAGGTCTGAGGTCTTCTGCCAGCATTCAGTAGGTGTTCTGTAGGAGTTGTTCCACATGTAGATGTATTTCTGGTGTATCTGTAGGGAGGAAGGTGATCTCCGCGTCTTACTCTTCCGCCATCTTCCCCTCGTCCCGGAATCATATTATTGTACTTACTACATCAAGCCTCTTCAACGTTTTATTGTAATTTCGGTATGTGAGATTTTATATTTCCTTATTTTTTAGAACAAGTTTGAGTTGTATTTTCTCTTATTGTCATCCGAAAGTATACTAACTATGATAAGTAATATACATGATTTTCTTATTATGATACCCGAGTAAGGAAGGGTAGTTTCACTATTACCATTAGAGTTGGATTTTTTATTCCACTTCAGTAAAGGAAAAAAATTTAAGCCTTCAAAATCGCAGGCTACTGCTTCTTCTTGGGTGGGGTGAAGGGGTATGAGGGAGAGAGAAGAAGAGAGGGAAGACGAGGGTAGAGATAGAGAGATGGAGGGTGTGTGTGTATGTGACAGAGAGAGAGAGGGAGAGAGGATTTTCATTTGTCAGTTTAGATATTAGAGGGAAAGAACTACTAATATGGATTCAATGGGAAAAGGATTTCAGTTCTGGTCCCAAGTGAGAGGGACAGTAAGTGCTTATAGTCCTACTGGCAGTCACCCAGGTAAGGAAGAGGTGAACAGATGTAAAGACATGACTCGAAGGGAAAAATAATCAAGAGGCAAGTTGATTTCTGTGTTATAAAGTCAAAAGATATAAGAAGTCATAAAGTGAAAAGCCTCCTTCCCACTCTTGTTCTCCATTCATTAAGTTTATAACCCTGTGATTCCAGAGAATTTTTTGCACATATTTAAGCAATTCTCTTCCTTCCTTTGTTTTTTAAATACATGTAGTAGCATGCTATACACTATTTTGTATGTTGCTTTTTCTTTTTAACTATATATCTCGGAGATCTGGCATATTAGTAGCAAGAGCTTCCTCATCCCATGTAGGACTTCATTATATGGATATACAATAACTTATTTAACAATTTGGCTACTGATGGACATCTAAGTTGATTTTACTTTTCTGCTTATAATAAACAATACTCCAGTGGTAAATTCTGTACACTTGCCATCTTACACATATGCACTGTATATTTATAGGCTAAACTCCTAAAGTAAAAGTGCTGGGTCAAAGTAATTTTTGTTTTTCGGTACACGGGGCTCTCACTGTTGTGGCCTCTCCCATTACAGAGCACAGGCTCCGGACGCGCAGGCTCAGCGGCCATGGCTCACGGGTCCAGCCGCTCCGCGGCATGTGGGATCCTCCCGGACCGGGACACGAACCTGTGTCCCCTACATCGACAGGCGGACTCTCAACTACTGCACCACCAGGGAAGCCCAGGTCAAAGTAATTTGGATAGAAACTGCCAAATAGAGGTTGTACTCCCAACTTATATTCCTACTAGAATGTACCTATTTCCTTACAGGCTTTCCCACAAACATACTATCAAACTTAGATTTTTGTCAATCTGATAGCTGACAAATGGCATTGGAGCATAGTTTTCTTTTTTTTTTTTTAAACATCTTTATTGGAGTATAATTGCTTTACAATGGTGTGTTAGTTTCTGCTTTATAACAAAGTGAATCAATTATACATATACATATGTTCCCATATCTCTTCCCTCTTGCGTCTCCCTCCCTCCCACCCTCCCTATTCCCACCCTTCCAGGTGGTCACAAAGCACCGAGCTGATCTCCCTGTGCTATGCGGCTGCTTCCTACTAGCAACCTATTTTATGTGTGGTAGTGTATACATGTACATGCCACTCTCTCACATTGTCACAGCTTACCCTTCTCCCTCCCCATATCCTCAAGTCCATTCTCTAGTAGGTCTGTGTCTTTATTCCCGTCTTACCCCTAGGTTCTTCATGACATTTTTTTTCTTAGATTCCATATATGTGTGTTAGCATACGGTATTTGTTTTTCTCTTTCTGACTTACTTCATCTGTATGACAGACTCTACCTCCATCCACCTCACTACAAATAACTCAATTTCATTTCTTTTTATGGCTGAGTAATATTCCATTGTATATATGTGCCACATATTCTTTATCCATTCATCCGATGATGGACACTTAGGTTGCTTCCATCTCCTGGCTATTGTAAATAGAGCTGCAATGAACATTTTGGTACATGACTCTTTTTGGTTTTGGTTTTTTATGGTTTTCTCAGGGTATATGCCCAGTAGTGGGATTGCTAGGTCGTATGGTCATTCTATTTGTAGTTTTTTAAGGAGCCTCCATACTGTTCTCCATAGTGGCTGTATCAATTTACATTCCCACCAGCAATGCAAGAGTGTTCCCTTTTCTCCACACCCTCTCCAGCATTTATTGTTTCTAGATTTTTTGATGATGGCCATTCTGACCAGTGTGAGATGATATCTCATTGTAGTTTTGATTTGCATTTCTCTAACGATTACTGATATTGAGCATTCTTTCACGTGTTTGTTGGCAGTCTGTATATCTTCTTTGGAGAAATGTCTATTTAGGTCTTCTGCCCATTTTTGGATTGGGTTGTTTGGTTTTTTTGTTATTGAGCTGCACAAGCTGCTTGTAAATATTTTTAATCTTCATTTCTTTTATTGTGAGTGAGGTTGAGTATCTTACCATAGTTTTAAGAGCTACCTGTATTTCCATGGAAATGTTTAAATTAATTTACCTGCTTGTATGCCCTTATTTAACATATGTACATTTTGCTTGTTGCAAAGGGTAGAGCTCAAGCTCCAGAAGCTGCTGGTAGAAGACGAAACAGAGTCAGAAGAAATATGGTCTGTCACCTGGAAGAACAAGAGATCCTGTCATCATTACCTGTAGTCAATGGCACAGTTACCCAAGGGATAAGAAAATACTATCACCAAGAGCCCTTTCTAATTCAGTTCAAACTGTTGAGATGAGGTTGCCAGGAAGCTTGTGACGATGTGAACATGCTACTACACACTTCTGGATGGGGAGGGGGATGCTGCTGCAGTTGGATACGAGACTGAGCTGTTTTAAGAAGGCAGGAGAGACTGGCTATGCTCCCAGGACTTGAAAAAACTCTGAAGAGGATGCAAGAGAAAGATTAGCCTGGTGTGCCTTCAGAGTGAAATTCTGAGTTGACACCAGCATAAAATTTTGATGAGAGATAAAGCAGGCAGGGGATAACTAAAGAGAGTGAGTGATGAACTGCAGAGAGTGCTTTCCAATAAGATCTGACTTAGAAACTTAAAGGGTAAATGCCAAAGACCTGAGAGGCGCCATGAGAAGTCCTGAATGAGTGGAATATTGCAAAAAGCACTTAAAGATTTGAGCCCAAAAGGTTGTTTTTAGCAAGTAGAGCAATAAAGGGAGTTGATGGTGGAGTGTTAGTGGCTGATAAAAAGATTATCAAAATATAGTCGAACAAATATGATATAAAATAGTATTTCTTAAACTTGTTCATCAGAACAATCTCCTGAGGGAGGGTCCTAACCCAGAACAATGAATTGGAGTTTCTAGGTGAGGGCTCTGGACATCTATATTTTGAATAAATGTCAGATGTTTGTCTACTTAAGCATATTTGGTAGAGTAAATTCAAGCCCAAGTCAGGAAAGGAAACAGAATATCTGCTTCCCTAAACTAGATAAACTATATTTCAGTGTCTTCAGGGAATTTGCAACAGATCCTGGAGGAGACGGAGCTGGCTGTTAGATGTCTGGGGACAGGAACTACTTTAATTTTCAAAAATATAAGCATTGCAAACTGCGGGGTTTAATAATGATGACCTGTAAAATTCTAGCATGGATCACACATTTGATAATTTGCAAGCATTTAGAAGTTAAAGAAAAGATGACAAAATTTTAGCCAAGGTTCATTAAGCCTGGCAGAATAAGCCCTGCCAGGTTAGCCTTGTTTTTCCTAGTAGACATGGTCACAACTAGATTTGAATAAAACAACAAAATTTCTCATTACGTACTTGAGGGCAAGATGGAGTTACAGGGGTTGAAGGACAAGTTGGTGGAACCAGCTTTCCCATATAATGCACATCTGGGAGGGCCAAAAGTGCTGTCAGGATCCCAAATAATAACAGGCATGATAGGCCAAATCAAACAAGGGATAATTGTCAGGCCCTACACATCAGGCAGGAGGAATAGCAGCAACTCCGAGGCAGTAGAAAAAGCTCTGAGTCGGGTGTCCAAAGACCTAAACCAGTCTCAGATCTTCCCTTTACTAGCTGTCTCTACTTGAGCAAGCCATAATCTCTGTGCCAGTTTCCCCATCTAGAAAAGGGAATACCTAAATTTCTGAAATTATAGAAGTGTTACAAAGAACAAATGATTTAGATTAAAAAATGTAAAAAGCTACTAATATAAAACTATAAGACTATGATGATGTTAAATCAATATGTATGAAAAGGTGGTGAGGAAGATCTGACTGGCAATCCACTATAATTTTTCTGCAGCTGTTTTTTTAAAAAAAGAGAGAGAACACTTTATGCACTAAAATGGACTTTCAATATGTACTGTCAAGTACAAAAAACAAAGTTTGCTGCCATTTTTGTGAAAAGAGAAGAAAACATATGCAGTTACTTGCTTTTTATGTATAAGATATCTGTGAAAGAACAGAACCCAGATTGGAAAGGAAGAAGTAAAACTTTTTATTTGCAGATGACATGATGCTATCAGTAGAAAATACTAAGGAATTCACAAAGTATTAGAACTAATAAATAAGTTTAACCAGACTGCAGAATACAAGATCAACAAGATAAAAAAATCAATTGTATTTCTATATTCTAGCAACGTGCAATCTGAAAATAAAATTAAGGAAAGAAAATCAGGGAATAAATTTAACAACATAAGTGCAAGGCTTGCACACTGAAAACTATATAACATTGGTGGGAGAAATTAAAGGTTTAAATAAATTGTGAGACATTCCACATATGTAATTTAAAAATGGACAAAAGATTTGAATACACATTTCACCAAAGAAGATATAACAGTGGCCAATAAACATATGAAAAGATGTTCAACATTATCAGTCATTAGGGAAATACAAATTAAAATCACAATGAGATACTACTTCACACCAACTAGGATGGCTATAATAAGAAAGATGGACAGTACTAAGTGTTGACAAGGAAGTGGAGAAACTGGAACCTTCGAAAGAAAGAAAGAAAGAAAGAAAGAAAGAAAGAAAGAAAGAAAGAAAGAAAGAAAGAAAG